>NC_136472.1:49416077-50016077 GCF_902686455.1 Sciurus vulgaris
AAAACTTCATCCACAGCAAAGATATAAAGTCTATTAGAGAAGGGAAGCTGAGATTGAGGGGAAGGGATCATTCCCTCAAATAATGGAATAGGGTCACAATTTCTGGGTTCAGCCTGAACTCCATGTGTCTTCTAAGCCCTGATACCAAAATTCAACAAACAGATCAGAACAAGCAATGGAAGAGCCAAAGGTTAACATTTCATGGTGGTGATGAACAATGAACAGAAACAACAGTGTGCAAACCATATGTTTCCCCAAACTACTGCTTTGCCGCTGATTTCGATGTATTTTTAATATATTGATAGAACTATTGAAATAAAAAAATTAGATATTTCAACTGTTGATACTGACCAAATATTTGAGCATGAATCTCCTTCCTTCCAAAGCCCAAAATGAAAGGCAAAGGATAAAATGTCATAAAGACACAGGACACAGAAAAATTGAGAGGATGGATAAACCAGCAGACAAGAAAGATTTATGCATTTTTTGAAGAGAGAAAACAAATGAATTGTAATGCACAAAGAGTAAGAGACGTGGAGCTAAAAGCCTGAGACATAATCTGTTCAAAATAAACCAGCCAAATCATGCTTACAAACCAGAGAAAAATCAGATTTTAGAATCATCAGTTACCTACATCAGATGAGGAAAGAAGTGCAGCTGAGGAAAAGGAAAATGGGATGAAAATCAGCATAAGGACTGTCTAGTCCCAGAATTGTTATGCCCTACTCCAGATTTATCATGCCACTGACTGTCTCACTGTGCCAGTGCCTATATCATCAGGGCAGGAGAATGACGGTTTATATTTGCAAAACCTGAAAAAGATATTCCACACTGAGATATCACATGGGCTTGGAATGGAGAGATGGAAGATGTAAGGTAAAGCAAATTCAGGAAAAATGTTCATTGCAGAGCCAGATGGTATTTGTATGGGTATTAACTTCTTTGTATATTTGAAAGTTTTTCCCATTTGAATATTAAGAGGAAAAACACTTCCAGATTCCCATCTGTTCTTAATCATCTTCACTGCAATCTTTGGAAAACATGGATTATCATGATAACTTTCAAAGTAGTTTTCTACCCTTGTTCCTCAGTATGTTCTCAATAAAGCAACTGGAGGAATCTTGTTAAAACAGATGCCACTTACTCGCACAACTCTATCTAAACCCTGCATGGCTCCCCATTTCACTGGGAGTAATTCCAGAGTCCCCTCAATAGCCTATAGTACCTACATGACCTAGAGTTTTGATAATTTTTTTGATTTGTGTCCTACAACTGTGCTCTTCAAATGCTCTGAGGCAGCCACACTGGTCTCCTTATTTCTCAAACACTCAGGCTCACTCCAGGCATTCTGTACTTGCTGTCTTCTGGACCCAGAACCATTTCCCCCAAAAAACTGCAGAGCCAACTCCTTGTTTCTTCATACCCTTGCTAATGTCTCGCCTTCCAATAAAGATTGTTCTAACCACTGTTTTAAAACTTCGATCCCTGTTGGCACTCCCAATGTACCTTATTCTGCCCTTCTTTTCCCTCTCAACCTGAGCACGGCATTTGTCACTTTTTAACAAGCTATTTATTTACCTATCATATTTTATTTTTGTTCATTTGGTCTAATCCTTCTCTTTTAGGGTATCCAGATTTAACATAGAAATACAGGATACACAGTTCAATTCAAATTTCATATAAACAATGTACACTTTCTTGCTATAAATACATTCCCTGCATTGTATAGAACATACTCATATTAAAAATTGTCATTTACCTGAAACCAAAATGTACCCTAGCATTCTTTATCTGGTAACACACACACACATACACACACACACACACACACACACACACACACACTCAAATATAAAGTCCTGGAGAAAGGACAGATCATGTGCTCCATCCGGATATATCTTTAGTTCCTCAAATGTTGCTTGTTTCATAACAGATGCTGAATAAATGTATGTTGAATGAATGATTATACATTTTCTGCAGATGAACTTTCAAAAACAAGGAATAGTCCACAAATGATTGCCTTGCAAAAACTAGGGGATACCATAGTAAAAGGCAAGCTAAAGTAATCTCAGAACGATACCAGGGAACGGAAGACATGTAGAGAGGCTGTAAATGAAACCAATAAATTACCAGCATGGGTGATGATCTCCAGCAAAAAGGAAGACAGGAAGTGTGCGTGTGTGGTGGGTGAGGGGGAGTCAGGATGGTAAGTCATCCTTTTCCTGCTCCTGCTACTCTGAGTTTATGATTATACTATAGAAAATGTCTAAACGGAAAAACTAAGAGAGATATAATTATATAGTTTAGAAACTTGGAAAAAATACATGAACACATACCATAACAGAGGAACCCAGATGCCTCTGGAAAAAACTAAGCAGAAAGAGTCAGAAGGGGCAGGAAGAGGTAGAGGTAGAGCAGGTTTGTTGTCTTTGGTGGTAAGTCTTTTAGCACCATTTTATCAAATACATATACTTATTTTTATAAAAAATTAACATTAAACTTAAGGTACCTACCTCTGCTCCTTAAGAAAACAAAACAAAAAACAGAGAATTAGAATTTTTAAAACTTCTACTTAGGGAAAATTTTTTTTACTGAGAAAATTGCTTCACTACTGTGAAATCTTTATTCTTCTTTTACAGAGTAGCTGGCAGGCTCTCAGACACTTCACTTTATAAAGATGCAATTTTATCCGAAAGCACTACCAAATCAATAATGATATCCTCCTTAACTCACTTGAGGAGCAGCAGGTGATAGAACAGTATTCAGACGTTAGGCAAAATCTAGCCACCTAATCTAAAATTTGTTTCTTAACATTTTAATAATACTTTATAGTTCCTTCCCAGTTTATTTTTTACAATTGTTTTCATATTATACATTCTTTAAATTTTTCCCATCACCAAATAAAACCATCATATTATCCTCAGAAGAGTCCCTAACATGAACTTGACAAATCATAGCTTGGATGCCTTATTGATTTTTCTTGTTTTATCCTCCCCTTTTCCATAAGACATATCTGACTCAGGAATAACTATTCAGTATCTCTTTTCCAGAAACCCTTCTAACATCATGATTCTTGGCTCTTCCTATTTCTCTCCACACTTTCTATATCTTGACCACAGGGTTCCCCACATCCTAACTGGCTCCACACACACAATATGCAATGTTTTTTTCTTCCTATAAACTCTGTTTCTTAGTCATTTTTAGCCCAGAAAATAGTAACTAGTGAATTCTTTAAAAGATTTAGTTATTAGTTTTCATGCTATTTATTTATTTATTTATTTATTCAGGGATTGAACCCAGGGGCATTTAACCACTGAGCAACATCGACAGCCCTTTTTATTTATTTATTTTTTTATATTGAGACTGGGTCTCCATTGCTTAGGGACCTCGATAAATTGTTGGGGCTAGTCTCAAACTTGCAATCCTTCTGCCTCAGTCTCCTGAGCCACGGGGATTACAAGCATGTACCACTGCACTTAGCTCATGCTCTTTAAATAGTTCATTAGCATGGAAGAAAATTATGAACCAACCTCATTTACATGTGTATATTAAATCACTTGGGCTAGATGATCTATTTGTAATCTTTTGTTCTCATCTTCTGCACATATTTGCTACACCTTTTATGCAGTTTGACATATTTTGAATTCAAAAGCCTTTCTAATCTCACAATTCATTTTCTAATATGAATAAGTAAAGCTTGGAGCTCACTCCAAATTGCTCAGTCTTCTTAAAGATGAATTAAATTCCAGAAGAATTAAAGAATCCATCACTGACTGTGCTCCACTCTTGCTTCAGGGTTGGTCACATGCTGACTTATAAAGGAGACTATGGTTCCATGGACCACCCAGAGGTCCCCTCAGGGATGACAGGAACTGTTTATGCAAGCCACCCACAACTGATGCTCTAGGATATTGTCACCAGAAACTGCTTGCTGAAACTCACCATTTTCAGACATCAACTCCCAAAGCTCCCATGTTGACTTTTCTTGCTCTTAAATTTACTTTTGCCTTCAAAAATTCTAGTAACTTTTCCTTTCATACTTTATGATAAACTTTTTACCAGTTCATCTTCTGTTTCTCTATTTCCATTATTTTATATCTCCATACTCTCATGTCTATAATTTTCCCCATGATTTTCTAAATTCTTTCATGTGTGTACAGGTATGTGTGAATATATTACATACACATAGGTAGCTGGAGAAATAATTTATATAAATGTATCATATCTGATATAAATACATATACATTAGTTTCCCATTCCCTGTCTTTATTCTTTAATACTGTTAGAGAGATTTTGTTTTTGTTGTCTAATTAGAGCCTGGCCAGCACACTGGAACTACTTTGTGTTTGTTTGTTTACTCCACCTCTTTCAAATTATATGAATTTCCTTTTGATTAGATTCATGGTACAAATCCTCAAATACGTGTATAAATCCTCAAATACTGGGCTGCTTCCTTTTCTCTCTTCAGCAACCTACTACATGCAATAATACTTTCCTGTTTATACAAATATCTTCAGATATTTCAGCAGCCATCTCTATGTTGATGAGAATGTTTGGGTTTTCTGGTAACACCTTTCTGTCCCTTTCATTCTAAGCTAAAAAATGATGTAGAAGCACCAATATTCACTCATCATTGACAAATCTAACTTATATTTCCTAATTACTAACTTTGAATTTTGCTAACCCATTGATAATGTGCTCATCTACTCCATGGCCTCCTATGAAGACCTATCCCTACCTTGTTACTAGAAATGTCACACTGCTGACAATATGAAGCCATCTCCTTATCTTAGTGTAGGTCTAGGGAGCAAAACCAGCAATGGTGTGACTCACTCCAATTCCGTTCTCTCTTAAATGTCCTTTTTCTGAGCTCTAGTATCTTTGAAGGCTACTCAAAGCTCTTTTCTGCTACTTTGCGATTCATGACCCTAAGTATCTAGCCAGATCATACAAAAAAATCAAAACAAAACTTTTATAATCAATGTTAACATACATTAGTTGTTTCCATAACCTATCCTTGTTTTCTCTTTTTATACATGATATTATTGTTGCACATTATTTTATAGAAGTGGATATTCCATCTTTGGCCCATTATCTCGGAAGAGTCATCATCAGTCTGGAAGACCTCAGCACTGAGATCGGCAGGCTGAGATGTGCCTTCCATCTTCCATCTGCACCTACCTGGACGTGGAATTTAAAGGGTGACATCAGCACCCCAAGTGCTATTTTTGCCTAGTTTCCGTTTAAAGAAGGCTTTCTCCCCTCTGTATCTTTTCTAGCTCTTTACAGTTTCACAAAAAACTCCATTATGCACCATCTATTCATTCTTAAATCTCAAACCCACCACCCTTTCTTCCCTGTCTCTCACATGCCCTGTGAGGTCTTCGGGAAGGAGATTTAATTTCGCCTGATCCATCAGCCTTTTCTATTCATTTTGAGTCTATCTGATCTTTGAGAGTGGCTATTTCTTCTAGACTTTTTTCAACTTTGTAGGTGTTTTGTCATTATTTATGTTCCCTGTTATTTTTATTTCTCCTCCAAAATTCGTTTTTAAGCTGCTTTATTGACAATTTTCTTGGATTCTCTAAAATAAAAATTTTCTCTTCTTTTACATTTCTCTGGATTAAAACATTTTTATCATCTCCCACATACCTTTGTCATACTCACTATGATAAAGTTTTACAAAGGATGTTCTGAAAGCTTTCCATGAATATCATCAACCTAGTCTTGAGGGGCAAGGGGTCTTGTGAAAGTTTCTTGAATGAAATGATCTGTCTAAAAAATAATTTGAATTTTGAGAGATAAGAGGCAGAAAGGGATCCTACACTGAGAGAAAAGCATGTACTGAGGGACAAAAATGTAAAGCATGAGAGTCTGTACATCACAATGAGTCACTTACTATTGACACAGCAAGAATATGAAAGACTAGGAAAGACTCATCAGAAGGCAGGATTGCTGAAGTAATCAGTGGCAGTATGTAAGATGCTTCCAAAAGTCTCCCTGTGCACATTGATTAGTGAGGGTCACTGATGGACTTTAAGCAAGGATTGTCATGAGTAGGTTTCTATTATACAAAGCATCCTTCAGCCCATCCATAGAGAAGTTAAGGCTTGAGGCAAGAGATGGGAGATCAAAAGATCTTGTAGAATCTATGAAAGAGGTGAAAGTGGCTGCGGCTTGGGTTCAGGGAAAGGAATACCCTGCATCTTTCTGTTGTACCTTCACCTTCAAGTAAATGCATAAGTTATCTATCCCATCCTGATCTTTAGTTGGCCTCATACGAGATAACATAATATGAGCATTGTCTTTCAACTTCTTATGTTGAAATCTCTTCCAGACCTGGTTAATGAGATTTAGACTTTGAAAAAATTTATTCTTGGAGATGAGCTAAAGGAACTGCAGTTAGAAATAAATGCAGATTTGAGGAGCATCTCAGACATGGGGCAGCAAGGGAAGGGCAGATCATGTTGAAAATAAGACAGATAAGCTGAAACACCAACCAAGGGTAAGCAGTTGGCAAGCCCAATAGACTTCACTTTTCTCAAATCCATTCCAAACTTTCTAACTCCATCACCCATTATCAGAAACTGTTCTCTTTTCAGAATAATCAATTAATTCCAATTCAAATTATCTGTACACATAGTTATAAGGTTGAGCTTGCTCTTTACTGGAACATTTTTACATATACATTCTAGATTCTTTAAAAGACGGCCTAAGCACAACTTTTCGGCTACCTTCCCCAAACATCGCTACCTTATGTAACTTATGCTTACATTATGCAACTTCATTACTGTTTCCTGAATGGGGCCATTTTTTTCAAATAAATTTGTTATTCCTGATGCTATAGGGAGAGTTTTTGAAATCTACTTCATGGTTTTCATACTGTCCCATGTCTAAATTAGATGCTATTTGTCCTTTTGTTGAATCACTCACCTGTAGTTTTTTTTAACATTCTTTTATAATTAATTTGCCTTACCTCTTGAAGAATTGAAGAAGGAAAAAATAAGTTACTTCTTAGAAGCAAGGAGTCTTACCTAGCACCCTTCATAAAGCTAAAATTAGGATCTTTGTACTCTTTATTCATGCTTTCCAAAGATATTTACTAAGCAAGTGCTATTACACAAACACTATATTAACCACTGGGCTCATCATATATAATACATCTAATGCTTCCCTGTCTTCATGGAGGTTTAGAGTCTACTAGGTAAATACACCTTGAACATGTAATTACAAATGTAATTAATGCCATTAAGGATAAGTCCAGAAGGCTAAGGGATCAAAACACATGTTTTGTATCCAATTTGGGTTCACAGATGCAACAACTATTTAATTTCTTTATCTCTAATTTTGCCACTGCTCTAGAGGCAGCAAATTCTAAAAATGACCTTTCTCAGTTTTTGTTGTAGCTGGGTGGCCATAAGAACCATACTGGCCAATAAGCTGTGAGGAGAAATTTCAGAGGAAGCCATAAGAGGCACTACTCCTTACTGTTTTCTTCTTACCTTAAACTCAGATGTGATGCTTCCAGCTTGCAGTAACCATCTTGTGAGCATAAAGGGGAAAATGTGAACACAAGGCCAATACACTAAGTGCAGCTGAAGAGATGACAGAAGAGCCTTCTCCCTTAGTGAATCAGTGTGTCAATGAATGGCAGCAGTGTCTGATCTATGAATTTCAAGTTACTGTGTCATTGAAGCCACCATCAACCCAGCTTTCTGTTGCATGCAATTATCTGTAAACCCCAATGAGTTCAAAGGAAATCAACAATGTACTAAAGTCCAAAATGACTGCCTGGATGATGAATCTTCTTGTAACAAGCCTTACAAAATGTTTATATGTTAATTTGGCAAAGAAAATTAGTGGTAACATCCAAAGAAAAGCACTCCAATCGTGTGAATTGAGTAAGACTTTAATGTGAGCTGCTCTTCACTGAAGATGCTGCAGAAGTGTATGCAATGGTGGTGAATAAAACAAAGAGGACAATGCCATCCAAAGAGCACAGTGAGGGGTCATAAACCTTGCAGGACCATTGAAGGATTCTGGTCCATAAATTTAATTCACACCTTTTAAACACTCCTAGGAGGGAAATAGCATGCTTATACATTAAAAAATCAATTGATTCTAGGTGCATGATAGTGACCAGACAGGAAGAGAACAGATATAGAAGACCTTTCTAGAAGTCATTGAAGTTGTTCAAACTAAAGAAGGATGACAGGGCCAGGGGCTGTGTCCCTGCTAGAGTATTTCTTAGAGTCTTCCTATGACCTCATTCTCATCTCATTTCCCAACCAGCTTTACATATTCACCTTCCCAGAATACACCACAGATGCGCAGGGGTCATCCTGCCATCCACTTTGACATGATGTGAGGTAGAAAGAGTTGGAAGCATATGCATAACCCAATTAACAGAAGAAAAGTGAGATGCAGAAGGAAAACTGGCTTGCCAATTATTTCATCATTTTAGAAGGTCTTCCAGAATGAACTCTGAGCATCATGGCTATATATCATGTCAAGTAAAAAAAAAAAAAAAAAAAAAAAAAAAAAAAAAGACTGGCATAATTTATGTGTTATATCAATGAACCTTCACTCTAATGTGCCTCTTATTTTACAACCCAGACAGCATTCAGAGGTAAAAAAAATATTTCTTTTCTGCTAATTAATTTAAGACAATTTCTTTCTGATAATTAACTTAAAAATTTTCTATTTCTTTTCTGTTAATGTCAAAGAATGCATAAATATATGCGTATGTATATATATCTTTAAGTCTAGAGGACATCGTACTGCCAGGAAATGAACTTTCTCTGTTTAAACTGATTAACTATTGTCTATTGATTCCCTAAAATCAACTCCATCAAGTTAGTGTCAATACCAATAAAAATGGCACTTAATGAGACCTCATAGTTTTCTCTATCAAAATGGTAATTGAAATATTTTACATATCTTTATCGAAAATTTTCCACTAAAATTCTAATCTACTTGAAAAAATAACAGGTAAATCACCATTTTTTCACTTATCGATACCACAATCCTGGCACATAGCAGGAATTAAAACCATACACTAAATTGTAACCAACAATTATTGAGTGATTACAAATTGGCAAATGCTATGCTAGGGACTTTTAGTACAATATCTCAGTTAATTTTCACACTAGTTTTATAGAACACATACAATTATGGTCTCCAGTTGACATGAAGAACATGGAACTTAGAGATGCTAAGTTATTTAATCACAGAATTTAGTATGTAGCAGCAATAACTGACCTTCAAT
Organism: Sciurus vulgaris; assembly: GCF_902686455.1. Lineage (NCBI taxonomy): Eukaryota > Metazoa > Chordata > Mammalia > Rodentia > Sciuridae > Sciurus > Sciurus vulgaris. The sequence continues at coordinate 49,425,346 of NC_136472.1, forward strand.
TACATGCTTGCAAAATGGGCACTGCAAGCTGGAGTCAGTCATTGCATCAAAGTTTAAGGAAGGAAGAAGTTGAAAGGAGTAGTGAATGCTTCTCATGGCTTCATTTCAGATCGCCCTGCAGAGCTTTTTGGCCATTACAGTCTTAGGGCCGCATAGCTGCAACAAAATCTGGGGAAGTCAGTTCTTGGATTTTCCTGTCTCTAGAGCAATGGCAAAAAAAGAGAGATTGAGAATGTCTTCTGAATTCTGCTGTTCAGTGAGTTTGTTGGGATTCAAACTCAGACCAATAATGACCTGATACTGCCTCTCCCAAATATACAAATGAGTGAAGAAACAAATGGATTAATTGAACTTCTCAGCAATTCACTGGCCATCATACAAGTTTTGTCTCCAGTCATTACAAACCTTAGATAACTAAAAATACAAAAATTACTTTTTATATATAATTATTATAGTGTGCTTTTGTATCTGTGGTTCTCAGCCCATGGGACATTTAGCAATTTCTGGAGAGACATTTTTAGTTCTTACAGCTGGAGGAAAGGGGTATATGTGCTATACTGTCATCTAGTGGATAATGATCAGGGATGCTACAAAATCTCCTGAAACACACACAAAGAGCAAATCCCTAACAAAGAATTATCTCCTCCAATATGGCAACACTACTGATTTTGAGGAATCCTATTCTGTATCATATGACTGTTCGTATAAAGAAATCAAATCATATGCAAACTTCGCCTGTAAGTGGAAAAAAGCCCTCACATTATAATCATGATCCCAGGGTCAATTGTACTTTCTTATATTTCTTGTCTCTTGGTTCTCCTTTTAGTGTCACTTTTACTACCATAAGATTAATTAATATTAACATAAATTTTGCTACTGGAATAGTAACAGTGAAAAAGATGTGGTGACTACATTCCTTTTACTTGTAAAGCAGCAGTGCCTTGCTAAAATGGAGACTTGAGAAAATATATACTATTTCATATGCAGAGACCTTGACATATTGAAGAAAGACCAGCCTCAATGACCAACAAGAAGTCAGTAACCGCTCTGCTTGATCCAGAAGATAGTAGATACTACACAGTCTAAAATGGAGAATTAAATGCATTCCAACAGATAGATCTCAACATTATTTGTCATCTGTTTCAAAAAGACCAACAACGTATCAAGCTGAAAAATGTCATAGCAAAGATGTGGTTATAGAATTCCAACACTAGGTGGCAGAAACACATAAGTGCTTGAGTTTATCACCAAACTAAAATTTAGCCTTACATTGTTTGAATTCTATTGGAACAAAAGAAGTAAACATATTTTCCCTCAACATTTCTCACTAATGCTGTATGTACTTTACCTGGCTCAAACCATTAAGCTGCTTGTTTTCAGGTAAATCTTTTCATTCTTGAAAATTTGTTTCTCTGTGAAAGCATGTCTGTAGGTACACATTCGTAAGCACAATAATTATGTAGATAAAACTATGTATATATACATACATTAACATTATGTATAATTGTATAATTTAAGTATATCAAATTTAGAATAATGATGGTAACACAATACAATAATAATAATATTAGTGATTCTATATTGAACACTTCCTCTCATTCAATGCTTTTAACAACCTTAAGAATGTGGCATTTGCTTTTTCCCTTTGTAGTTTAATTGTGAAGAATCAGAGTTGTTGAACACATTTGTCAAGGTCTTACACTGTAATAAACTATAGAATTGAGGTTCATGTCATTTGTTTCAGAAAGTTCTAAGTCTAGGAGTTTTTTGATATCAATAATTTTGTCTTACTGGTTTCTATTCTATCTCATCAAACATAGACAAGTACTTAACATGCCAGCATGGTGGCACATGTCTATAATCCCATCTCCTCTGCAGTCAGAGGCAGTAGGATCTCAAGTTCAAGACCAGCCAGGACAAGTTAGGGTGAAGCTCAGTGGTAGAGACCCTGGGTTTAATCCCCAGTACTCCCACCCCCCCCCCAAAAAAAAAAAAAGTGCTCAATAAATGGTGTTTTATCAGTTGAAAAAACAAGTCAAGCCCATTTTTTTATGTTTGTGAGGAAAATAATTCATCACAAAATAGATTACTAGGATGCATGTTAAAATTGGGATTATCAGGTGTCCCCCATGATTAAGTCAGAATTTCTTATAGAAATTTTGTTTTCTTAATGTTTTCCAGGTGATTTGTAACGTGAGACAGTGTTGATAATCTAGAGTAGCAACTGTGAGAATAAGGTTTTGAGTACCTATAGAAACCTTTCTCCCCCAGGCTCTGTCTCTCTCTTTGTACTGGAGATTGAACCCAAGAGCACCGAATCCCTGAGCCACATCCCGGACACACTTTTTATTTTTTACTTTAAGACGGGGTCTCACTAAGCTACTAAGACTGGCTTTGAACTTGCAATCATCTTGCCTCAGCCTCCAAAACCATAGGATTACAGGCATGTTTTATTTCTTTTTGATAAATTTTCAAAGATAAAACCCCAAATGTCAAACAATTCTGGAGTTTTGAGTGTGATGTTTCATACTGAAGTTGTACAGTTTTGCAAATTGCCAAAATTGACAATGCCCCACCCATTGTGTCTGCTCCCTTTGTGATCAATTGTGACTTCAATGACAGAAGTAGAAATCTATTTTTGTCTATTTCCATGAACAGTATTGCCACACAAGGTCAACATTCATGGAAGTTAGTGGTAGGTGTTAATAATTTATTTCTGTCCTTATTACTGATTAGTTTTTAGAGCCTCAGTAAAATGTGCAAGATATGGCTTGACATATCTAATACTAATTATAAATTACTATTATTGAAACTGTTCCTTCTCCATAATGGACAAATGATAACTTCTTGCTCTTTGCATGATAAATATGTATCCATGAACAAGTAGACAATGAACATAGGGTAATTTGTTAAGCAAGGAGATACATGGCTAGTCTTAATAGTTAATTTCAATAACTCATTCCAAGGCAGTCTTAGTAGTTTCTACTAGTATTTCTATTGGTCCAATTGTTAGAGAAACAACATGTATCCCATTTGTTTACAAAAAAAAAAAAAAAAAAAAATATGGATGGAAACTGCCCAGATGAAGGGTTTTTTTCACAGTTTTTTTAACTCGCCTGTTCACAGATGAAAGTCAGGCAGGTTTTGTGATTGTTTTATCAGAACAGTAAGATATAATTAGGAACATTTTAAGTTATTTGGAGGTGGCTGCCTCAGAAGTAGATTGTGTCCTTGGAAAGAAAGAACCACAAGATGGTGGCTTTGTGTTCTGGTTTGCTTTAGTCTTTAACCAAAGCTCTTCATGGAAAACTAAGTCCTTTGTAGGACTTATCTAGTGGGCCTGTTTTCTGTCACTGAACTCCATTATGTTCAGAATCAATTCCAGATCAGTATATACAACTCATTCAGTGTTATCACGGACATGCCTCCTGAATGTACTAACAGGTTGACATCTTCCAGAATATTAATGCCATTTTCCCCATAAAAGTACTCAATAGTTTCAAGTAAACTCATTATTCTGAAAAGCAGAACTAGGAAGAATTTTAAACACCCTTTGATGAAGGTGGTATCTTGTCTAGTACTTTAAAAGGCAGAGAACCCAGAGCAAAAAATCCCAAGTACTGTGAATGGTGGTAGCAGATGTAAAGACACACCTAGCAAAGAGAACCCAAAGAAGCTTATAACCTATCCAAATTGTCAAGGCACAGATGCAGAGGTGACTGGGCATTGCTATATTCCCAAGACACCAGCAAAGTTTTTCAATCAGCATATACATTGTTCTGTATATATTGTTGTTCTTGAATATTAAGCAGCTGGTGACTCAGTGCCATCTGGCCCTTTCTGATTGAGCACAGAGCTGGTACAGTGAGAATATGGCAGAAGTAAGGGAGAGAAGTTTCCAGGGGGAGGATGTGTCAGAGTGAACCAGAGAAGGGAGGTAGGAGAGACAGGAAGGACACCCTATTACTTCTCCCAGAATGAATAGAAAAGAAGGAGGTAGCAGGGCATGGATGCTTTGCACAGTTGACTTTCTCTTCTACACAGACTATAATAAGGATGTGCTTTCTGAGTGCCATGGGTATTTTGTTGTTGTTTGCTTTTTTTTTTTTTTTTTTTTCCTTTCCCTCAGCAATGATGTGAAGTGTAGGACTGTGATCTACAGAATAGACTGGGCTTAAATGACAAAACGTCCCCAATCACACAAGCCAAACAAGCTGTCATTGGTATTGAGAATCACCAGCATGCAGCATGTAGGGTGTGACAGAGGAAATTTGGAGTCTTCCTTGTTCTCTTTTCTATTACTTTCCTTTATAAGTGAAATGTCAGTGTGATTTTATCGCAGGATTTTGCTCATTTTAGGTTTTCTGGAGCTTCTGTGGCCATGCCAGAAGTCAGTGTTCCTCAAATGAATCTTGACCATGACCTCAGACCTGACAGTCAGAGGCAACAGTGAGTTCAAAACATCAGGGAGAAAGAGTGACCGGAGGGATGACTTAGAAATGAAGGTTAAAGGCCTTCCATAAGAATAGAATACAGAAGACAGACACACTAAGGATCTAGAACACTTGCAAGAGCAAGTTCATAGGGCTGGAATTGATTTTGAGGCTCATCCTGAAGGCACCTGTGCAACTTGTAGCACATACAATGAGTGTCTAGGATAGGAAGGAACCTAGCAAATTTGTGGGTAAGGGCTGAACAGACTCCTTACAGTGATCAGCTGCTGCTTATAATGGTAAGAAATTTCTATCATATTTTTTGGATCTTTATGTACCGGTATCTGGGAAGCAGTTATTTCTATATCCATTTTATTGATAAGAAAACTTAGGATCTCAGGTCAATGACTTGCCAGACAACACTGGGTATGGCCAAGCTGGGAAGGTTGGTGGGTGGGGAGGAATATAAACTGTCTGAGCCTGAACGGACATTAGACATCATCAGTTCAAAGTTTTCCTTTTTGCTGCTGACAACAAGGAGACCTGAAATGATATGATGTCACCAAGTGACTTACTTGTAATGAAGACTAGAATCTCGGACCAGTTAGGTCTTAACTTTGTGGAGCCCTCAAACACTGCTCCCCAACTGGCTGGCAATGAAGAATTCCTTCTAACTCATTTTGGTTTTTAAACACCATGTTTTGAAACAAGAAGAAGGACAAGGACAAGACCAACAATGATGATAATCATCCCTTACTAAGAGACTACTATGTACAGTTACGGATTAGGTGTCCTCTCTAGTTATCACAAGAAATACATCATAGATGTTAATAATCCCCTTCCAATGAGGGAATTCATTCTCCCAGTAGATGTGTAACTTACTCTAAGTGACAAAACAGTACCAGGGTCCCATCTTATATTATATACTAAGGGAATTTTCCAGCAAAATTTTTCATTATGAAATAAATTAGTTCCTATTTTAATTGATCAATAACATATATGCTATGCAGAAGATCAAATCATTAATATAAAGAAGCAATTATTATAGTAATCTGTCCTAAAGTCTGTTTTGGTGAGCCCATGCATCCCTGACATTAATAAATGTACAAATTCCATAATACTTTCTGAGATACTGAAATTAACCTATGAGTCTCTACTTCTACAAGCATATGACTAAGGTATGTATTTAACCCAGGGAATAATTACCTTGTTAGATGACTATAAAATAATTGATGATTATATTATATTTACACTATATTGCATTGAGTTAAATAACAGATGTCGAGGTTTATTACCTCTATATCTTTAGCTCAAAGAACAAAGACTGACAAGATTTGTTTTCCATTAAGGTTCCCAGTGTAAGTCTATGAGTTGTTAAAGGGTTACCAATCTCTTCCTACAGAAACAAAGGCATGACAGCCATGCAGGAGCTAATGAGCACTGAGCATTTCTCTCTGAGAGTGAAAAATTACAAAAGAGAAATGATAGATGGTGCTTGCTGGAAATTTTAATTAAAACTGTGAATGAAAAATTTTGAATCAGGCAGAGTGGCAGCTGCACTCGTACATGACCTGCTGCAGTAGCAGAGGTGGGGACATGAGCCAGGAAATATTCTGTGAAAGCAGCCATAACATCCTTGAGTTTCATTTAATCCGGCTCTCCACAAGGCCTAGTTCTGAAGGGCTTTCTGGGAGATGCCCCCACCTCAGCAAACCTCTCAGAACACAAAGCAATCTGCTCTTGGTTGCTTAGTGACACTAGAATGTAGGCCACAGGATGTCTTCAGTTTATGGGACTTGTTTGTCAAAATACAATATAACTCTGCCACACTGCACTTCTGGTTTTGCTGTAATAATTAAGCAAGACTCCATTTGCAATTCCTCTAAGAACTATGATTAAGAATATGAGTGATCTATGTAAATACGATAATGTATGCTCCTCTCCTAAATTACCTGCTTTACCAGAGAAGATGCTTTACCAAGTTGGAGATGCATTGCTTCTCAACCACCTACACATATCCCCTCATCAGGCACCGACATGTCTTTGGAGATAGGAGGAAGAACTTGGATTTAACATAACATGAAAATGCTTCAGTCTTAACTCCATCACCTATAGGTCATCTGTCTTTAGTCTGTTCTGTTCACCTCTCAGGTTCTCATTGACACATCTATCTAGTTTTAGGGGGATATCACAAGGTCAAATGCTCTCATTAAGAGTGTTTGGAAAATGATAAGGTATTAAATAAATGTAAGGTACTGTGACTATTTCTTTTATCTCAACTATACTTACTCATTTATCACACTGCTTGAAAGTTAAAGACATAGATGAATAGACAGAGACTGAATCTAATCTTGAGTATAAATTGGAGTATTAAGCAGCTTGCAGGTTAATCCATTTCTTAATAAAAACATGCTATTCCTTTATTGGAATCACTCTTGACTTGTGTATCTCCTATATATTTCCCAAAATAGTAAAACAAAAATAAAAAGGCACTACTCAAAAGAATATATTGTTTCAGTCAGGCCTGGTGGTGCATGCCTATAATCCCAGAGACTCTGGAGGCTGAGACAGGAGGGCGAGGCAGGAGGATCTCAAGTTCAAGACCAGACTCAGCAACTTGGTGAGGACTTCAGAAATTTAGAAGACACTGTCTTTGAATAAAATAAAAAGAGCTGGGGATGTGGCTCAGTGGCTAAGGATCCTGGAATCAATCTCTGATACATACATGTGTGTGTGCACGCACACACACAAAGAATATATTGTTTGATCAGTAAATTATGTCTTTTGAATTATTAATAATTATAGAAATAAAATCTTAAAATCAAGGTTCAAGTAGTGTTTGGTGACCTACCAGGTTGTCATTCAGAGTGCTAATCTCTGTGATATATGCCCTGACCTCCTACTTAGGAATTAGTCAGCTCCTAGGGTCTCTTTTCTTCCTCCAGAACAGCAAAAATTTTAGCTGGGGCACATAGATGTCCAGTATAAAAACTACCTTCTTAGTCTTCCCTGAAGCTAGATGTGGCCACATGCTTAAGTTACAGTTAATGAGATCTAAGCAGGACAGTCAAGGGACAGCTTCCAGGAACTGCCCTGAAGGAACACATGTGCTTCTCATTCTTCCTTCCACCTTTTCTGCCTAAGACACAGAGTCACCTGGATCATATGCGTCTGAGGGTCACTACTAGCAATGTCAGAGTGCTGAGATGGAGGAACTGAGTCCCTGAGGACTTTGAGAAGCAGCATCATCAAGAAAACCCCAGATGTTCAGGACAGAGAAGTAAACTGCTATCCTCTGTAAGCCACCACTGCTTCATTCATTTGTACTTCAGGGAATGCTAACCCTAATTCATGAATTTACTGTTCCTCATCTTTGTTTTTAGAGTTCCTCAACTTTCAAAAATTCTACATTATTTCCAAACAATATCCATTTGACAAATACATGTGAAGTAACTCAGTACATGTATCTGGCAATATAGGGGAGAGTACATTGCACTGGAGACAGAGCCATGAGCAACTCCCATGAGTTGTCCCTTAAACTCATTTTGTCCTATCATCACAGATGTGGAGCATCCATAAAAATATATATAATACATAATATGATTACATAATAATAATATAGTTTATGTGTACTTAAAATTGGTCCCACTTCCCAATATTTCCAATTATCATCATATAATGATATTAAGTAATATTTAAATAATAATATATATTTAAACGCTAGATTATGATTTCCAACCTATTTTAATGAATCCGTGTCAATTACACTATAAACACAAAATTAAAAACTTAGGACTTAATGAGTTAACATCCTTAGCACTGAAGCAAGGAAGAAAACACAACAAAGATGAATGGCAACATGAATGTCTTGAATGAGAAGTGCAGGATGCTTAGGATGAGCATCCCTTAACACACAGATCTAATCAAGCAGTGTCCCAACTCCAGGGAGAAGGAAAGTTTACTGAAGTCAGGACATTATGAGTGACAGGTGCAAAAATTAAAATGGGATGTTAGACCCTGGGCAGAGAGGAAGGCACATTCCAGAAAGAGGAGCTCTTTCTAAAGGACTTTCAGCAAGAAAAAGCACAGTATGTTGAAAGAAGAGAAGTTCACCATGGCTAGACTGAGGCAGGGACCTGGGATACAAGTGTAGTGGTCGCCACAAGTCCCCAGATTCTCATGCATTTTCTACTGTCTCCCAGTCACTTTCCATGCTAGGGGACAAGCACAAAATGAGGAAGGAGGAAAGAATTCATGGACAACAAAATTCCATTTTTCAAAAATTTCTTGTGGGTGAAGAGAAAGAATTTAAACCCACACCCACACAATCAAAGTATTCCCTGATTCTAATCTTTCCTTTTTTCAATCCCAAAGGGAAACACTGAAGTGAAAAAAAAAAAAAAAAAAAAAAAAGATAACACTTAAAGGGATCATTGTTTTGCCCTAGTTTATGTAAGAATGAACAGACCAAACTAAAATATGCAAGTCATTCCTCTCAACAGAACACTTCTGTTCCCTTTCGTTTCCAATCCTACTCATTTACAGAAATAATAAATATATTTTTCCCCTTCAACAGAAGCTGCCTTCCCAGATTTTCTTCTTGTTCATGTTAAGGAATTTTATGCAAAACAAAAATGCATTTCAATGTGTTCACACACACATATACACACATTTAAAATCCTCACATTTAAAATCCTCCTCTACTGAGTAGACTGAGAAAAGTCCATCAACATGATTAAATAAGCGATGGAGGACACTGGAGTGTCCGATGTAATTTCTACCCAGAGGACATGTAGGCAGCACACATAAATTGGTCCCATTCTCTGAACTGCTCAAATATAAGCTGAAAAATCTACTGTATTGCTGCTCCTCCAATAATCCACTTCACTTTCCTGTCACCTCTAAACTGCTTTTCCTGCACTTCTGAAGATAGATCATTTCTCAGCATGTAAGTTTCACTTCAAATATCACCTGCTTAAAGAGGCCATACTTTACAGTTTTACCTGAAGTTACCTCCCCTCCAACACATTACTCCATATTTCATCAAATATTTCCTCCTAACATTTATCAGAACACCAAGCTACCATGCACATTTGCTTACTTATGCTGAATCAATTTCTGCCAGAAAGTCTACTTCTTAAAGGCTAGGATCATGTCTTATGATCACCTACATCCCAGGAGCTAGAAAAGAATTTGTATAATATCTGCTGAGTCAATGAATAATCACTTTTCTAAAAACGACTCTTATAGTTCACAGTATAGATGAGTCACAGATATTTTAAATAACTATCAAGGTTATGCAGCAAATTGGTAGCAGAATCACTTGACCTCAGAAACTCTTTTTTCTTTCCTTAAATAATTTTTTTTCTTGGGGTAGTAGTAATGTCTATTAAGAAATCATAATTTTTAAAATTCTAGTTTCAACTTTGCCTCTTCCCTCTATTCCCTTAATATCCAATCAAATCTACCCTCAAAATAGTGCAATGTGAGTATCTCTTCTTTGAAATGCTTGGGATGATAAGTGTTTCAGATTTTAGAGGTTTTTTGGGAGTTTTGAAATATTTGCAAAGACTTTATCATTTGAGCATATCTAATTTAAAAAGTTGAAATATTCCTAAAGCTCAAAAAGTTTCTATTTCAGAGCATTTCAGATTTGGGACTTTTAGATTAGGAATGTTCAACCAAAGTTCTCACTTTCTATTCTGTTTTCATTCTCTTTGCTACCATCTTAGTGATTATATCATATGATCAGTTAGAATAGCTTCCTAATTGACACTTTTGCCTTTAGTTTCTTTCTGCACCAACCTATAATTTTACATACAACCTCTGCCAGGTTAATTGCCTTAAACTTCAATATCATTATGCTGTTGCTCAATATTTTCAATTGTTATCTAATGCACTCCATTTAAAATATTAGGTTTTGGCTTTAAAATCAAGGCCTATCCCAATTGCCCCCATCTATCTTTCTCCTTGCTGTGATTTGAATATGGTTTTTCTCATCCAAAGTTTATAATGGAGTTCAGTTCCCATCATAAGGTATTATGAGGGTGGTAACTCAATATGACTGTGATGTTCAGAGAAAGAGCTGAAAAATCTACTGTATTGCTTCTCTAATACAGTTATAAATAAGGTCAGCAGGTTAAGTCTCCATGATTGAATACTGGTGGCTTTATAAGAAGAGAGAGAGACCAGAGAACACATGCATGGTTTCCCTGTCTCCTTGTGATACTCTGTGTTGTCCTGGGACTCTGTTAGCACGAAAGCCATCACCAGATGTGACCCTCGACCTTGATCCTCCAGAGTCATAAGTGAAAATAAGACTCTTTTTCTTTATAACTTATCCTATGTCTGGTATTGTGTTATTAACAACAGAAAACTTGTATTACTCTGTATCATCAATTTTCTACATAATTTTCATCAACTGACCTACTAACTATTCAAGTGTCCTTTAGTTCTTCTCATTCATCTGCCATGCATACTTTATTACCTTCCAAAATTGCTCTCTACACTGAGCTCCCATACATCTCTCAAAAGACAAGTGGATTTCTGCCTTGTCTGAAATCTTTTCAGATAATTCAATGCACTCGATCTCATCTGTCTAAATTCATATGTGCCTAGAAAAGTGCCCAGTTCATTATTGGGGCTCAGAAAATTTTTGTCAAATGAATTAATGAATCTTTGGTTTAAATCATGCTCTTTCTCATAGAAATTTTCATTTATTTTTATTCCATTTGCACTATTAACTTTTTTTCATTTTGAATATGTTGCAGGATATAATATTTATTTATTTTTAAAAAATTTTAAAAATTTTTACACAATGCATTTTGATTCATTGTAAACTTTTGAGTCTCTTTCCACCTGGGTCTTTGAGGTCTGATGACTCTAATGCAGTCCTTATATAAAAGATGATAATACCTATTGCCTAACAGATTATTCTTCATGCTTTAAGTGACCCAAACATCACAGATTAGTGATGAATTTGCAAATTCACAGTTTGTGTATTAAAGAAACAACACTACAAACCCTTATGAGAGAGACTACTTGAGATTCATAAGCACGTCTCTCCATTTCTTCAGTTAATATTTTCCATATAGCCAAGTTACTTTGCCCTAAAGCATTTAGAAAAAAATGTTCTGATCTGCACCAATTCTTTTTGGAATCTTACCTGCATATTCTCTTAACTTTTCTGATCTTCATAGCATGATATTCCTACAGATACCATGTGCCAAATACAGAACACCAAAGGAGTCAGCCAGGAGAGCAACTAGGATAAAACACTCTTCCCACATTTCAGGGCAGCATATGCAAAGACATACTGATGGATGTTATGTTTTCTCTGGGTTGAGTGAATATTATCATCAGCACTAAGAATGAATTAGTGAAGTCTGGGGCTTAATGGGAAGCTATTATTTGAAACTCTCTTCAACAATAGCATAATGATTATTGAATCCCTATACATATATAATAAGCATGTAATTGCAGTTTATGCCTTCTATAAATTTGTACTCTGAAACAACTTTTATAGTTTTGCTTATATTTTTAAAAGAAGATAAATATATGATATTAACAACATGTTCTGTAATCACTTAGACACTGACAGCCTAATCACAGGACAGTCTTCCCCAGTCACGTTAGCCATAACAGCTACATCCAGTGCCTCTGTTCTATTATCTTTCATATTAGTACAGAGGATGAGCTTATTTAATAATCTATGGCAGGGGTCAGCAAATTGTGATCCACAAAAAATTTGATCCACTCTCTGTATTGATAAATAAAGTGTTATTGAAACACACTTAACACATTACTTATTATAGTTAAAACAATAGAATTAAGTACTTGTAATAGAAGCTGTATGCCTTCAAAGTTTAAAATAATTTTATCTGGACTTTTTTTTTTAATCAGATATTTGATCTATGTTTATTTCTTGTCTCCCCACTCCCAGACTATCAAAAGAGACTGTTTTGTTCTCAACTTATCCACTCTTGATGATCTGCTGATGCCTTCACCTAGATCGAGCATGACTCCTCTCTCTGGCCACTTCTACCAGCTAATTTATCTCAACCTATATTTATTTTCTCCTTTGCTTTCTGATCTCAGAAAGATTTCCCTTTCAAGTTCAAATTATGCCTTCACAATGGCATAATTCCCATCACCTCTCACGCTTGCTATTATACCTTCTCCTTACATGCAAGCTTCTTGATAGTTCTTATAGTTAAATATGCCCTTGGTATATTCACATCTAAATTCCTAATTACTGTACAAACTACAGCGCACAGTGCCTGTGCCCCTACCTCTTTCTGACTGCTCAGAGGAAGAGAATCACCTAGATTCCAGATGCCTCAAATTCAATAGATGGCCCTTCATCCTTATCTTTCTTGATTAATCTGTCAAGTAAAACATCTCATGACTTCTCACATCTCCCTTGAAACTTTCTATTCTTTGTCTACCAGTGACAAGACTCTGTCCTGTACTGCACACTGCCTAACTCATTGTTCTTTCTCCATCTCCTTATGGGTTGCATTTTTCTAACTTTTCAGGTTTTGCTTTTCCAAAGCATTTGGAATTATTCTATCCTTTCTCTACTGCATTTCTCATTCTAACCATTCTCCATTTGCAACCTCACCTCTACCTTGACCTCACAAATTAAAACACTTATCCTTGACTCTTCCTGGGCTTCAGAGTGCACAAGCACAGCAGGCAACTGTCCTTCACCAGGAGAACCTACAGATCTTTCCTAATAGGGATGGTGGCATAAGCTTCTTTTAGCTACACAGACACCAAACATTCATTTACCCCTGAATGTTTTGCAAGGTCTTTATTCCTGTTGCTGATATTTAATTCAGTGCCTCATCTTTTCCCTTGGCTACTGTAAGGGTGTTTTTGACTCTAGAATTTTCCCTTCTTATCTATTTATAAACTGTTTTAAAGAGACTTTTCTAAAACGCAAACTTGACTTGATTGTCTCCTGCCTAAACACCTTCATTAGTTCTCTCTCTCCTATAGTCAGAGATTCAAGTTTCTTTAACCGCATTTATTATTCTCCACACCAAGTTTGTCAACATTTATGCTCTTCCCTGTTTCCTGGGACCCATGAATTCTTTTAATTCTATAATCCAGATAACACATTCTTTCTTTCATGCTTTTGCATGCTGGCTCCAAAGTGTGAAATATATTTCTTTTCTGCTCTCCCTACTAACCAAGGCTACTAACATTCCCCTGATTCAAATACCACTTTCCAGGGCTGGGGATATAGCTCAGTAGGTAGAGTGCTTGACTTATAAGCACAAGGCCCTGAGTTCAATCCCCAGTACAAAAAAAAAAAAAAAAAATACCACTTCCCCTGAAAATTCTCCCATGACCATCACCCTCACCAGATAAGTGACTCTTTTCTTGTCATGCTGTTCATTTATACGTGATTCCACTATTGCAATTCATCCTACAGAACTGTAATTACTGACTTATATGTTCCTTTTTGTAATGTGTGAAAACCAGAATACATGTTTCTTATTTTTGGAATCTCGTATGTATAAACTCAGGACAGGGTCAATACTGTAATCACATAACACATCCTTTCGTCTACATTTTCATCATATGTTCTTTGCCTAATCCATGGTCACTGTCAATATTACTTTTATTTCATAGATAGGAAAACATCCTCTTAGAAGTTAGGCTACATTGGTCCTACACAATGCGCCAGCGGGCAGAACTTCAACCAGAATCCTTTCTTAACTATATTCACTTATTCTGCAACACACCTATATTTGGACTTCCATACATGCAACGTTACTTACCAGTGATAACTTGGCACAGACAAGCCCTCATTAATATCAGAAATAGTAAGTGACTCAAGCAGACTAACTGCTCATGTTAAGTGATTTATAGTTATATCATAATAAACTCTAAATAAACATTGACTTTAATTTCAGATGGTTAACATCTCATGTCCTTAACTATTTCAGCAATAAACATGTGTCAAGTGTAGGTAACAGGATGGAGTGCACTCATCGCCAGTCACCTATTGGCATCAGCAGGATGAGGTGTTGATGCTCTGTCTAATGTACATTGTGTTGCTCCCTCACTTTGATCCTTCATAATTGAAAAATTTTAGATTCTTTAATCAAAAAAGTAGCACCTCATGACAGGAAGCATCAATGCCATGTCCACTGAGTATATATTGAGCATGAAATCATATGTCATTGTTTGCTGCATTATTTCTTAAGAAAACGGGTTAGAGTTGTTATACATGTCTTCCTACACTGTGTATGGTGCAAAGCAGTAGTTTTTAATTGTTAGCACCTATTCTGGCCTTGACCATTTTCCACAAACTGCCTTGACCATTTTCCACAATCTGCCTCATTCTTCACTATGCTTCTGTCCTAGCAGAAGTGAGATCTATTATTGGTGTAGGGAATATTTCTCATGCTGAAAGGAAAAACAGAAGAGAGTAACCAAAACCTTATCTCATCGTTTTTCCCAATGGCTTTCATAAAGGTCTATAACCATATCTGAGCTGTTGCAAACACTGCACGAATTTTTTTTTCTTTTCACATCTCTGAGTGACACATATTCTTTGCCCAAAGTCAATCCCCCAAAAAAAAAAGTTGAATACCTTTGCTGATATGTGGAGGCTGACCCATAATAAGTGGGTGGGGAATAGAAGTTCAGATTTGAGGAAGGGGAATGAAGGGAGGAAGGGTAGGTAGGAAAAGGAGAGAGTGGAATGAATCTGACATAATTTTCCTATGTGCAGATATACATACACAGAGTGAATCCCACCATCATGTGCATTCACAAGAATGGGGTTCTAATTAGAATAAGATATATTGCATACTTGTATAAATATATCAAAATGGATTCTACTGTCTTATATAACCAAAAAGAACAATTAAAAATGTTAAAAAAGAAAAGAATCATTAATAAGAATAGCTAATAATTTCTCTCAGTAATGAACTAAATATTTCCAATCTTATCAAAGGCAAAACAAGATGCTAAGGAATGTCTTGCTTTCTTAGGAGGCCTCTTCCTGCAGTACAAGGGGACCATATTCCTTATGTGATAAACAGTGATATAGTAAGAGCACCAACTATGTGCAGAAACAATGAGAATAAAAAGAAACAAGATCTATAGAGAAAAAGAGGATAAAAAACACAAGTCATTGGCAATGCTCTGCCTTCACAGATATCCAAACAGGCAGAGAGGGACAGGCAGGTGTTCACCAGAGCCAGGCCAGAAAGCTCATCTCCTTTATTCAAAGTGTAGTCACAGCTTTGCTATTGAAGACCTGTTCATTCCCAGAATTATTATTCTGAAAATCAATCTAATATTTCAATGTGGGTAAATCACTCATCTATTGACCCAGCTGTGGTTTATGACATGTCAGTTGAGTCACCATCTCTGTTTACTGTATTGTCTGACTACAATGTGTCCCTAATGCCTGCTTTCCAGCACCAATTTTTAATCTTATTTTCCTAAATTTTTAAGGAAACAGACTATATCACAACCAACTAAATGCTGTAGCTCATCCAGATATCTATTCTAAAGGGAAAAAATGGGTTGAAAAGTAATAAGTTAATTCTCACATGTAAACTTAGAGCATAATGGAAACTTCTGAGGTTGTGAAAATGATCAATCAACAGCTTCCTGCAAATCCTGGGAGGTTACTGCTATATCAGGGGGCCCAGTGCTGGGTTCGTATGACATGTGATAACAAGATTTCAGAAGGGAGACATTTTTTTCTTTCTAATTATGTAGCTTGGAGAGGGAAACAAGAATCACATTATGTGCAGGTATTTAGAGCCTAAGTGAAAAGAAGAATGTCTTTTTATTCTTCTTGGAGACATTAATTAGTGTTTAGAAACTGAAATATATCAACTCACTTTTCATTGAAAAGGGAAAGTCTATATTTATATAGATCACAAAATTATAGGCTTGACTAATTGAAAGAAAAAGATCTCATAAGAGAACTGGCAAAGTATTATGGATTCATGAGAAATGTTCTTGCTTTAAGGTGATCCATTCTGTGTACAGCTTAACTTTATTACACAAACAACAAACAAGCAAAAACACCTATAACAGAAATAAACAACACTTAACAGAGCATATCTTTTGTGTGAGCAGAATTTCATATTTGGAAGCTTTATTTAATTAAGTTCGCAGCAGAGATCTGCCTAAATGTGCATATCTGTCCCAAACTCTAACTCCTGTGAGATGTTTCAGGTATCATCACCCTCTCAGGATAACACTTGACAAATTCATTTCATTCTGACCCTAATCTTGGGTTGGTGGCTCTAAAAATCAGGGTCTGTGGGAATATCTCTTGCCGTGCTCTGAACACCAACCTGATGTTATTAGGCCCTGAGTTATGGAAGACTTTCAGCAGGATGTTCACAGACTCTCACACTGCACTATGCTAATCCACCCTCTAGAGTCACAATAGGTGATCTTTCTAGAAAGAGAATCTGGTTATACTGCTTTACTTAAAAATCTTAATAACCTGTGCATGGTTTCTCCATTTTCTGCAGTTTCTCAGACATTTTCAGCCCACCGGAGCACTAAGATTAATACTCATTAGAGCAACAAATAAGCACTGTGGCAAAAATTCTGGGATTCTGGGAAAGCAGTGGTGGTGGAGGGGCAAAACCAGTGGCCCCAGGGTGTGCAGAAACATACATAATTTGGACAATATTCTAGCAATTCTAAAATCCCATGTCTTACCTCTGTCAGTTACCCTTTTCACCATAAGAATGACTAAGCTGGCACACACAACTTTTATAGTCCACCTACCATTTTCCTTTCACACTTTTTATTTATTTATTTTTTTTGTACTTGGGATTGAACCTAATGTCACTTTCCCACTGAGCCACATCCTCAGTCCTTTTTATTTTTATTTTTACTTTGAGACAGGATCTCACTAGGTGGTTTAAGGCCTCGTTAAGTTGCCGAGAATGGCATTGAACTAGCAATCCTCCTGCTTCAGCCTCCTGAGTTACTGGGATTACAGATGTGTGCCACCATGCTCGGCTTTCCTTTAGCACATTTTTTTCTTACTAGGTCAGAGTTACTATATCAGAATGTGCAGGTTGTACATGGCAAAAGTCTCAGTTCTTCTGGGTCCTACTTGTCTTTGCCCAAGTCTACTCTCCAAAAAACCAACCCCACAGATATTATGAACTCAGAATTGCTGCAAAGTTTCATGCTTTTCTACATGCAGATATTTCTTGCACATTCACCAGGTGAATTAAAGTGAATGCCTTCCTTTGATCATTCAATGAATATTTGTTGAGTGCCAGACAAGGTTGTCCCTAGGGGGCCTTACACAGTGCCAAGCACACAATGCTTATTAAATACTTTTAAAATGAATATTAAATGCATAAATCCTTATTAAATGTACAAACAGATAAATACTACTCCCCTATCCAATCTTCAAATACCTGTTTGAAATCCATCTGCATGGTTCATGGGAAGAGAGAAGATAGGTAAATAGCAGAAAGATTAGTAAAGTAGAAGAAAGGGACGGGGGAGGGAGGAGAGGAAAAGAGGAAGTACTATGGACTGATATAATTAGAGCAAATTATATCCATGCTTTTATAATTATGTCAAAATGATTCCTAGTATGATTACATAAGTGGTGTTGAAGCCAGAATTGGGGACAGGCAGTTAGTGTAGAAATAGGGGATTGGGTCAAATCGAGGAAATGAAGGCCATGAAAGCCATCTGCCTCTGGAAGTTGGAGACTGCCCCTGGGAGAATGGAATGATAAGGCCCTCAGGAGCTCATTGATTACCAAATTTACCTGCCCTTATCAAGGACTGCAAGCACGGAGGAGCTGCTAATTAATGTCTCCTGGGCCGTTGCCTGGCTGAATCACTTTGGCCTTCCCCCTGCCCCATCTGCTTCTCACTGTTTACATCTCACCTGCAAAACCAGGCCTAGTCATGTAGGCAGGAAGGAGAGATAAGGGGGGAAAGAACTGGAGAACAAAAGAGACCTTAGCCTACAAAAGATGTAGGGTGCACTCACTTCTTGGGACTTGAGAACATCAACCATGGCCCCCTTCTCCCTCCAGGGAGAAGTCTGTATTATTACCTTTAAATAAAACCTACTTAGTAGGCTTGGCTTGGCATGCTTCTCTAGTGTTCAAACTTCAACATTAGAGGGAGCAGAACTCATCACCAGTAAACCGCGGTATCAGTACGAATCTACATCATGTACAACCATAGAAACAAAATGTTGTACACCATTTGTGTACAGTGAATCAAAATGCAGTCTGTAAAAAATAAAAAAATAAATAATTTTTTAAAATGATTCCTAATGCTATCTATAACTAAAAAGAACCAAAAAGGGATAAAGTTTTTCAGTTAAGTCCCAGATATTTGTTGTACAACCTAATGTTTATTGTTAACAATATTATAGATACTTAATTTTTTTAAAAAGAGAAGATAGGGGAGGGTGAATTGATTTTTGTGCTTATTTAGGAAGAACAGTTCTAAAAAAAATCACAATGTGGATGGTAATCCACATGAATCTGTACTTGGAGACTTTCTTTGAGAGAAACAGAAATTTCAGGTCAAAAAATGAAGAGATAACAGGAATCACAGGGGAAAGAAGGATATTTATGTGGTGAATCAAGAGAAAAATGAACAGAAGAATGTGAAGAAAGAATGAGAAATTTTAAAAAATCATAACTAAATCCAGAGTTAATAAAGTATATTATTCTTCAAGATCTTC
The DNA here is from genome assembly GCF_902686455.1 of Sciurus vulgaris. Classification (NCBI taxonomy): domain Eukaryota; kingdom Metazoa; phylum Chordata; class Mammalia; order Rodentia; family Sciuridae; genus Sciurus; species Sciurus vulgaris. The sequence goes on from NC_136472.1 coordinate 49,444,506, forward strand.
CTTCACAAATCCTCCTTATAACTGGAATGCATGTTTTTCAGAAACATGGGTTACAAGAGGAATAAATTGCTTCATAAAATTTTCACAGCCCCTTTTCTCCCTCTTAATGCTTAAGTGGCTTAAGTGTTGGGGGTCACTGAGCACAGCACTAGCTCTCTTTAAGCCCTTCCTCATGTAATGACTATGGAGTCTCATATTTCTGCCCAGTCTCTTACCTGCTCTCCACCAGAGCTAGGCAACCATATCCGACACCCGCTGCTTAGAGGAGTCTACAGCCCCCTAAATTTAGCTCAGCTCAGCCCCCTGGGATATCTATGCTTCTAACACCTCCTCGTCAGTCCCATTCACTGTGTGTTTTTACAAGCCATCATAACTTGAGCAAAAATATTGTTTTTAGAATGGAGTCATCTGCTCTCCAGAGGAAGAGTGTTAAATTAATTTATAGGACAACACATGCTGTCATTGCCTAATAATATTGTGAAATGGCATATGCTCAAAATCAGGCAACAGGGAGTTCAGTTATTTGCCTAAGGTAACTGACACATGGAGGAATGAAGAGCAGGTGTTCATGGAGTGTTTCCATGCAGAAAGCTTTACAAGAGTATTTTCCAGAAAAGTGATAAGATCACCTGTTAACCGGGCAAAGCCTTTGTAGGCTTCCTTGCCAAAGATTGGGAATTCGTTTCAACCACTCTAGCTATGTGAGATTATAAATGGTTAATTGCAGCCCAAACTTCTGCAATTAGCACTTTATTGTTTACATATTATTTTTCATGTTTATTATCTCATAAACAGTCCATTAATTTGCTATACCCTTTTCTTCAATAAAACTTCAGAAAGATGAACAGCAGTAATGAGAACACTAGTTTAATCTTTAACAGAATACCCAGTTATTGCTACCACTAGCTTGCTGTATAATCCTAATATTTACTGTCTTTGTGCCTCAATTTTTTAAAGCTAGGGCTTCTGTAATCATTCCTCCTAGATTTGTCAGGGCAAAGATGTTAATATGTGTAACACGTACCAACAATGTGTAGAACATGAGTATTCTCAATGGTAGCCTGATATTATTATTGTGTTTTTAAATAACAACATTGATGTGGTGTTGCTACTCCTGCTGCTGCTGGTTATGATAGGATTCTTACAGATTATTTTTTTTCTCATTTAATCCTTAGAGCAACCCTGAGTGGTTTACATTATTGTCCACATTTGCATATGAGAAAACAGCACAAAGAGGTTAATTGCCCAAGGTTACCCTTCTAGAAAGCAGCAAAGTTTATATTTGACCCTGAGTCTCTCCAAATTCAAAGAAAATATTCATTACCACTCAACTGTACACCTAAAAGGGGCCTTGTCAAGGGTTTATGGTCTCCCTGAATCTTATCTGAACTCTTTTCCTGGTCAACACCTCTTGATTTTAGGAAGACATCTTAGGATTGGATGGAATTGGATGGATTGGATGGATATTGGATGGATTAGTTGGGATACTGCCCAACTGTGATTTTACCCAAACCGAGAACAAAGAAGGTGCTTTAATGAATGATTGGAAGAGTTGACCTGATTTGACCTCGTTGTATTACCACAAAAAACTGTTGAAAGTTAGTGTGCCCAGAGTGCTTTGCCCCTCAGCCCTACATTGCAAAATGAAACATATAAGGTCTTGACAATCTGAAAAGTACTTCTTATTTCATTTCATTTTGTAATCACATTACTCAGTGGTTTGGCAACCTAGCATTATGTTCCCATCATCTAGACGGAGAACTGAACCCTCAGAGAGGTGGAAGTGGATAACTCAATGACTTCCACACATTAGTCTCCGGATTAGCAGTTTGTGTGATTCACTGTCTTAAATAGTAATCAGATATTGTGGCAATGTCATTTCCCAAACCAGTCTTGAATGGTGAGTTTCTACAGTGCCATAAATAGTGAGTCATTCCCCAATCTGAATAGGGCCTTGAGTCAGAAATATTCTGACTATTGAAGTTAGATTAAAACAGAAAGAAATAAAAGAAAAAAAGGGGGGGAAATCCTAACTTGCTGCCAGATCATTTCCCTCTGGAGGGAAAGTAACTTCTGAGACTCATTATAGAGACAAATGACTTCAGTATCTTCCTTCTGGAAGCAATATGAAAAGAGTGAAAACAGATGATGTTATAATGGTGGACTGGCAGAAGTTCCATTTGCATCTGCTTAGAAATATGAATAGGAGCACTTAATGCCAAATCCTGTCAGTTTCTCATCTTCTTGTTATGTCAGGTCTCCATTTTCCTGCTCTGCACCAAATGAAATTAAGAAGGCTTAACTGCAATCTAATACCACTATATGGCATGTTTAGAGGAGAAAACAAAAACCATAATAAATATTTTATAGGACGGTCAACATAGTGAAAGCAAAGGGGTAGAAATCACTGATGCTGGGAGACAGGGCTGTCTAGAGGAAGGATATGTAGCCCATCTATATTCAGAGTTGAACAAACTTCATCCACAGCAAAGATATAAAGTCTATTAGAGAAGGGAAGCTGAGATTGAGGGGAAGGGATCATTCCCTCAAATAATGGAATAGGGTCACAATTTCTGGGTTCAGCCTGAACTCCATGTGTCTTCTAAGCCCTGATACCAAAATTCAACAAACAGATCAGAACAAGCAATGGAAGAGCCAAAGGTTAACATTTCATGGTGGTGATGAACAATGACAGAAACAACAGTGTGCAAACCATATGTTTCCCCAAACTACTGCTTTGCCGCTGATTTCGATGTATTTTTAATATATTGATAGAACTATTGAAATAAAAAAATTAGATATTTCAACTGTTGATACTGACCAAATATTTGAGCATGAATCTCCTTCCTTCCAAAGCCCAAAATGAAAGGCAAAGGATAAAATGTCATAAAGACACAGGACACAGAAAAATTGAGAGATGGATAAACCAGCAGACAAGAAAGATTTATGCATTTTTTAAGAGAGAAAACAAATGAATTGTAATGCACAAAGAGTAAGAGACGTGGAGCTAAAAGCCTGAGACATAATCTGTTCAAAATAAACCAGCCAAATCATGCTTACAAACCAGAGAAAAATCAGATTTTAGAATCATCAGTTACCTACATCAGATGAGGAAAGAAGTGCAGCTGAGGAAAAGGAAATGGGATGAAAATCAGCATAAGGACTGTCTAGTCCCAGAATTGTTATGCCCTACTCCAGATTTATCATGCCACTGACTGTCTCACTGTGCCAGTGCCTATATCATCAGGGCAGGAGAATGACGGTTTATATTTGCAAAACCTGAAAAGATATTCCACACTGAGATATCACATGGGCTTGGAATGGAGAGATGGAAGATGTAAGGTAAAGCAAATTCAGGAAAAATGTTCATTGCAGAGCCAGATGGTATTTGTATGGGTATTAACTTCTTTGTATATTTGAAAGTTTTTCCCATTTGAATATTAAGAGGAAAACACTTCCAGATTCCCATCTGTTCTTAATCATCTTCACTGCAATCTTTGGAAAACATGGATTATCATGATAACTTTCAAAGTAGTTTTCTACCCTTGTTCCTCAGTAGTGTTCTTAAATTTTAAAAGGAGAACTGTTAAAACAGATGCCACTTACTCGCACAACTCTATCTAAACCCTGCATGGCTCCCCATTTCACTGGGAGTAATTCCAGAGTCCCCTCAATAGCCTATAGTACCTACATGACCTAGAGTTTTGATAATTTTTTTGATTTGTGTCCTACAACTGTGCTCTTCAAATGCTCTGAGGCAGCCACACTGGTCTCCTTATTTCTCAAACACTCAGGCTCACTCCAGGCATTCTGTACTTGCTGTCTTCTGGACCCAGAACCATTTCCCCCAAAAAACTGCAGAGCCAACTCCTTGTTTCTTCATACCCTTGCTAATGTCTCGCCTTCCAATAAAGATTGTTCTAACCACTGTTTTAAAACTTCGATCCCTGTTGGCACTCCCAATGTACCTTATTCTGCCCTTCTTTTCCCTCTCAACCTGAGCACGGCATTTGTCACTTTTTAACAAGCTATTTATTTACCTATCATATTTATTTTTGTTCATTTGGTCTAATCCTTCTCTTTAGGGTATCCAGATTTAACATAGAAATACAGGATACACAGTTCAATTCAAATTTCATATAAACAATGTACACTTTCTTGCTATAAATACATTCCCTGCATTGTATAGAACATACTCTATTAAAAATTGTCATTTACCTGAAACCAAAATGTACCCTAGCATTCTTTATCTGGTAACACACACACACATACACACACACACACACACACACGACACACACACACTCAAATATAAAGTCCTGGGAAAAGGAACAGATCATGTGCTCCATCCGGATATATCTTAGTTCCTCAAATGTTGCTTGTTTCATAACAGATGCTGAATAAATGTATGTTGAATGAATGATTATACATTTTCTGCAGATGAACTTTCAAAAACAAGGAATAGTCCACAAATGATTGCCTTGCAAAAACTAGGGGATACCATAGTAAAAGGCAAGCTAAAGTAATCTCAGAACGATACCAGGGAACGGAAGACATGTAGAGAGGCTGTAAATGAAACCAATAAATTACCAGCATGGGTGATGATCTCCAAGCAAAAAGGAAGACAGAAGTGTGCGTGTGTGGTGGGTGAGGGGGAGTCAGGATGGTAAGTCATCCTTTTCCTGCTCCTGCTACTCTGAGTTATGATTATACTATAGAAAAATGTCTAAACGGAAAAACTAAGAGAGATATATTATATAGTTTAGAAACTTGGAAAAAAATACATGAACACATACCATAACAGAGGAACCCAGATGCCTCTGGAAAAACTAAGCAGAAAGAGTCAGAAGGGGCAGGAAGAGGTAGAGGTAGAGCAGGTTTGTTGTCTTTGGTGGTAAGTCTTTTAGCACCATTTATCAAATACATATACTTATTTTTATAAAAAAATTAACATTAACTTTAAGGTACCTACCTCTGCTCCTTAAGAAAACAAAACAAAAAACAGAGAATTAGAATTTTAAAACTTCTACTTAGGGAAAATTTTTTTTACTGAGAAAATTGCTTCACTACTGTGAAATCTTTATTCTTCTTTTACAGAGTAGCTGGCAGGCTCTCAGACACTTCACTTTATAAAGATGCAATTTATCCGAAAGCACTACCAAATCAATAATGATATCCTCCTTAAACTCACTTGAGGAGCAGCAGGTGATAGAACAGTATTCAGACGTTAGGCAAAATCTAGCCACCTAATCTAAAATTTGTTTTCTTAACATTTTAATAATACTTTATAGTTCCTTCCCAGTTTATTTTTACAATTGTTTTCATATTATACATTCTTTAAATTTTTCCCATCACCAAATAAAACCATCATATTACCTCAGAAGAGTCCCTAACATGAACTTGACAAATCATAGCTTGGATGCCTTATTGATTTTCTTGTTTTATCCTCCCCTTTCCATAAGACATATCTGACTCAGGAATAACTAGTCAGTATCTCTTTTCCAGAAACCCTTCTAACATCATGATTCTTGGCTCTTCCTATTTTTCTCTCCACACTTTCTATATCTTGACCACAGGGTTCCCCACATCCTAACTGGCTCCACACACACAATATGCAATGTTTTTTTCTTCCTATAACTCTGTTCTTAGTCATTTTAGCCCAGAAAATAGTAACTAGTGAATTCTTTAAAAGATTTAGTTATTAGTTTTCATGCTATTTATTTATTTATTTATTTATTCAGGGATTGAACCCAGGGGCATTTAACCACTGAGCAACATCGGACAGCCCTTTTATTTATTATTTTTTTATATTGAGACTGGGTCTCCATTGCTTAGGGACCTCGATAATTGTTGGGGCTAGTCTCAAACTTGCAATCCTTCTGCCTCAGTCTCCTGAGCCACGGGGATTACAAGCATGTACCACTGCACAGTAGCTCATGCTCTTTAAATAGTTCATTAGCATGGAAGAAAATTATGAACCAACCTCATTTACAATGTGTATATTAAATCACTTGGGCTAGATGATCTATTTGTAATCTTTTGTTCTCATCTTCTGCACATATGTGCTACACCTTTTATGCAGTTTGACATATTTTGAATTCAAAAAGCCTTTCTAATCTCACAATTCATTTTCTAATATGAATAGTAAAGCTTGGAGCTCACTCCAAATTGCTCAGTCTTCTTAAGATGAATTAAATTCCAGAAGAATTAAAGAATCCATCACTGACTGTGCTCCACTCTTGCTTCAGGGTTGGTCACACTGCTGACTTATAAAGGAGACTATGGTTCCATGGACCACCCAGAGGTCCCCTCAGGGATGACAGGAACTGTTTAGTTGCAAGCCACCCACAACTGATGCTCTAGGATATTGGTCACCAGAAACTGCTTGCTGAAACTCACCATTTTCAGACATCAACTCCCAAAGCTCCCATGTTGACTTTTCTTGCTCTTAAATTGACTTTTGCCTTCAAAATTCTAGTAACTTTTCCTTTCATACTTTATGATAAACTTTTTACCAGTTTCATCTTCTGTTTCTGTATTTCCATTATTTTATATCTCCATACTCTCATGTCTATAATTTTCCCCATGATTTTCTAAATTCTTTCATGTGTGTACAGGTATGTGTGAATATATTACATACACATAGGTAGCTGGAGAAATAATTTATATAAATGTATCATATCTGATATAATACATATACATTAGTTTCCCATTCCCTGTCTTATTCTTTAATACTGTTAGAGAGATTTTGTTTTTGTTGTCTAATTAGAGCCTGGCCAGCACACTGGAACTACTTTGTGTTTGTTTGTTTACTCCACCTCTTTCAAATTATATGAATTTCCTTTTGATTAGATTCATGGTACAAATCCTCAAATACGTGTATAAATCCTCAAATACTGGGCTGCTTCCTTTTCTCTCTTCAGCAACCTACTACATGCAATAATACTTTCCTGTTTATACAAATATCTTCAGATATTTCAGCAGCCATCTCTATGTTGATGAGAATGTTTGGGTTTTCTGGTAACACCTTTCTGTCCCTTTCATTCTAAGCTAAAAAATGATGTAGAAGCACCAATATTCACTCATCATTGACAAATCTAACTTATATTTCCTAATTACTAACTTTGAATTTTGCTAACCCATTGATAATGTGCTCATCTACTCCATGGCCTCCTATGAAGACCTATCCCTACCTTGTTACTAGAAATGTCACACTGCTGACAATATGAAGCCATCTCCTTATCTTAGTGTAGGTCTAGGGAGCAAAACCAGCAATGGTGTGACTCACTCCAATTCCGTTCTCTCTTAAATGTCCTTTTTCTGAGCGTCTAGTATCTTTGAAGGCTACTCAAAGCTCTTTTCTGCTACTTTGGCGATTCATGACCCTAAGTATCTAGCCAGATCATACAAAAAAAATCAAAACAAAACTTTTATAATCAATGTTAACATACATTAGTTGTTTCCATAACCTATCCTTGTTTTCTCTTTTATACATGATATTATTGTTGCACATTATTTTATAGAAGTGGATATTCCATCTTTGGCCCATTATCTCGGAAGAGTCATCATCAGTCTGGAAGACCTCAGCACTGAGATCGGCAGGCTGAGATGTGCCTTCCATCTTCCATCTGCACCTACCTGGACGTGGAATTTAAAGGTGACATCAGCACCCCAAGTGCTATTTTGCCTAGTTTCCGTTAAAGAAGGCTTTTCTCCCCTCTGTATCTTTTCTAGCTCTTTACAGTTTCACAAAAAACTCCATTATGCACCATCTATTCATTCTAAATCTCAAACCCACCACCCTTTCTTCTTCCCTGTCTCTCACATGCCCTGTGAGGTCTTCGGGAAGGAGATTTAATTTCGCCTGATCCATCAGCCTTTTCTATTCATTTTGAGTCTATCTGATCTTTGAGAGTGGCTATTTCTTCTAGACTTTTTCAACTTTGTAGGTGTTTTGTCATTATTATGTTCCTGTATTTTTATTTCTCTCCTCCAAAATTCGTTTTTAAGCTGCTTTATTGACAATTTCTTGGATTCTCTAAAATAAAAATTTTCTCTTCTTTTACATTTCTCTGGATTAAAACATTTTTATCATCTCCCACATACCTTTGTCATACTCACTATGATAAAGTTTTACAAAGGATGTTCTGAAAGCTTTCCATGAATATCATCAACCTAGTCTTGAGGGGCAAGGGGTCTTGTGAAAGTTTCTTGAATGAAATGATCTGTCTAAAAAATAATTTGAATTTTGAGAGATAAGAGGCAGAAAGGGATCCTACACTGAGAGAAAAGCATGTACTGAGGGACAAAAATGTAAAGCATGAGAGTCTGTACATCACAATGAGTCACTTACTATTGACACAGCAAGAATATGAAAGACTAGGAAAGACTCATCAGAAGGCAGGATTGCTGAAGTAATCAGTGGCAGTATGTAAGATGCTTCCAAAAGTCTCCCTGTGCACATTGATTAGTGAGGGTCACTGATGGACTTTAAGCAAGGATTGTCATGAGTAGGTTTCTATTATACAAAGCATCCTTCAGCCCATCCATAGAGAAGTTAAGGCTTGAGGCAAGAGATGGGAGATCAAAAGATCTTGTAGAATCTATGAAAGAGGTGAAAGTGGCTGCGGCTTGGGTTCAGGGAAAGGAATACCCTGCATCTTTCTGTTGTACCTTCTCACCTTCAAGTAAATGCTAAGTTATCTATCCCATCCTGATCTTTAGTTGGCCTCATACGAGATAACATAATATGAGCATTGTCTTTCAACTTCTTAGGTTGAAAATCTCTTCCAGACCTGGTTAATGAGATTTAGACTTTGAAAAAATTTATTCTTGGAGATGAGCTAAAGGAACTGCAGTTAGAAATAAATGCAGATTTGAGGAGCATCTCAGACATGGGGCAGCAAGGGAAGGGCAGATCATGTTGAAAAATAAGACAGATAAGCTGAAACACCAACCAAGGGTAAGCAGTTGGCAAGCCCAATAGACTTCACTTTTCTCAAATCCATTCCAAACTTTCTAACTCCATCACCCATTATCAGAACTGTTCTCTTTTCAGAATAATCAATTAATTCCAATTCAAATTATCTGTACACATAGTTATAAGGTTGAGCTGGCTCTTTACTGGAACATTTTACATATACATTCTAGATTCTTTAAAAGACGGCCTAAGCACAACTTTTCGGCTACCTTCCCCAAACATCGCTACCTTATGTAACTTATGCTTACATTATGCAACTTCATTACTGTTTCCTGAATGGGGCCATTTTTTCAAATAAATTTGTTATTCCTGATGCTATAGGGAGAGTTTTTGAAATCTACTTCATGGTTTCATACTGTCCCATGTCTAAATTAGATGCTATTTGTCCTTTTGTTGAATCACTCACCTGTAGGTTTTTTTAACATTCTTTTATAATTAATTTGCCTTACCTCTTGAAGAATTGAAGAAGGAAAAAATAAGTTACTTCTTAGAAGCAAGGAGTCTTACCTAGCACCCTTCATAAAGCTAAAATTAGGATCTTTGTACTCTTTATTCATGCTTTCCAAAGATATTTACTAAGCAAGTGCTATTACACAAACACTATATTAACCCACTGGCTCATCATATATAATACATCTATGCTTCCCTGTCTTCATGGAGGTTTAGAGTCTACTAGGTAAATACACCTTGAACATGTAATTACAAATGTAATTAATGCCATTAAGGATAAGTCCAGAAGGCTAAGGGATCAAAACACATGTTTTGTATCCAATTTGGGTTCACAGATGCAACAACTATTAATTTCTTTATCTCTAATTTTGCCACTGCTCTAGAGGCAGCAAATTCTAAAAATGACCTTTCCTCAGTTTTTGTTGTAGCTGGGTGGCCATAAGAACCATACTGGCCAATAAGCTGTGAGGAGAAATTTCAGAGGAAGCCATAAGAGGCACTACTCCTTACTGTTTTCTTCTTACCTTAAACTCAGATGTGATGCTTCCAGCTTGCAGTAACCATCTTGTGAGCATAAAGGGGAAAATGTGAACACAAGGCCAATACACTAAGTGCAGCTGAAGAGATGACAGAAGAGCCTTCTCCCTTAGTGAATCAGTGTGTCAATGAATGGCAGCAGTGTCTGATCTATGAATTTCAAGTTACTGTGTCATTGAAGCCACCATCAACCCAGCTTTCTGTTGCATGCAATTATCTGTAAACCCCAATGAGTTCAAAGGAAATCAACAATGTACTAAAGTCCAAAATGACTGCCTGGATGATGAATCTTCTTGTAACAAGCCTTACAAAATGTTTATATGTTAATTTGGCAAAGAAAATTAGTGGTAACATCCAAAGAAAAGCACTCCAATCGTGTGAATTGAGTAAGACTTTAATGTGAGCTGCTCTTCACTGAAGATGCTGCAGAAGTGTATGCAATGGTGGTGAATAAAACAAAGAGGACAATGCCATCCAAAGAGCACAGTGAGGGGTCATAAACCTTGCAGGACCATTGAAGGATTCTGGTCCATAAATTTAATTCACACCTTTTAAAACACTCCTAGGAGGGAAATAGCATGCTTATACATTAAAAAATCAATTGATTCTAGGTGCATGATAGTGACCAGACAGGAAGAGAACAGATATAGAAGACCTTTCTAGAAGTCATTGAAGTTGTTCAAACTAAAGAAGGATGACAGGGCCAGGGGCTGTGTCCCTGCTAGAGTATTTCTTAGAGTCTTCCTATGACCTCATTCTCATCTCATTTCCCAACCAGCTTTACATATTCACCTTCCCAGAATACACCACAGATGCGCAGGGGTCATCCTGCCATCCACTTTGACATGATGTGAGGTAGAAAGAGTTGGAAGCATATGCATAACCCAATTAACAGAAGAAAAGTGAGATGCAGAAGGAAAACTGGCTTGCCAATTATTTCATCATTTTAGAAGGTCTTCCAGAATGAACTCTGAGCATCATGGCTATATATCATGTCAAGTAAAAAAAAAAAAAAAAAAAAAAAAAAAAAAAAAGACTGGCATAATTTATGTGTTATATCAATGAACCTTCACTCTAATGTGCCTCTTATTTACAACCCAGACAGCATTCAGAGGTAAAAAAAATATTTCTTTTCTGCTAATTAATTTAAGACAATTTCTTTCTGATAATTAACTTAAAAATTTTCTATTTCTTTTCTGTTAATGTCAAAGAATGCATAAATATATGCGTATGTATATATATCTTTAAGTCTAGAGGACATCGTACTGCCAGGAAATGAACTTTCTCTGTTTAAACTGATTAACTATTGTCTATTGATTCCCTAAAATCAACTCCATCAAGTTAGTGTCAATACCAATAAAAATGGCACTTAATGAGACCTCATAGTTTTCTCTATCAAAATGGTAATTGAAATATTTTACATATCTTTATCGAAAATTTTCCACTAAAATTCTAATCTACTTGAAAAAATAACAGGTAAATCACCATTTTTCACTTATCGATACCACAATCCTGGCACATAGCAGGAATTAAAACCATACACTAATTTGTAACCAACAATTATTGAGTGATTACAATTGGCAATGCTATGCTAGGGACTTTTAGTACAATATCTCAGTTAATTTTCACACTAGTTTTATAGAACACATACAATTATGGTCTCCAGTTGACATGAAGAACATGGAACTTAGAGATGCTAAGTTATTTAATCACAGAATTTAGTATGTAGCAGCAATAACTGACCTTCAATTACATGCTTGCAAAATGGGCACTGCAAGCTGGAGTCAGTCATTGCATCAAAGTTTAAGGAAGGAAGAAGTTGAAAGGAGTAGTGAATGCTTCTCATGGCTTCATTTCAGATCGCCCTGCAGAGCTTTTTGGCCATTACAGTCTTAGGGCCGCATAGCTGCAACAAAATCTGGGGAAGTCAGTTCTTGGATTTTCCTGTCTCTAGAGCAATGGCAAAAAAAGAGAGATTGAGAATGTCTTCTGAATTCTGCTGTTCAGTGAGTTTGTTGGGATTCAAACTCAGACCAATAATGACCTGATACTGCCTCTCCCAAATATACAAATGAGTGAAGAAACAAATGGATTAATTGAACTTCTCAGCAATTCACTGGCCATCATACAAGTTTTGTCTCCAGTCATTACAAACCTTAGATAACTAAAAATACAAAAATTACTTTTTATATATAATTATTATAGTGTGCTTTGTATCTGTGGTTCTCAGCCCATGGGACATTTAGCAATTTCTGGAGAGACATTTTTAGTTCTTACAGCTGGAGGAAAGGGGTATATGTGCTATACTGTCATCTAGTGGATAATGATCAGGGATGCTACAAAATCTCCTGAAACACACACAAAGAGCAAATCCCTAACAAAGAATTATCTCCTCCAATATGGCAACACTACTGATTTTGAGGAATCCTATTCTGTATCATATGACTGTTCGTATAAAGAAATCAAATCATATGCAAACTTCGCCTGTAAGTGGAAAAAAGCCCTCACATTATAATCATGATCCCAGGGTCAATTGTACTTTCTTATATTTCTTGTCTCTTGGTTCTCCTTTTAGTGTCACTTTTACTACCATAAGATTAATTAATATTAACATAAAATTTTGCTACTGGAATAGTAACAGTGAAAAAGATGTGGTGACTACATTCCTTTTACTTGTAAAGCAGCAGTGCCTTGCTAAAATGGAGACTTGAGAAAATATATACTATTTCATATGCAGAGACCTTGACATATTGAAGAAAGACCAGCCTCAATGACCAACAAGAAGTCAGTAACCGCTCTGCTTGATCCAGAAGATAGTAGATACTACACAGTCTAAAATGGAGAATTAAATGCATTCCAACAGATAGATCTCACATTATTTGTCATCTGTTTCAAAAAGACCAACAACGTATCAAGCTGAAAAATGTCATAGCAAAGATGTGGTTATAGAATTCCAACACTAGGTGGCAGAAACACATAAGTGCTTGAGTTTATCACCAAACTAAAATTTAGCCTTACATTGTTTGAATTCTATTGGAACAAAAGAAGTAAACATATTTTCCCTCAACATTTCTCACTAATGCTGTATGTACTTTACCTGGCTCAAACCATTAAGCTGCTTGTTTTCAGGTAAATCTTTTCATTCTTGAAAATTTGTTTCTCTGTGAAAGCATGTCTGTAGGTACACATTCGTAAGCACAATAATTATGTAGATAAAACTATGTATATATACATACATTAAACATTATGTATAATTGTATAATTTAAGTATATCAAATTTAGAATAATGATGGTAACACAATACAATAATAATAATATTAGTGATTCTATATTGAACACTTCCTCTCATTCAATGCTTTTAACAACCTTAAGAATGTGGCATTTGCTTTTTCCCTTTGTAGTTTAATTGTGAAGAATCAGAGTTGTTGAACACATTTGTCAAGGTCTTACACTGTAATAAACTATAGAATTGAGGTTCATGTCATTTGTTTCAGAAAGTTCTAAGTCTAGGAGTTTTTTGATATCAATAATTTTGTCTTACTGGTTTCTATTCTATCTCATCAAACATAGACAAGTACTTAACATGCCAGCATGGTGGCACATGTCTATAATCCCATCTCCTCTGCAGTCAGAGGCAGTAGGATCTCAAGTTCAAGACCAGCCAGGACAAGTTAGGGTGAAGCTCAGTGGTAGAGACCCTGGGTTTAATCCCCAGTACTCCCACCCCCCCAAAAAAAAAAAAAAGTGCTCAATAAATGTGTTTTATCAGTTGAAAAACAAGTCAAGCCCATTTTTTATGTTTGTGAGGAAAAATAATTCATCACAAAATAGATTACTAGGATGCATGTTAAAATTGGGATTATCAGGTGTCCCCCATGATTAAGTCAGAATTTCTTATAGAAATTTTGTTTTCTTAATGTTTTCCAGGTGATTGTAACGTGAGACAGTGTTGATAATCTAGAGTAGCAACTGTGAGAATAAGGTTTTGAGTACCTATAGAAACCTTTCTCCCCCAGGCTCTGTCTCTCTCTTTGTACTGGAGATTGAACCCAAGAGCACCGAATCCCTGAGCCACATCCCGGACACACTTTTTATTTTTTACTTTAAGACGGGGTCTCACTAAGCTACTAAGACTGGCTTTGAACTTGCAATCATCTTGCCTCAGCCTCCAAAACCATAGGATTACAGGCATGTTTTATTTCTTTTTGATAAATTTTCAAAGATAAAACCCCAAATGTCAAACAATTCTGGAGTTTTGAGTGTGATGTTTCATACTGAAGGTTGTACAGTTTTGCAAATTGCCAAAATTGACAATGCCCCACCCATTGTGTCTGCTCCCTTTGTGATCAATTGTGACTTCAATGACAGAAGTAGAAATCTATTTTTGTCTATTTCCATGAACAGTATTGCCACACAAGGTCAACATTCATGGAAGTTAGTGGTAGGTGTAATTAATTTATTTCTGTCCTTATTACTGATTAGTTTTTAGAGCCTCAGTAAAATGTGCAAGATATGGCTTGACATATCTAATACTAATTATAAATTACTATTATTGAAACTGTTCCTTCTCCATAATGGACAAATGATAACTTCTTGCTCTTTGCATGATAAATATGTATCCATGAACAAGTAGACAATGAACATAGGGTAATTTGTTAAGCAAGGAGATACATGGCTAGTCTTAATAGTTAATTTCAATAACTCATTCCAAGGCAGTCTTAGTAGTTTCTACTAGTATTTCTATTGGTCCAATTGTTAGAGAAACAACATGTATCCCATTTGTTTACAAAAAAAAAAAAAAAAAAAATATGGATGGAAACTGCCCAGATGAAGGGTTTTTTTTCACAGTTTTTTTTAACTCGCCTGTTCACAGATGAAAGTCAGGCAGGTTTTGTGATTGTTTTATCAGAACAGTAAGATATAATTAGGAACATTTTAAGTTATTTGGAGGTGGCTGCCTCAGAAGTAGATTGTGTCCTTGGAAAGAAAGAACCACAAGATGGTGGCTTTGTGTTCTGGTTTGCTTTAGTCTTTAACCAAAGCTCTTCATGGAAAACTAAGTCCTTTGTAGGACTTATCTAGTGGGCCTGTTTTCTGTCACTGAACTCCATTATGTTCAGAATCAATTCCAGATCAGTATATACAACTCATTCAGTGTTATCACGGACATGCCTCCTGAATGTACTAACAGGTTGACATCTTCCAGAATATTAATGCCATTTTCCCCATAAAAGTACTCAATAGTTTTCAAGTAAACTCATTATTCTGAAAAGCAGAACTAGGAAGAATTTTTAAACACCCTTTGATGAAGGTGGTATCTTGTCTAGTACTTTAAAAGGCAGAGAACCCAGAGCAAAAAATCCCAAGTACTGTGAATGTGGTAGCAGATGTAAAGACACACCTAGCAAAGAGAACCCAAAGAAGCTTATAACCTATCCAAATTGTCAAGGCACAGATGCAGAGGTGACTGGGGCATTGCTATATTCCCAAGACACCAGCAAAGTTTTTCAATCAGCATATACATTGTTCTGTATATATTGTTGTTCTTGAATATTAAGCAGCTGGTGACTCAGTGCCATCTGGCCCTTTCTGATTGAGCACAGAGCTGGTACAGTGAGAATATGGCAGAAGTAAGGGAGAGAAGTTTCCAGGGGGAGGATGTGTCAGAGTGAACCAGAGAAGGGAGGTAGGAGAGACAGGAAGGACACCCTATTACTTCTCCCAGAATGAATAGAAAAGAAGGAGGTAGCAGGGCATGGATGCTTTGCACAGTTGACTTTCTCTTCTACACAGACTATAATAAGGATGTGCTTTCTGAGTGCCATGGGTATTTTGTTGTTGTTTGCTTTTTTTTTTTTTTTTTTTCCTTTCCCTCAGCAATGATGTGAAGTGTAGGACTGTGATCTACAGAATAGACTGGGCTTAAATGACAAAACGTCCCCAATCACACAAGCCAAACAAGCTGTCATTGGTATTGAGAATCACCAGCATGCAGCATGTAGGGTGTGACAGAGGAAATTTGGAGTCTTCCTTGTTCTCTTTCTATTACTTTCCTTATAAGTGAAATGTCAGTGTGATTTTATCGCAGGATTTTGCTCATTTTAGGTTTTCTGGAGCTTCTGTGGCCATGCCAGAAGTCAGTGTTCCTCAAATGAATCTTGACCATGACCTCAGACCTGACAGTCAGAGGCAACAGTGAGTTCAAAACATCAGGGAGAAAGAGTGACCGGAGGGATGACTTAGAAATGAAGGTTAAAGGCCTTCCATAAGAATAGAATACAGAAGACAGACACACTAAGGATCTAGAACACTTGCAAGAGCAAGTTCATAGGGCTGGAATTGATTTTGAGGCTCATCCTGAAGGCACCTGTGCAACTTGTAGCACATACAATGAGTGTCTAGGATAGGAAGGAACCTAGCAAATTTGTGGGTAAGGGCTGAACAGACTCCTTACAGTGATCAGCTGCTGCTTATAATGGTAAGAAATTTCTATCATATTTTTTGGATCTTTATGTACCGGTATCTGGGAAGCAGTTATTTCTATATCCATTTTATTGATAAGAAAACTTAGGATCTCAGGTCAATGACTTGCCAGACAACACTGGGTATGGCCAAGCTGGGAAGGTTGGTGGGTGGGGAGGAATATAAACTGTCTGAGCCTGAACGGACATTAGACATCATCAGTTCAAAGTTTTCCTTTTTGCTGCTGACAACAAGGAGACCTGAAATGATATGATGTCACCAAGTTGACTTACTTGTAATGAAGACTAGAATCTCGGACCAGTTAGGTCTTAACTTTGTGGAGCCCTCAAACACTGCTCCCCAACTGGCTGGCAATGAAGAATTCCTTCTAACTCATTTTGGTTTTAAACACCATGTTTTGAAACAAGAAGAAGGACAAGGACAAGACCAACAATGATGATAATCATCCCTTACTAAGAGACTACTATGTACAGTTACGGATTAGGTGTCCTCTCTAGTTATCACAAGAAATACATCATAGATGTTAATAATCCCCTTCCAATGAGGGAATTCATTCTCCCAGTAGATGTGTAACTTACTCTAAGTGACAAAACAGTACCAGGGTCCCATCTTATATTATATACTAAGGGAATTTTCCAGCAAAAATTTTTCATTATGAAATAAATTAGTTCCTATTTTAATTGATCAATAACATATATGCTATGCAGAAGATCAAATCATTAATATAAAGAAGCAATTATTATAGTAATCTGTCCTAAAGTCTGTTTTGGTGAGCCCATGCATCCCTGACATTAATAAATGTACAAATTCCATAATACTTTCTGAGATACTGAAATTAACCTATGAGTCTCTACTTCTACAAGCATATGACTAAGGTATGTATTTAACCCAGGGAATAATTACCTTGTTAGATGACTATAAAATAATTGATGATTATATTATATTTACACTATATTGCATTGAGTTAAATAACAGATGTCGAGGTTTATTACCTCTATATCTTTAGCTCAAAGAACAAAGACTGACAAGATTTGTTTTCCATTAAGGTTCCCAGTGTAAGTCTATGAGTTGTTAAAGGGTTACCAATCTCTTCCTACAGAAACAAAGGCATGACAGCCATGCAGGAGCTAATGAGCACTGAGCATTTCTCTCTGAGAGTGAAAAATTACAAAAGAGAAATGATAGATGGTGCTTGCTGGAAATTTTAATTAAAACTGTGAATGAAAAATTTTGAATCAGGCAGAGTGGCAGCTGCACTCGTACATGACCTGCTGCAGTAGCAGAGGTGGGGACATGAGCCAGGAAATATTCTGTGAAAGCAGCCATAACATCCTTGAGTTTCATTTAATCCGGCTCTCCACAAGGCCTAGTTCTGAAGGGCTTTCTGGGAGATGCCCCCACCTCAGCAAACCTCTCAGAACACAAAGCAATCTGCTCTTGGTTGCTTAGTGACACTAGAATGTAGGCCACAGGATGTCTTCAGTTTATGGGACTTGTTTGTCAAAATACAATATAACTCTGCCACACTGCACTTCTGGTTTTGCTGTAATAATTAAGCAAGACTCCATTTGCAATTCCTCTAAGAACTATGATTAAGAATATGAGTGATCTATGTAAATACGATAATGTATGCTCCTCTCCTAAATTACCTGCTTTACCAGAGAAGATGCTTTACCAAGTTGGAGATGCATTGCTTCTCAACCACCTACACATATCCCCTCATCAGGCACCGACATGTCTTTGGAGATAGGAGGAAGAACTTGGATTTAACATAACATGAAAATGCTTCAGTCTTAACTCCATCACCTATAGGTCATCTGTCTTTAGTCTGTTCTGTTCACCTCTCAGGTTCTCATTGACACATCTATCTAGTTTTAGGGGGATATCACAAGGTCAAATGCTCTCATTAAGAGTGTTTGGAAAATGATAAGGTATTAAATAAATGTAAGGTACTGTGACTATTTCTTTTTATCTCAACTATACTTACTCATTTATCACACTGCTTGAAAGTTAAAGACATAGATGAATAGACAGAGACTGAATCTAATCTTGAGTATAAATTGGAGTATTAAGCAGCTTGCAGGTTAATCCATTTCTTAATAAAAACATGCTATTCCTTTATTGGAATCACTCTTGACTTGTGTATCTCCTATATATTTCCCAAAATAGTAAAACAAAAATAAAAAGGCACTACTCAAAAGAATATATTGTTTCAGTCAGGCCTGGTGGTGCATGCCTATAATCCCAGAGACTCTGGAGGCTGAGACAGGAGGGCGAGGCAGGAGGATCTCAAGTTCAAGACCAGACTCAGCAACTTGGTGAGGACTTCAGAAATTTAGAAGACACTGTCTTTGAATAAAATAAAAAGAGCTGGGGATGTGGCTCAGTGGCTAAGGATCCTGGAATCAATCTCTGATACATACATGTGTGTGTGCACGCACACACACAAAGAATATATTGTTTGATCAGTAAATTATGTCTTTTGAATTTATTAATAATTATAGAAATAAAATCTTAAAATCAAGGTTCAAGTAGTGTTTGGTGACCTACCAGGTTGTCATTCAGAGTGCTAATCTCTGTGATATATGCCCTGACCTCCTACTTAGGAATTAGTCAGCTCCTAGGGTCTCTTTTCTTCCTCCAGAACAGCAAAAATTTTAGCTGGGCACATAGATGTCCAGTATAAAAACTACCTTCTTAGTCTTCCCTGAAGCTAGATGTGGCCACATGCTTAAGTTACAGTTAATGAGATCTAAGCAGGACAGTCAAGGGACAGCTTCCAGGAACTGCCCTGAAGGAACACATGTGCTTCTCATTCTTCCTTCCACCTTTTCTGCCTAAGACACAGAGTCACCTGGATCATATGCGTCTGAGGGTCACTACTAGCAATGTCAGAGTGCTGAGATGGAGGAACTGAGTCCCTGAGGACTTTGAGAAGCAGCATCATCAAGAAAACCCCAGATGTTCAGGACAGAGAAGTAAACTGCTATCCTCTGTAAGCCACCACTGCTTCATTCATTTGTACTTCAGGGAATGCTAACCCTAATTCATGAATTTACTGTTCCTCATCTTTGTTTTTAGAGTTCCTCAACTTTCAAAAATTCTACATTATTTCCAAACAATATCCATTTGACAAATACATGTGAAGTAACTCAGTACATGTATCTGGCAATATAGGGGAGAGTACATTGCACTGGAGACAGAGCCATGAGCAACTCCCATGAGTTGTCCCTTAAACTCATTTTGTCCTATCATCACAGATGTGGAGCATCCATAAAAATATATATAATACATAATATGATTACATAATAATAATATAGTTTATGTGTACTTAAAATTGGTCCCACTTCCCAATATTTCCAATTATCATCATATAATGATATTAAGTAATATTTAAATAATAATATATATTTAAACGCTAGATTATGATTTCCAACCTATTTTAATGAATCCGTGTCAATTACACTATAAACACAAAATTAAAAACTTAGGACTTAATGAGTTAACATCCTTAGCACTGAAGCAAGGAAGAAAACACAACAAAGATGAATGGCAACATGAATGTCTTGAATGAGAAGTGCAGGATGCTTAGGATGAGCATCCCTTAACACACAGATCTAATCAAGCAGTGTCCCAACTCCAGGGAGAAGGAAAGTTTACTGAAGTCAGGACATTATGAGTGACAGGTGCAAAAATTAAAATGGGATGTTAGACCCTGGGCAGAGAGGAAGGCACATTCCAGAAAGAGGAGCTCTTTCTAAAGGACTTTCAGCAAGAAAAAGCACAGTATGTTGAAAGAAGAGAAGTTCACCATGGCTAGACTGAGGCAGGGACCTGGGATACAAGTGTAGTGGTCGCCACAAGTCCCCAGATTCTCATGCATTTTCTACTGTCTCCCAGTCACTTTCCATGCTAGGGGACAAGCACAAAATGAGAAGGAGGAAAGAATTCATGGACAACAAAATTCCATTTTTCAAAAATTTCTTGTGGGTGAAGAGAAAGAATTTAAACCCACACCACACAATCAAAGTATTCCCTGATTCTAATCTTTCCTTTTTTTCAATCCCAAAGGGAAACACTGAAGTGAAAAAAAAAAAAAAAAAAAAAAAAGATAACACTTAAAGGGATCATTGTTTTGCCCTAGTTTATGTAAGAATGAACAGACCAAACTAAAATATGCAAGTCATTCCTCTCAACAGAACACTTCTTGTTCCCTTTCGTTTCCAATCCTACTCATTTACAGAAATAAATAAATATATTTTTCCCCTTCAACAGAAGCTGCCTTCCCAGATTTTCTTCTTGTTCATGTTAAGGAATTTTATGCAAAACAAAAATGCATTTCAATGTGTTCACACACACATATACACACATTTAAAATCCTCACATTTAAAATCCTCCTCTACTGAGTAGACTGAGAAAAGTCCATCAACATGATTAAATAAGCGATGGAGGACACTGGAGTGTCCGATGTAATTTCTACCCAGAGGACATTGTAGGCAGCACACATAAATTGGTCCCATTTCTCTGAACTGCTCAAATATAAGCTGAAAAATCTACTGTATTGCTGCTCCTCCAATAATCCACTTCACTTTCCTGTCACCTCTAAACTGCTTTTCCTGCACTTCTGAAGATAGATCATTTCTCAGCATGTAAGTTTCACTTCAAATATCACCTGCTTAAAGAGGCCATACTTTACAGTTTTACCTGAAGTTACCTCCCCTCCAACACATTACTCCATATTTCATCAAATATTTCCTCCTAACATTTATCAGAACACCAAGCTACCATGCACATTTGCTTACTTATGCTGAATCAATTTCTGCCAGAAAGTCTACTTCTTAAAGGCTAGGATCATGTCTTATGATCACCTACATCCCAGGAGCTAGAAAAGAATTTGTATAATATCTGCTGAGTCAATGAATAATCACTTTTCTAAAAACGACTCTTATAGTTCACAGTATAGATGAGTCACAGATATTTTAAATAACTATCAAGGTTATGCAGCAAATTGGTAGCAGAATCACTTGACCTCAGAAACTCTTTTTTCTTTCCTTAAATAATTTTTTTTCTTGGGGTAGTAGTAATGTCTATTAAGAAATCATAATTTTTAAAATTCTAGTTTCAACTTTGCCTCTTCCCTCTATTCCCTTAATATCCAATCAAATCTACCCTCAAAATAGTGCAATGTGAGTATCTCTTCTTTGAAATGCTTGGGATGATAAGTGTTTCAGATTTTAGAGGTTTTTTGGGAGTTTTGAAATATTTGCAAAGACTTTATCATTTGAGCATATCTAATTTAAAAAGTTGAAATATTCCTAAAGCTCAAAAAGTTTCTATTTCAGAGCATTTCAGATTTGGGACTTTTAGATTAGGAATGTTCAACCAAAGTTCTCACTTTCTATTCTGTTTTCATTCTCTTTGCTACCATCTTAGTGATTATATCATATGATCAGTTAGAATAGCTTCCTAATTGACACTTTTGCCTTTAGTTTCTTTCTGCACCAACCTATAATTTTACATACAAACCTCTGCCAGGTTAATTGCCTTAAACTTCAATATCATTATGCTGTTGCTCAATATTTTCAATTGTTATCTAATGCACTCCATTTAAAATATTAGGTTTTGGCTTTAAAATCAAGGCCTATCCCAATTGCCCCCATCTATCTTTCTCCTTGCTGTGATTTGAATATGGTTTTTCTCATCCAAAGTTTATAATGGAGTTCAGTTCCCATCATAAGGTATTATGAGGGTGGTAACTCAATATGACTGTGATGTTCAGAGAAAGAGCTGAAAAATCTACTGTATTGCTTCTCTAATACAGTTATAAATAAGGTCAGCAGGTTAAGTCTCCATGATTGAATACTGGTGGCTTTATAAGAAGAGAGAGAGACCAGAGAACACATGCATGGTTTCCCTGTCTCCTTGTGATACTCTGTGTTGTCCTGGGACTCTGTTAGCACGAAAGCCATCACCAGATGTGACCCTCGACCTTGATCCTCCAGAGTCATAAGTGAAAATAAGACTCTTTTCTTTATAACTTATCCTATGTCTGGTATTGTGTTATTAACAACAGAAAACTTGTATTACTCTGTATCTCAATTTTCTACATAATTTTCATCAAACTGACCTACTAACTATTCAAGTGTCCTTTAGTTCTTCTCATTCATCTGCCATGCATACTTTATTACCTTCCAAAATTGCTCTCTACACTGAGCTCCCATACATCTCTCAAAAGACAAGTGGATTTCTGCCTTGTCTGAAATCTTTTCAGATAAATTCAATGCACATCGATCTCATCTGTCTAAATTCATATGTGCCTAGAAAAGTGCCCAGTTCATTATTGGGGCTCAGAAAATTTTTGTCAAATGAATTAATGAATCTTTGGTTTAAATCATGCTCTTTCTCATAGAAATTTTCATTTATTTTTATTCCATTTGCACTATTAACTTTTTTTCATTTTGAATATGTTGCAGGATATAATATTTATTTATTTTTTAAAAAATTTTAAAAATTTTTACACAATGCATTTTGATTCATTGTAAACTTTTGAGTCTCTTTCCACCTGGGTCTTTGAGGTCTGATGACTCTAATGCAGTCCTTATATAAAAGAGATGATAATACCTATTGCCTAACAGATTATTCTTCATGCTTTAAGTGACCCAAACATCACAGATTAGTGATGAATTTGCAAATTCACAGTTTGTGTATTAAAGAAACAACACTACAAACCCTTATGAGAGAGACTACTTGAGATTCATAAGCACGTCTCTCCATTTCTTCAGTTAATATTTTCCATATAGCCAAGTTACTTTGCCCTAAAGCATTTAGAAAAAAATGTTCTGATCTGCACCAATTCTTTTTGGAATCTTACCTGCATATTCTCTTAACTTTTCTGATCTTCATAGCATGATATTCCTACAGATACCATGTGCCAAATACAGAACACCAAAGGAGTCAGCCAGGAGAGCAACTAGGATAAAACACTCTTCCCACATTTCAGGGCAGCATATGCAAAGACATACTGATGGATGTTATGTTTTCTCTGGGTTGAGTGAATATTATCATCAGCACTAAGAATGAATTAGTGAAGTCTGGGGCTTAATGGGAAGCTATTATTTGAAACTCTCTTCAACAATAGCATAATGATTATTGAATCCCTATACATATATAATAAGCATGTAATTGCAGTTTATGCCTTCTATAAATTTGTACTCTGAAACAACTTTTATAGTTTTGCTTATATTTTTAAAAGAAAGATAAATATATGATATTAACAACATGTTCTGTAATCACTTAGACACTGACAGCCTAATCACAGGACAGTCTTCCCCAGTCACGTTAGCCATAACAGCTACATCCAGTGCCTCTGTTCTATTATCTTTCATATTAGTACAGAGGATGAGCTTATTTAATAATCTATGGCAGGGGTCAGCAAATTGTGATCCACAAAAAAATTTGATCCACTCTCTGTATTGATAAATAAAGTGTTATTGAAACACACTTAACACATTACTTATTATAGTTAAAACAATAGAATTAAGTACTTGTAATAGAAGCTGTATGCCTTCAAAGTTTAAAATAATTTTATCTGGACTTTTTTTTTTAATCAGATATTTGATCTATGTTTATTTCTTGTCTCCCCACTCCCAGACTATCAAAAGAGACTGTTTTGTTCTCAACTTTATCCATGACACCAGAGTCGGGTGCACATAGTAGGTGCTTAATATCTGTTGTTGATAACTTACAGACTTCATGGGAGAAGAATAAATTCTGTTATCTTGTGCCCAAAGCTCTGCATTCAGATACACATCTGGAATCTCCGCTTTCTGGTTATATATGTAAAGAAATTTGCAAATGGCATAAGAATACTCTTGGGAGGATTTTTGGCCCAAGGATCAGTTTTATTATAAATGCTTTGGTCTCACTGCAAAGCTTGCTGGGGGCGGGGTGCTGTATTTTTTACAGCCCTGCTATGCTAAACGAAACATGTACTAAATCACCAGGCAAACCTGGAAATGAGAATCTGGGCAACATCTGGAGAATGAGAGCTGCGGGCAACAAATTTCTAAAAAGTTGTTGATAGGAATAGTGGTATGTGCCTTTATATTAATTTATTTGACTCTTGTCAATTGATATTACTCTGAGATTTAAAAAAAAAACCCTAATTATAAAATATAAAAATACTGGTTCCCATTTAGTTTTTGATGAGTAGCCTACAATTTTATTCTATGTAAAATTCTCACCATAGAAATCCCTTATTAACAAGTGGAAATTATGACCTGTTGAAACCGAGCCAATTCCTCTTATGCCAGGCATATGTGTTGTAGAAGAAGCCAAAGTCAACATGTTGCTTTTCAGTTACTGCTTAAGGTACCAAGACAAATTTACTGCTTTGATTTTAAATAACTATATATTCAATGTAGAAAGTCTCACCTAATAGGTCATAATATATATCTAGAAATTTATCAGATAGCTCTCCAGGCTGAGCCCCACACCCCAGCCCAATGTGGTTGGATGGTATTCATCCAATTTTATACCCTTTTGATTCATTCTCTGCACAACCCAAGTGATTAAAAATCACTCAGGTCTACTCACATCTTTCCCATTCTAAGAAATTCTTTAGAATCTCTTTGTTGTCCTCAGAAGACAGCATTCTCATAACACAGGCTGTGCCCTTCATGAGCAGGCTGTGTGCGTCTTTCTGGACTCTTCTCTCACATTCCACACCAGCCTCTCATGGCCGGAGCCCCACCTTGTCCTCTGTGCTACAGGCTGTGCTTCTAACAGTTTTGGAAATGTCTTATTTTATCTCTGTTACCCCATCCCCGCTTTGTTGGTGCTTTTGGGCCTTTGTGCATGCTGTTATCTTTCTGATTTCTTATTGGAACACTTTCTCCTCTGCTTACTAACATCTGCTTTTTCCTTGAGTTTCATCTCAGTCTATACATTTTTCTAATGACTTTCCTTGACACTTAAAGTCCAGATTAATAGAAAAACCTCATGACAGGGAAGCCTCTCCTGGGAACTCCAACCCTAAATATGAACCAAGAAATATATCACATGAAAGATTAATGAAATGTACTTCTGTAGTGTTAATGTTAAGTTGATGTCTCTCCCAACAAGACAGTAATTCTTAAAGGCAATATACCAAGTACCATTTTAAGTACTCTTCCAAGCAGTTTAACTCTTTGCTAAATCTTCAAATGCTTTGCAAATAAAGATATCTAGGAATTGTTCCTTTAAAATATGGTGAGCAGGTGTGATGATGTATGCCTGTCATGCCAGCAATTCAGGAGGTTGAGGCCAGAGGATTGCAAGTTCAAGGCCAGCAATTTAGCAAAACCCTATCTCAAAATAAAAAAAATAAAAAGGGTGGGCGTGTGGCCCAGTGATAGAATACCCCTGAGTTTAATCCCTAGTATGCAATAAACAAATAATTAAACTATGGTAAAAGTGCCCCATTTAAAATGACACACTAAATATATTTTAATCAAAATATGTCTTGTTTTGAATTTCCATAATCTTAAAAACATTAGAACATGATTGAAAATAACCATAATAATTTTAACACTTACACATTTAAGAAGGTACTGAGTTGTTCTGTTCTGCCTGTGGCAGAGTGCATAGGTTTGGGGGTCATTGCATGTAAAATTGCACATAAGATGAAAACTTTGCCATGTTTAACTAAGAATGCCCAGGCAGCACATAATGAGTGAAAGCATTTTTATTACAGGAACACCTCCCTTACTAGCCTCTGGTTATATGGAAATGATTGGAATCCAAATGGTTAATGTTTTCAACATTTTAGATTACTTGCTGTGGGAGCAGGGACAAGAAGTGGCATCCTGAAATGATGTTCAATGGAAAGGAACTGATCTGAGAAATGCAAACGAAAGCAGGTAGAAAAGGTAATCTTTTTTCAGAGAGAATGACATTACAACCCAAACCAGCTCTGAGAAGAGTGGTCAATTTTAGTCCTACACAGATGCGGCAAGGCTGAAGGCAGTCTAAGCAGGAGGGATGAAGGTTGAGGTGTAGCATTAGACCTAAGACCCAAAGATGAGGAGTGTGTAAGTGCCCTCCATGGAAAGGTGCTTGAAATGAGGCAGGGGAAACTGAAACTGGGCACAGATGTGGATTATGAGACTCAGAAATGAAGATGTGGCAAGCATTTCAACAGAAGGTGAAAAATCCAGAGAACTGAGCTTCCTCCAGGGAGTAAGGCAAGAGGAGTTAGGACCACAAGCAGCCCTCTGCAGCCTCCTGGAGGAGGTTGGCCCTGTGTAGCCCTCTGTGGACCACCAGTTATTTCAACCCTTAGCTTGAATGTGTGACAAGACCTTCAAAACCCTGTTTTGCCACTGTTCCACTATCTAAGAAGCTCTTGGTATTCTCCCAGAACTTCCTGAGTTCCAGGCTAGAAGGAGAGGTGACCTTGGAAGGGGTTGCACCTACTGAAGGCCCTTGTGATTGTTATAGGACCAAAAAAGTGGCAACTGACATAGCTCCAAACTCTTTGGGTATTCCAGGGTCTATGAGAAATGCAGGAATTAAGACTTGCTCTTGATTTTAGTGCATTTAATTTCAAAACAATACCTGTGCTATCACCCTACAATTTTATTTCCACAGAAAGAAATTCAAGTTATCCTGAAGGGAATGCCACCCCATGACTTGGCTAAATATCCTCCCTTCTTTGTCATCTTCTCTGGGAGAAGAGGGAAGGCAGAGAAAGCATGGAAGAGAATTCTGTACAGTGTTTAGCCTTCCTACAAGGGGATGTGATCTGCCTCCAAAGAACTAACATGTCAGCTCCAATGTAGCCTCCGATGCAATATCCATGATGGTACTGTGATCATACTGACTTCAGAGATTTTTAAAGACTCACCTTAAAAGAAGAAGAAACATTTCTAGAGCTTTTAGATAACTACTTCTTATCTCTCAAGTTCAATAAACATGCCCCTTTAAAAGACACTTATGAAAATTTAAAAAAAATACTAAGTAGTGAAAAGAACACAAAATTCATATTCTTTGAACAAAGTAAACCTGTTGGGCAGTAACCTCTTTAGCAAAGTGACACTTGAATAGTGAAAAGGGAATGTTAACACTAGCCAGAAAGAGTAGTTCAATCAACTGTGATGGCGAATGTGGATGGATGTGATCACAAAACAGCTCCACAGACAGGTTCATTCAATAGTAATTTGCTTCCCAAGTCGTTAGGGAGCATCTTTCTACAGGTCCAAAGAAAGCTGTGCCTGGAGTTTCTGCCACCTGCCTCCCTCGTGCACTACTGGGATCTACTCACATATTTTTAGGTTCATTGGAGAAATTTTCAAAGTGACTTTTCAATAATTCATCTTGTTCCTCTGTTTGCCAACTATTAACTGGGATAACCAATTTAACCATATTGGATTTTCATAATTAGTATTTGACCAATAGTTACATTTATTACAAAGAAACAGCCTACAGAGCAATGCATCCTCAAGATTGATAATAGCTCTTTCATGTGGCACCCACACAAACAGGTAGTAAATGAATAAAGGTATATATGATGGATAAATAATGCATTTAACTGTACTCTTTCAGAAATCTAAACTAATTCTCATAATAAAATTTCAAGATACGTTTGTGTTTAGAGTAAAATTTACAAAATGGAGTTTCTCTGAATTCATATATTAGTGTGTTATAGACAATACTTTCTCAAGTAAGCTGCTCTTTCTAGATCATGATTATTAAAAACCTAAAAAAGAATCCATCCTTGAATGTGCACTGGCAAAGTCATGACCTCAAAATCAAGTCCTGTCCAAGTCCTCTCCTCTTTAAGCTTTATCATACTGAAGTAATAAATCACACATGTTAGTTAAAACACTGCTGGAAGTTAGGTATGGTGTCAGGAGCAGAAATCTGGCAAGGGTCCATGTGCTTCCATATGTGTTAAACCACAAAGGGCAATCTGTGCAGTGGTAGTAGAATGGAAACTTTCTACAATTAAATGGTACTCAATTTTTATTCTGTAAATGTATTATTTAAAGTATTTGAAAGCAAAGACCAAAATGATATTGCGTATGAAATCTAAATCCAGGTTTAAATTTTAAAACAATGTTAATAGGGATATGAAGGCATATACTGAAACTGAGAATTAATTACACTAAGAAAAAGGCAAAAACGACTAGGTTACTGCTTTCTACTTACCCACATAAAACCCAGATTTCAATTTTTACAAATATGCAGAAAACAAGGGAAACAGTGCATAGTACCTCACTGAAAGAAACAAACAAAAAAAGAGGAGTAAAATAGTCACTTTGAAGTGCCCAACTCCCCTCATTTGATTGGAGACCAACGCTTCACAGTGAAAGCAAAGAGGAGAGGTTTCCCCCTTAATTATCTAAGTAATTACCTTAAATGTCTGCTTTGCTTTGGCTGTGGAGACATAGGCACAACCATGAAGACCCTACTAAAACAAGAAGATATGAAGTTCATAAAATGCTCTCCGTCTTCATTAAGAAAGGCGTGTGAACATAACCTAAAAATGCAAACTGTGATCTTTCATGACAAGATAAACTATCTTCAATGAAACAACTATTTCTAAATCTTTCTATATCCTATAGTAGGAAAGTGCTATCGCATATACATATAATCTGAGAATTAGAGACTGAGTTGACTATTATGATTTAGAAACACAAACATTAGAATTAACACTTTCTGGAACCCTTCGGTCTCCTTTTCCAATACAAAATATATAAGTAAGAAAATAATTTGAGAAACGGTCAACAAGTCTGTCTCAGTTGCACAGATGAACCATACCAGAATCCAGAGAATGTGTAACAAAGTCTATGGAAATTTTTTAACTAAATGGAGTCTTTCAGTGTGAAGCTTCTTACTTTGGCACGAAATCCTGCCATCTTGTTCTGACTCTCGTGGGACCCACTCTGCTCACTCACATTAGCCTCTTGCTTTTTCACACAAGGTGTTACCATTATATTTGCCCTCAATAAGTTGTGTGATGAATGGGTACATGTTCCACTCTATCATTTCCTTCTTTTTTCTTTAAAAATGTACTTATGCAGCATTGGGATTGCTCAGTGGTTACCAGGAGACAACCAATTTATCTGAAAGTTGATTTTCTGAGGAGCTTTCAGTAAGAATGGGAAGTACATATCCCAGATTCTCTGCCTAAACATTAGGATGACAAAGTCATCTTTGGGAATAGATTCGTTTCCTTTCCCATGACTAGATATTATCATGACTGTGACTTAATTTATTTGATTATGTATTCAATCAATGTCATCTTCCATTTTATTTTCAGAATATTTCATCTTCACCTTTCCTTTAGTGGATATAGGTAAATACATTATTCATCAAATCTATGGATGGTAGGCATGAGGGAAGAGTTTCCTCAATCTTTGTTGGCAAGATGTTCATTGAATTTCAGGTTTAGCTGTAGTACTCCTTGGAGAATTTCATGGTTGTCACAAATGTTGAACAAATGCAGGAGATAAATGGAATCTCTAAGGTTGGATATCTCTTGAGAACACATACACTTAATTTTAAAATATCACTGGTTACTCATCATGTTAGCTGTAGGATTTTAGTGAAATGATAGGAACTTCTAAAGTGTTTTGTAAACACTGTGAGAGAAGGCTTTGTGACATGCACACTGTGGTCCATAGGTCCTCCTTGTGCAAAGCTAAAGCCCACCTTAGATTTAGACCTGCTAGGTGGACAGGCAATGTGATGTTAGCAAAACTGTGTACCTTTTAAGTTTCTATAATTTTTCTAATACCCCAGGACTTAAAAGGTCCATGGCTAACAAGTAACTGTCCCAGATTAGGTAATATTATCATTATTAACATATTGGTAGATGATGATAAATTAATATGCTGCTCTTTGTGTGAGTGTTGCATTCTGGATTGGGATTCTTGGAGACCTCATGCTTGATGCATAATTTGCAATCAGTTTTGCCTTTTGTCTGTTTTATGAGGCCTTGGAAAGACTACCCAACTATCTCCGTCACTGATACAGGAAAAAATATAAAAAATGATAATGCTCAGAGTGAAAGAGACTGTTATTCAAAGTGTGAGTCGCTGGAAAAGGAAGCAAATCATTGGTGGGTTGGCTTAAAAACATCAGCTAGGGAAGTACTTTGCAGGCGATGTCTCTAAACAATTAAAATATTTAATGGAGTCATAGTCCCCTAAAACTTGTTTATAATGCAAACTAAATTGTAGAATTCTAGGCTGACTAAAAGGCATCTTTCAATATTTGGCAAGAGTGTTGGAAGGAGAAGGTATGAGTGAATTCTAAGCCAGAGGATTAGAAGCTGCCATGAGTCCATAGAGTGTGAAAGAAAACTGCAATTAGGAGACAAGTAATGCCCTGACTGATTTCTTGCTAGCATTCTACTAGAAAATCAGGGAAAGTACTGCTTAATAGCTTTTGGAGGGTTTCTTGCTTTTGTTTGCCAGGAAGTTCATTTTAAGAAAATTGAATGATATAAGATTTAATCCAAATTATCACATTTTGTTCCTTCCAAAATCTACATAAAGAATTCCTCAAGATCTCAATATGATTCTAACAAGATGGCAGGAAATGGGAGACTATATTTCAAAAGAAAAATATGACCAAGCTTTAAGTAAATTAATTAATATTAATTAATAACCAAATTGTAAAAAGTATTCATCCTTAAAATTAGCACTAATAAGATGGAACACAGTATTCCAGTGAACTTCACCCAAAGGCTAGACCCAGATGCCTTCTGGGTCTAGGTCTATTACATATTTACACTGAGGAATTGAAATTCAAAATTTCAAGTATTAGGGGGAAATAGTCTAAAATGACCAAGTCATGCAGAAACTTAATAATTTTATGATAAGATAGCATTAAATAAATGAG
This sequence comes from Sciurus vulgaris, assembly GCF_902686455.1. Classification (NCBI taxonomy): domain Eukaryota; kingdom Metazoa; phylum Chordata; class Mammalia; order Rodentia; family Sciuridae; genus Sciurus; species Sciurus vulgaris. The sequence continues at coordinate 49,475,845 of NC_136472.1, forward strand.
TCCTAATTTAGTATGTCAATGTAATAGTGGCAGCATTTCTAGCATATAGCTCCACTATGTTCAATACAAACTCAAGATGGCCATGTTTGCAAAGTATATTTCTCAAGGAATCTGGCTGCATCCTATTTATGCAACTCGAGCCCATGGGAGAATTATACACAATTTATAATGACAGGTATTTCACAGGTTTATCATTTAGCTGCTAGGAGACTCATCAATAATTTAAGAACACAACACATTATGTATAATTATTTCATTTCCTGCTGCAAAAAAAAAAAATCATTCACATTTATATCAGCATAGAATCTATAAACCAACAAATATTCTTGGTAGGAAGGCTACCAAGACGATAGAGAAAATTCTTATAAACTTTTTTAATGTCACATTACCATATAATGTCTACTTTATAATTTAAAGCAAATACCTTTAAATTTAAAGCATAGTGAACCACAAAGTATTTTTGTTTATGCTACGTTTAAGGAAAACATCAAAGGGCAGTTTTATTGTGTGCACTTTAAAATATATGGAATTCTGATACAAAAATGTTGAAGTAGCATTTAACCTGACTCAGCCACTTACTGGCTGAATTACCTCAGGAAAATTACTAGAAGATCTCTATTAGCTTTAGCTCCCTCTTCAGCAAGATAGGTAAATTAATACCTATGTTGATTTTTCTCAAAGCATGGTAATAAAGCTAAAATGAGAGAATGTATAAGTGAATACCCTTCAAATACCATGTAAAATATCATCACCATTATCAGGCAACAAGATTTAAAGCAGTTAAGAAAATATGTTCTTTAAAAATTACTAAGCAGCCAATTTGAGGGAACTTGCATTCAATAACACTAGTTGTTAGAGCAAACTCCATGCTCATAATTTTAATTTAGACCCTTTAATAAAAGCATGAAAACGTACAGAAGGCAACTTCACCTCCTTTCCTCAGAAAATTCTTCCATGTATAGTTAAATTATGATTATATAATAATCTTTTCAGAGCAAAAATCAATTGTAAATGGAAATTTATAATTGCAGCAAATTAGAATATTCTTTAGATTGTTTTCATTCCTAGAATAAATGTTTGCTTCTTTAAAATTTTTCAAACGTGGTCAACAGATGGAAAAGAAAAGTAGATTTGTTGAATATGTGAAAAATTCTTAATGACTTTTGAATTTTTTTTTTTTTTTTTGGTTGTTGTTGCTGTTTTGCAAGACTATTTTCTGGATACTCTCTTCAAAATCTCTAACCGGGAAAGGCTGTTAAATTCCATGGTATTCCCAAGAACAGAGGCAACTAAGCAAATTAGGAGCTACACATCAAATGAGGGTCAATAACTAATGGAGTTTAAAAGATCAAGCAGTACTACTCATAACACGTTATGTCAAAAGACCATATACTCTGAAATGCAGTTAAAAATAACCATAATGCACTAATAAAAACATTTTTTAACTTCCCCTCTGAAATTACATACATTTAATTTAGATGAAGCCTTCAACTCTTACTAGTTGTGTGATCTTTAACAGGTAATTAATCTCTAACAGTTTCTTCATTCTTAACATCAGTATAATAATAGTGCCAATAATAGTGACTATGTTAAAGAGTTGTAAAGGAGAAATAAAAGAATCCAAGAAAAGCACTTAGACAAGTATTGATACACAGTCTGCAGTGGGTGTGCAGGTATATTTTTAGTATTTTTATTAGTATTTTTTATATTTATAGATATGTAAACATAGGCCCTGCAATACATGTGTACATATGATATATTTGGGGGGATAAAACATACATATATTTTTTTTTAATTTGGCTAAAAACTTTATCTCCCCACATTATATATATACACACATATCTACATATATATACATATAACTTAATCCCCCACAATATATGTATATATATTCTTGATTAGAGATTTAAATTTCAGACACAGAAAAAAATCAATCTGACATTTCCTTTTAAATCAATTAAAATGCCAAATCATTGAACTAATTCAACTTTCTAATTCATTTTCACAACACTCATATACATATGTACATTTGCATATATAGAGATATACACACACACACGTGTAAACATACACATGTGTGTAAAAAGTTTATATTAATGGTAGGGATGCCATACAATGGAGAAGTTAGGAATGCAGACCACAGCGACTGTACATTTTTTTTTTAGTGAAGTAATTTCATTTTCCAATGTTTCCTCAAGTTTCAATAGTTTTGATTTGTGGCTACTGAAAGAAAAAAGTCCATTTATTCCAAATGCAGCATAATGGCAAAAGAAAACTGTGAAGATGAAGTGCAGTCATCTTGGCACCACACAACTTAAAGGCATGGCAGACCTTGCTAGTGGAGCTAGAGAGGAGGAAGACTAATCAGGTTCCATGAAAGTAGACAGATTTAAAAGCCTACTCGTTACATGGCTGAGAGTGGCAAATTTTCAGCTAAGAATATTTTTGGCTTTGAGCTCTCATTTACTTATAAATGAGACATATATAAATGTAATATTTACAGAAATGTTCCTTAAGCCAATAGAACGAAATGAGTTATCAATCCTAAGCATATAGAGACCTGCCTAGATATATTAGCTTTTCTTTCATCTTCTAATAAATATAAAATTTCATTTTTTTTTAAATCAAATAAGTACAGAGCCAGGCTGCAATTTTGGATAAACTTTGGCTTAAATTTTTCTATATTTGAAGGTTTTCAACCACAAAGGATAACTCTCCTAAAAATAACACTCCATGTCCTGAATTCTTTACAGCAGGGGCTAGTCATTATGCATTTACTTTGCATTTCTTTACAATGCAGGCCCTTCTCAGAGAGAAGTGGGTTAAGAGGATTCATTAACATTTGCAAAGTCCTTAGAGGGATGTTTTACCGAAGTGTAAATTACATCCATGTCATTAAGCCCAGCCTCAGCAAAGATGAATAAATGACAAATGAAAGTTTCTTTGATGAAGCAAAAACATTTTTTCAAAAAAGAGTCTTAAAAAGCATTTAAATCTATTTTACATGCTATTGATTTCTTTTTCTGAATCTGGAAACACTCATGTTTGATGGTGGCCATGCTTCTCTCATTACGGATTAGAGCACTGTAAATGTTGTCTGAGATTTTACATACACAAGAAGCAAACACAGTTGCATTTTTTCCCTAAAATCAAATATCTAATTTTAAGTCATAATGATACTCTCATAAATTTCCAAATTAGATGAAGAATTTTTATATTCTTTCAAAAACAAATTTTAACTTTGAGCTTCTAAGCGATGATGGCTGCTTCTATGATGTTTCCACTAAGATAAATGGAGGCTTTAATCTCCTTGTTGTTTGAAACTTCTTTGCATTTTTACACAACAGCCTGTTTCTCATCAACAATTTCAAATAGGCTACTTTTTACTCACAGTAAATCAGTTTGTGTCATAAGAGTAGAAAAGAAAGGAATATCACTCAATAACATTGGACCTTCCTTTAGAGCAAGTCCCAGAAGACCTGTCAGGTTGAGTTGCTATGGCAACAGAACTCTGATACTTTTCTGGTTTGGTGTGTTATAGTGAGTTGATTTTTACCACATAGTATTTTTATGGTAAAGTAAAAAAAAAAAAAAAAAAAAAAAAACAGTCAATAACAATGTGTATGAAATTTCTGTTGATCTGTGATGATTTAATTTAAATGTAGTGCAAAGAAGTTAACTTCACAGCACTACAAATCCCTTTGCTGATTTCCAATTAAATTACTTATTGTATTTTCCTTAGGCCCTTCAAGTAGTCACATTTTTAAATTAAGAAAGTATAAGTATAGAATCTCACATGGTTTTACCCAATGTGGAGGTCTGCTATGAAAATGTTTTGAGATAACACTAATACACTTTGAAAATATCTACAATTAGTAAAAGAAGTCTCAACACTATTCTGACAATAAGGGAAAATTATCTTCTAATTCCTATTAAAAAGATATCAGAACAGAAAGCAATACAAGTTGTTACAAAACTTGAGTTTTGAAAGTCAAATGAAATAGATAATATAAAGCATCTTGAACAGATCCTGACATATAGTAAGTAAATAATTCATAAATATTGTCACTATTATAATATAGGCAAATATATTGTATCCATTTTTATGGAAGGAATCATTGGTTATGCAATTGCAATGCTCTTTGTATTCTGAATACTCTAAAGAAAAAATGGTATAAGAAATATTTTAACATAGTTTAGCCTTAAATATGTCATAACATGTCCTTTTTAGAAGACCAATCTTGTGAATAAAATATTTGCATTTAATGGATTTGTCACAAGTGGAAACTTGGAGTGGAATATGATGCAGGTCTGGGAGTCAGACTTTAATTTTATTCATCATACCACTTATTTAAGTTTCAAACTCTCTAAGACTTGTTTTTTTTTTTTTTTTTTTTTTGTAAACCTGTAACAAAAGCAAATTCCCAGATGTATTTAGAAAGGATTTTGTCAGATAATGTATATAAAGTACTGGTAAAATGTCTGACATAATGATTCTTACTAAATTTTAGTTATCTTCCATGTAATGGCACTTGAAGTCAGAAAAGGAGTTCAAATTCAATATTTCTTATTAGTGTCTTAAAATACTTGGGTTCTAACTGTACCCACAAGACACAGAAAACCTTAATTTCAATATAACACTGTTATAACTGGAAGCAAACCTTAAAAATAACTGGAAGCAAACCTTAAAAATAATTTATATCTTTCCCAAAATATATTTTCATGACCACCTATCCCAGGATAATGTTCTGGAAAAAAAGATATAGGAAGGAACCATTTCTGTGGTTAAATACCTTGGGGAAATGCTATATAGTACTTTTCTCTTCAGGAGCTTACAGATCACATTAAGGTATTGAGCCTCCCAGAAATTTTAAGCAAAAAATCAGTATTATTTAGTGGTAAAGAACATAAATTCAGAGCTAAGCTCTCAGGCTTGAACCCCAACTCATGCACTCATTAGCTTATAACTTTGGGACATTACTTAAATTCTCTGCCTCAGCTTTCTCAATTGTAAAATGGGAGTGGTAACAGTATTCCCCTGCCTGGAATGAGAGGTTATAATGAGACATGTCAGAACAAGCTAACATAGTAATAAAAGTCATTCAGAGGCCCATTTGAACTCTACCATGTCAACCAATCTTTACAAATAATGTCTTGAACATCTTCTGGAATGATTAATTTGAGGAAAATACTTGGAGTACAGTGTTAGGGTAATATTAAGTTGTGATTACATAAAAAAATTCATCACATTAATGTCTAATCAGGTAACACAAAAATTTAGCTACTCGCAACACATTATCCCACTAGTAACTATCTTGCCAGCAAGTCCTGTTATGGTAACGTGAGAGCAACTTAAATAAGTGTGAGCAATTTACCCCATGGAAGTTCTGTTCGGTAGAACCATTCACTTCCATTTCCTGCATTATTATACTAGGTTATTTTCATGCCACTCAATACTAAGCCCTGAGGGAATGGGTTGACAAAGAGTTGAAGCGTTAATGATTAGTATAGAGAAGGCCGGAATGTGGGACTCACTGATTTAGGTCTGCAAAGAGAAACGTGTTATCCAGATAGCGATCTGTTTGCAGGCTTTAGAATGCTAATCCTCAACAATATGAGAGAGTTTTCAAAGTGAATAGAGAAATCAGTAAAGGAAAGGTAAGTGCTTCATCCAAGGAAAAATGTGCTAAATTTCACAAGAAAATTCAAAATCCTCCCTAAATAATGATCTACTAATATCAGAGCTCCAATAAACCTCCCTACACTTTTCTAGAAAAAGGGAAGGTTAACAACAATAGCATCATGAAAATGAGCAATCAACTAATTAATCTGACAACTTTCAGAGGACCTTTTATTTGTTTTCAAATTCGTAATTTTATCAGATTACTGACATCTCTTGGTTCATATTTTTAATATCATCAGAAATAAATGCAGAAGAAAAACTTGTTCACTTATAATTCTATTTGATCAACAATTAAATCTATTTTTAAGTATTCTTGTTCAAGTCTTAATTGTCATGTCAGTTCTACATAAGCTATTTTACATGTAAAGATATTTTAAATGCCTGTTTTTCCCATTTACCATTATATCTTAAATATTTCCTCACAGCAATACATAAAAATCTTTAAAAATGATCATTTTCAGTACCTCCATAGTAATATCGTTTCAGGATCAGACATGCAAGTAGTTTCTAATTGTGTTGCAGTACAATGAATCTCTTGCTGCATAGTCTTTTGTTTCTAAAAATTAGTGGTTTTCAAACTTTGGTACACATCAGAATCACCCTGAGGGCTTGTGCAAACAGGTGGCTGGGTCCTAACCTTGGAGTTTCTGATTCAATTGGTCTTGGAGGAGGCTCAAGAATCTGCATTTCTAAAATTTCCCAGATGATGCTGATGCTGATCATCTGGGGACCACTTTAAAAATCACTGATATACATACACTATTGTCATCAAATTTGATATAAGTAAAATAGACATTTTAATGGTATCCAAGACATTTCTGAATTCCCTGCCTACAAGCTCATGCAGATTTGTATTGCCAACTCTCTTGATACTTAAAGCCTGGGTAGATACCAACTAATTGAATAAACAGAAGAACAGGAGAAAATTGTTACTTCTCTCCTCCCAGAAATCATGATGTTAGGCCTGAGATTCATCAATTCATATTTCAAAGATATATATCATGATTGATTGAAAATATTCAAATCTCAGTTACTATAGAAATTCATAAGACAGTTTTATCATCATCTAAATTCAGAAGCCACTGAAAAACAATTGAAATATCTATACTTTGTAGGACAGTACATTTGTATCTGTATAATATAGATACAAGTTAGCATAATTAAAAAACAGTATTGCTCATAGGAAGGTACAGGCAAAAATCTGGCTTTGAGAAATTGCTTTTGATCAACTAGAAACAAACAGAAAAAAGTTTCCATTTACCAGGGATTTGTGAGGATATTTGCATAAAAACAAAGTCAAGAAGTTTTTCCTTATACTAAAGAATTCTTTATATTCAGGTAGAGATTATTTCTTTACCTATAAATAGATATATATGCATATAAACAAACATGTCTACAGAAGTATATACACACATCCATGTAAGTGTACATTATATACATGGGAAGTATCTATTCATACATGGGTTTCTAGAAATCCACAGGCAAGACAAATGCTTAGTAAAGATATTCTCTGCAGAAATTTATTCCTGGCTCTTCCTCTGAAATATGCCCATGTTTTTATATTATTATTTTTGTTGGTCATTATTGTTTTTATTTGACTGTATTAAAAAGATATGCTCATGTACAAACATAATCATAAAACAATACAAAAACAAAGTGATTATTGTCAACAAATCTTGGAAAGTAGCCATGAAAATATTAACTCTGGCTTACACTAAGAATAGTATGTCAAGAGTAACTTTTGGAAACAGGTTTGTTAAGGGAATCTTGTATTTATACGTTTCTGAGGGATAATTTTTTTCTGAGTCAGTGTTTTGATAATTGTGTTATCTTCAGGTAACAGTGAAGTCAATAATCTTAATATACTTAAATGCCCCTACATTGTTCTTTGCATCAAAGAGATTTGTTATGATCCTACAAACACATGGCTGCTCTCAGGATGGGCTGATAACTCAGTGACAAATGCTAAGATAGCAAGCATGTTTCATTATTAATATTTTACAAAACACTTTGCACAAGTATAACCAAGTAAATATAGCTATATTAGCCTAAAAAATGAGACAAAGTTGAAAATATGTTCACATTAAAAATTAAAACTTAAAAATGTAGAACGGTGATGAAGACAAAGTGAGTTATACATTCACCTAGTGTATGAGGATTTCACTACAGTCACTGTTTAATACATGCACTCAAAGAAAAACAGTCAAAATAGTAGCAACAACAACCACAAGATCATTTGAAAACAATTTCAATAACTCAGGTTTTTTGTTTTGTTTTCGTTTTGGTTTTTAGTAATAACTCCTAGTTCCTCACAATGAGTTAGGCAGAATGACAATTAAAGTTACTATCTGAAACAAATCAAAAGTACTAAGCAAAGTACATTCACATCAATAACACATTTTTTTATCAGTATAGTCAACACCAAGGAGGATAGGGATAAAATATGTACTGAAAGTCATATGTCACCTGCCTATGAGATTTTAATTCCTAAGCCTCTTGGGATAATCACAGACAAGGAGAGACTCCTTTTCATAATCCCTTTCCTTCACTAGTGTGGAAATGGACTCATAGCAATCAAAAGGTTAGATATATCAATGGATATGTGTTCATGGAGATTTTTTGTTTTTTTTGTTTTTTTTTTTTTTTTTTTTTTTTTCATTGCTGGGGATTGAACCCAGGGCCCTGTGCTTTCCTTTCAAGGAAAGGGCTCGACCAACTGAGCTATATCCCCAGCCCAGATTTTCCATTTTTGACACATAGTTTTGGTTTCCAATTTAAGCAGTGATAGAATGTTTTCTTTAAAAAAAAAAATCAAGGTTTTAAAAAAGGGTCTATTTCACAAGAAATTTGTTCTAAAAATAAAATCATATGTGGACAGTAGAAAAATTAATCATTAAAATATCATTAAAACATGATTCTAAAACTTGTCACAGCCTAATGCTGTAACTTTCTGGGACAACCTGAATAGCCACATCATGTATGACTCTTACTGCAGGCTTGCCTGGAACACTGGAAGTATGACATTGAGTGTACACAATATGTTCTGAATTGTTTTCTGATATTAAATTAAAATGTTATTGCCAAGGAATTTAATATGTTTTTTTTCACTAATGCAAATCTCAATTCCTCTGTAATATACATGACTAGAATTCAAAAAAAGGATACCATTTCCTAAAAAGAAAAATGGAATGTCAAAAAATAACTCATGTTAAATAATATAAAAATAAGTTATTCATGCCTATGAATATTAAATTCTTTGACAAATGAACAAATATGGAAAATGAGATACAAATTTTGCCTGAAGATATTAGGTTACATTAGAAAGAAATGGGTCAAATTTATTAATCATGCATTACATTAACATTTCTATTATAAAAAGGAATAATTCTTTAAATAAATAAAGCCTTCTGCTTTGATTCTAGGCTCTGGGGCCTAATACTATAATGGAAAGTGATTCTCAACTAAGAAAGGCCAACCTGGTAAAATTTTAACACATCCATGGAGATACTAAATCATTATTATTTAATGTGGTAAAGTAAAAGCAGGCAACTTGACTAAATAAAAAGGAAAAAAGAAAAAATGCATGTGATCCTTGCAATAAAGAACAAAAGAACAATAAGCCACTCAGGTAACACTCTTTAGGCCCATTCACACAGAGTTATTCTCAAAGCTCCAATAATAACACATTATTCAATCCCTTTTGTTGCCATTCCAAAGTAGAATAGCAATTATTTCCTAGAAATTAAAAAAAATAAATAAATCAGTAAATGCTCACCTAAAATCAGGTTAAAATACAAAATGAATGCCATTACATTTTAAGGCTAAATTATGATAAAACTTTTCATTTAATAAATGTTTCAGACTGTCATACAAATAAGTTTTAGCTCCAACTTGAAATTTAAAAAAAAAATAAAAAACCTTACACTGACAAAATTTCTGTTGGGCCATCACAGATATGAGTATTTTAAGAATATTCATTGATTGTACTAGATGCACACCTTCAAATCATTGTGTTCTACAAAATAGCAAGATATTTTCACTTTATTGAAATGAGACTAGAATACACTTCCTTCGAATCATAAACTCTATTCTTTAGAAAATGGCTGAAAAAAAGCAGCTGAATACTTACATTAACTGAAGATTTCTGGGACTATATCAGTGCTGTCTTTTCCATATTTTTACTTTTCAAAGGAGGAATACTTGGCAAAAGTCACAAACTTACTGTGATATTCAATACTTTTGAGTCTTAGCAAAACAGATTCCAGGTGAAAGGCCTGAAATGTTACCTTGTTAAGCCACCATTCAATTTATGACTATCTGTGATTTAAATTGGGATCACTGTAAAATGGACAGAGATTAGTAAACCAGTCTTTTATTCAGACTCAGAAAACAAAGTAAGACATGGTTGCCACTACCTAATCATCATACTATACTGAGTTTTCATTCTCCTCACTTTGATCCATAATCCAGAGTTCCTAAAAAGTCATGTTGAAATCACACGAAGGGACCCAGAACCAATAGGATCATCAGTTCCATAAAATGAGGTGTGGAAGACAAGGAAAGAACACTGTTTCTATTTCTCATACCAAGGGTAGTGTGGTAGTTCCTTTGAAACTGTATCATTAAACCAAAAAGTAATGTTTTTTTCTTCATGATATTTGACCTCTATTATCTCTTTGTGTGTTTGCACATATATGAAAAATATAATTTTATTTATTTAGCACTAAGCAATACATTATCATGTAGATTACTTTAAAAAATGTTCATACCTTGCATCTTCATTCCAACAGTGAGCACTGTCTCCTAACCACTCACTATTTTCCCCTGTTATGTTCCTCCAACTCAAGTTTTGAATATTCTCAGAAAAAAAACAAGATAATAAGTAAAAGTTTACCCTAATGAAGAGTATCTTTTCTCCTACTCGGTATCTTCCTTGAGAAAGCCGCTCCACACAGAACTTGTTTGGGCATTTGCAAGGAGGATCTTCTGAAATTCGTTTCACCTGAAAACGAATAAAAAAAAGCAAGAAAATTCATTCTCCTTATTAGGGTTGCATGTAGATTTTTTTTTTTTTTCAAAACTCCAAAACCCCTGGACAAGTAATAATTTGAAACTCTTTATCTATGGGCAGAATGTGAGCACATGAATATACGTTAAACCACAACTATGCAAAGGTCAGATCCAGAAGGTCTAGTCTGAAGGCCAGAGACAGCACTGAGCCATAGGCTAGATGAGAATAGCGATGGAGGAGGAGGATGACAAAATCAACTGGCATCACAGAAATGATGAGTTGGGTTCTATTATTTTTCAGAATTAAAAGACCATGAGCATTGGGGTCGACAAGCTCAATCTACTGAAAACAACACTAAAGTGATTCTAGGTTAAATATATTGAAAACTAGGATAAAATCTATATTAACAGAACATTGTTTCCACAGTTTAATTTTATTATACTGTTTACTCACTTTCAAAATAAATGAACAATAAATTATTATTTAAAATTAACTTATTGTTTCATCTTATTTTGAACGCTGATTTTCTGTCATCTCAAATTCACGCAGATTCACTCTGAAATTCATTCCATTTTAGTAATTCCCACCTACAAATCTGAATGATGTGGCCATATTTTAGAATTTACACACATTTTGTGGAATATATGGCTGAATATCAGACTTTTATATCTAGAATATAAAATATACTAGAAAAATATATAATCTAAATTTGAAAAATATATAATTAAATTATATGAGCACAATGTTTATGATAGTTGTGGCCATCAGAAGATAATATAATAGACTGTGATTTCAGAATTAATACTTATGTTTATATTTTCTGGGAACCTACCATTCTTTGTTTCATAACTGTGATCCCTCAAACTAACCAAGAACCAGCCCTACACAATAATCTGTGTTTTGAGGGAAAGTTTCCACGGAAGACTCAGAAAGCTACAAAGATGTGCAGAAGCTGAACAGAACAAATTCAGCTTATGACCAAACTGGATTGCATTTTTCTCACCCAAATTCTTTAAAAAGAAAGAGAAAGGAAACTTTGTACATCATTGGTTGAAATACACAGCCATTGTGGAAGAGAGTAAAGAGGTTGCTCAAAATATCAAAAGTAGAATTACTGTATAATGCAGCAATGCCATTATTAGTTAAATGTCCACAAAAATAATGCTTTACTTTTAATAGCCAAGATAGGGAATGAACCTACATGACCATCTATGAATGATAAATGGAAAATGAAAATATGGAATTTATAGACAATGGCACACTACTCAGTCAGAAGAGAACCAGTCATTTGCAAATACAGAATGAAATGAACCTGGAGGATCGTTGATAAATTTGAAACTTGAAATAATCCAGGCACAGAAAGACAAATGCCTCATAATATTGCTAATACATGGAACCTAAAAGTTAATTTCATGGAAGTAGTATGATGGTGGTTATCAGAGATTGGAGAGATTAGGGGAAGGATTTGGAGATGTTGGTCAAAGGATTATAAATTACAGTAAGATCAGAAGAATAAGTTCAAGAAATCTGATATACAATTTGGTAATGACAGTGATGAATGTTGCATTCTTGAAAAATGAAAAGAATGCATATTGTGTTAATAAAATGATAAATATGCGATATAATGCATTTGTTAATTAGAAAGATTTAACCATTCTCTAATGTATATATATTTCAAAGCATCTGTTGTACATGATAAATATATACAATGCTATAAATAAAATAAATAATTATTTAAAATGAAACTATGTCGATTTGGAGTTCTTACCGACAGGTGTGGCTCACTGGAAATCTTAAAAATGCTACTCTTATCTCTGAAAAATTCATTCCATTTTACAATCCATGAAATTTTGAGAATACATTTTTTTAAATGACAGAGGTAAATAGAGTCTTCATAGACAATCCAGAGTAAGCAAGTTAGCTCATATGTTTCAATATCAGAATTTCATCCATATTTTTCTCATAATCATTCTTCAGATGTTAGCTGCTATCATTTTCTATGATAGTAATATAATTAGTTAAACAAAAATCATGGTACCTAGAATTTTATCATGAAAGACATTCAATTCTTTGTCATTAAAGAAATTCAATTCCTTCAAATAAAAATATGTCTGACTCCGATCAGTCTTATACCAAGCAAAAAGTGCAGAGCAGTCATACGCGAATTCACTTGCATGTTGGTATAAATGAACTGCTTAATTTTGTTAGAAGTTTCCAGAAATTATAAACACAAAAGATAATAGAGGGAAAACCATAAAAGTGGAGGGTTTCTAAAATAAAATTTATCCTAAGATCTACATAATTGTGTCTCAAGATATAATGAGAAACAACACTATTTTTTATTTTATTTTATTTTTTAGTGAAAAACAAGGGTATCAACTTCAGGATACACATTTTCATTCATACATTCTGCCATCCCTAATTTTCCCAAAGTAAGTTTTTCTGAGTAATTTTTTAAAAAATCATCATGTATTATATCTTATGTCCTGAATAAATCTAATATGTTCTTGCTAGATTGAGTTCCTTAAGCATTAAGATAGTATTTTGTTACATTTTGTTAAATCCTTGGAATAAAGCACAATGCATTAATGGTGTAAAAATAATGTTTGATAATTGCATATTGAATACATAAATGAACAGATGAATAGGAACATAGATCTATATAGGATGGAAAGGGAAGTTATTAGAACAAAGTAAAACTGGATTCAAAGGACCTTAGAGATGACTTTCATTTTAAAAATGAAGGAAGTGCTTAACATTAAGCTAGTGATCAGGCCTGTCACTTTGAGTTCTGAATTTTTCCCACCATGCTATGCTTGGCACATAGACAACTCATCCAGTCATACCAGTATTAACACAATTCTGTCCCAAGAAAAAATTATTTAAAGGATATCCTTGAATGGAATGGTGATCCTAAAGCAAAAAATATGAAAGTTTGGTTATGCTAATGTCATTTCCATGCAGTAATGTAGAACAATACTCTGATTTGGGGTCGGGGGGTGGTCATAGGACCAGTGAATGTGTCTATGTGTGCTATTTTCAGTGTTTCTCTTACACTTATCTCTTTCCATGTGTGTTTACTAAATATATATGATATACATGTATATCATATATACCATAATTAGAAGTGGCACAGTTTTCCTTATCACTACAATAAGGGCTTTCATGAGAAAAGCCTGGATGAACAAAAGGAGGGAGGGAAGAAGGGAAGGAAGTTTCGGACTTGGTCATCAAAAAGAAAACCAGACAGCATCAAAAAAGCCAGGGCCTGAGGTCTGAACTTTAGAGGCATCATGATAAACACAGTTCTGCTTGCAATTCACTAAGCAAACAATAAACTGGTATTCAAACAGTTCCTCTGCTAAGAAATGACAATCACAAGTTTGTATGGGAAGCATTCCATCTTGCAGTATTCTTAGACAAAACAGAGAAACTGCTGGTGTCAAATGAAGTAAAGCATAAGGAACGTTTTCTCAAGTGGCTTGCCCTTCTCTAATGCCTTCCTCACTCTGAAAATGGACTTGATTTTTTAAATCAAGGTCTTTTTTGTACTGGTATAAGAGGTGGGGGCAGAAATGGAAGAGACAGGCCAAGCTGTGGACAGTGGAAATAGATTGTTAAGTAAACAGTGACTGATGACATCTTTGCTTCTTACATTACCTTGGGATAAGTCAGTCTGGCAGGTGTTCTGTTTTTGGTTAGGAACCCAGCCAGTTTTCTGCTGAAATGAGATTTCAAGAGGAGGCTGATTACTCAGAATTATACTATCTCTCATCCCCAGACTGAGGAAGTTGATGGAGAAGAGGAAGAAAGCAAGAATGGTTTCTTAGAACTGTATTCAACTCATTGTGTGGAAACTAGCTCAACATGAGGGAATGCAAAGAAGAGAACTAAAGCTGACCCCGCCATTCTATCACGGCTGAATCACTCTATCAGGACATCTGGAGAATAAATTAATCTTCATGGGCTCCACTGTGCTTCTTTCATGATATTCTGATTAAAGAAGGTGGGCTACATTATCCCCCTAAAAGGTCACCTATTTTTTCCCCACTATTCCCCTAAGAATTGAGAAAGAAAATGTGAGGAATCATTGAAGGTTTCAAAATTGGCAGTTATTACTGAAACCATTGTCTGGAATAATCTTAACACAGGTCTTCTTTTTCTTCCTCTCTTTCCCTTTCCTTCTCTATTTCTTTACCCTCCTCTTCCTTCACTCCATTATCCTTCTTTTCTTTCTTGTGGTTGTACTTAATAACTTTGCCAGAATACAAAAAGTCTATATACTAACTAAACACAGGAACTTTGCAAGCAATCTCTATTTTATATCCTTATTCTAAAACACATGTTGGGGCGCATCAGTTTCAACCCTCAGCTGCTGTATATGCCTCACATGGGGTGAAGCAACTGTCATAGGAGCTATTTCCTTTTTATATTAAACATATGAAACTCTGATTTAAACCATTATTGAAGTTCAAATTACTTTTCTCTCTGCTTCACTATCCCTGAAATAAAACACTTCAGTGAAAAACTATACTTTAAACAGAATGAAAATAATTCAGTGCAGTTTTTCCTAATGTAGAATAAAGGAGACTGTAAGAGATTTGGTGTTCAAATGAATTTGGAAAGTTCCAGGTTAAACAAGACCTTACTTTGGAACTCACCAGAGTTTCTAATATGCTAAAGTGCATTTCCAAAGTCGAGGTGTAGACTACTGTAAGTTTTATTTCTCAAACTAACAGAGCCATGGAATTCTTTCCCCCATGGGGTATGTGATGGTAGTGGTGCTTGACTATGTATCAAATGATGCTTAAAAAAAAATTGCTAGTTTAAATAGTTTCAGAACACTGTATTCTAGATGGCAATAGTATAGAAATATCTGCTTTGCACATTTATTACATTCAATTAAAACACCTTAATTAAACCAATTGTTAAATTCTCAAACTCTGGTAAACATTAAGGAGGGTTTAAAACCCTTCCAAATGTCTTCCACTGTTTCCAGTGAAAAGAGCGGTATTTGGAATAGGGGGACCAGATGCAGTTTATTTTTTTCAAAAGTGGAATACTGGTAAACCTTCTCCCAAATCCGTTTCCTAGTTGTTTCACCACCTTCTGGTCTTCTTCCTTTTTCTCCCTTTCTCAAGGAAAAAGGATGGCTAGATATAAGTTAGGGAGGAAAGGGAACCATTCTAGCTACTTCTCCCTAGTTCACATAAATGGCTTCAAGTGACAGTGTCTTCTCCTTCTGCAGAGCTACAAAAGAACAGAAAAGTTCACGTGTTTCCAGAGCACATGGAAACACCAGATAAAGAGAATAAAGGAGAAGTTTTTTAATAATTTAACTGCATACATGGATAATGTATCCAACGAATATAGTACTGGAAAGATACAGATTAAAATATAGTCCTTGTCTTTGCAAACTAGGACTGCACCTTGAGAGGAATGGATATGAATTCCCCACTAGGTCAATTCCTCATTAAATATATACAAATAATTCAGTCAATAAGGAGTGATTTGCCATTTTTGCCTGGGATGAGAAATATCAAGAAAAGATTTATATAGAAGGCAACACAATGTGAATTTTAAAAGATTAAAAAGTATTTAAAAGCAGATTTAAAAGAGGAGGAGGAAGAAGAGTGCAGAAGCAACAATGGCTGCTTCAAAATACAGGACCTGCTCTAGAGGGCAAAATGGGAAACACCCTTTGGGCTGGACTATGGAGGGAATAGGTGGCATATGAATCAATTCGGGCTTTAACATGGATCTTATGGGGAACACTTACATAATTTTAACAGTTTCTGAGTTGCATTTAGTTGGTTCATTCTGGTTGCAGGAACATTTGTAGAGAAGAATTTCAAGAACCAAGTGATCAACGGCACCAAATGTCAGAACGAGCATCACATGAACATTGAAAATGTCATTTGATTCAGTAATTAATTCCTTGGGATTCATATGGTGACATTCACCAGAAATCTTTGGTGACCTGGAACCCTATTATTCATTAAAGAATATGACTGTAGGTCATAACTGAGAGGGCAAGAATTAAGAGCAGGTGTTTTAGCTCTGAGACACATTTGTAAGAGAAGGACTGAAGGAACATAATATCCTACAATAATTCTAAACCAAAAAGTAAAATTGACAGACAGAAAGTAATTCTTGTCAAAATATAAACAACACATCATTATTTACTATTAATACAATGTTTCTCAATTCCCTTGTAAAAAAAAAATTGAAATCCTATGAAGAGTAAGGCATGTGCCTGATCCTTGAAAGGGTTTTGAAATTCTTAAGTGTAGCACTGAACTAACATGCCCAAATTATTCTTTATGTCTTCAGTGGATCAAGTAGCCAAAATAAATGAAAGTAAAATGGTATTGGCTAAAACCTCGAAGGGCTAAGTTTAAGTTTGCTGCCCTTTACAGAAATGAGAGATACTGAAGGTTGAGACTAATTGTTGTGTTTCTGCCTATCTAAATCTGTACTATAGGGTGCCACATGGAGAGAAGCAAAACACAGAGAATTCTCTTTTCCTACTTCCTATAGTGTCCATCAGTCATTTTCCCATCTCAGTCTCTAGAGAAAGAAATTACCAGCCAGGGACCAACAGTACTTTGCAGTCCTGCCTATTCTGTACAGGTGACATCATAGTTGGTGCTAGTTTCTAGGAATTCTTCCTATGCATGTGAGACCCACTTAAGTCTAATCTCTCTAGCATTGCCACTTCGATAAAATTCCCAAGCAATTACAGCTCCTAATGAAATTTTATATGAACATCATACAAGTTACTCATAATTTCTTTCATTAATATTCTTACATTTGCACTCAAAATATATGTGAATGGGGGCATATGCATAAACATAATCACACAGATTATCATAACCAAGAACTACTTAGTAGACAACAGGAGTAGCTTGAGAGTTATAATCCATTCTGTTTGCTGTTATACCTACAAACTGTTTACTGTGATGATGAGGGTAATACTAAAATATTTCCTAACTGCCAAAATCTGTGACTCAAGGACTGCTTAGTAGAGACCTTAGAGAGTTAGATAAAATTGTTTTAGATTCTAAGCTCCTCTCCTCCTCTCAGCAGGTTGCATAAAGCTTCCAAGTTTCCATTTCCTTACTAAGAAACCTGCTTTTCAGATAGGAGAGCTCTTGAAAAAACAATGATAGACTCTGGCCAATAGCAGGCAGTCAATAAAGTACAGTTATCTTCTCTATTATACATTTGCTTTCCCTTCTTTAACAATCCTCAAGCTTTTGTGCCTTGGGCTTCCTTATCTGTGAAAAGAGGAATCATGAACCAATAACAATGAGGCTTAAGTGTTTTCATTTTCAAGGAGTTATTTTCCTAGAATTTTAGATGCTACTCAACAGAATTAAATAGCACTTTATTTTATATGACTGGCTCAGTTTTGAATTTCAAAATGAATTGTAGGACAATAGACTTTTTTATAAGGGTTTATATGAATTCAAGGACAATGAAATAAGGTAAAGTCAGACTGATATGAGATCATACAAAATATGTTGAGTAGTTAAAAAAAAAAACTAACTTGGTAAGAAGTCTGATCAATTTACTTACTGCATCATCCAGTAAATTTCCTGTACTCTTTTTCCCAGAAGATTTTGATGAAGGAGAAGGTGAAGGAGAAGGGGCAGAAAGTGTTTCTTCTTGTTCAATTTCTTTCTCCAATTTTATCAAACCAGGAGGTTCCACGCCATACCTTTTAAAAAATACCAGATCATTATATATGCATAACTTCTAGTGATATAATTTCCATATATTACATTTGATTATAAATGCCATAGTAAACTGCTGCCTTTTAAAAACAAAGTTAACTTTAACTGGTATTGAAATGGTAAGTTCTCTAATTAGCCTCCTTCAGAAGCAGGGAGAGAAACGTGTACCTGCTTTGTATGTGTACATGCACATATATGAACACACATGAAGACATACTAAAAATGATAACAAATCTTCCATGCAATATGTTGGTGAGACAACATGAATAACTGTGGGAAATTTCATCTAGATTTTACATTTACCAGCATTAACAGCACTAGTGCTGTGATGAAACTCCTATTTTGAACACACATTTGGTAGATGGAGATAAAATCAGTGAGGTTTGAAATCAGCAATACCTCAAAATAACATTTGCCCAGTATAGTGTCTGACACATGGCATAACCTCTGAGATTACTGTTGATAAATTAATTGGCTGACAACTGAGAAACTGAAGCACTGAGGTTCTACTGCCAGAGTCTTCAGTATTTCAGTATTTTTAAAATAATATACCACAAAATAAGATATTAACAGACTCAAATTGAGATGTTATTAAGATGGAAAGTGGTATTACTATTATTATGCTTTACAAATGAATTTACTACAGACTTTCTTCAAGAAATTTGCTTAGAATTGTAGAATATCAGAAATATCTCAGGATGGGAACTTGGCAGATAAAGTTATAATAAACTCAGCTTTACTATTGACTGGTCAGATGAACCTTTGCAGGCAAACCAATTTTAATCTCTCTAGACTTCTATGGATTCTTAATTTTATCAAGCTATAAATTTGGGTTATAGTGAATGTTCTTAAGAGACTAACTTGAACTTGGTAGTGAGTCTTATACAAAAAATCACAGCCAACTAAAAGTCAATCATAAGTGAAAATGTTATATTTGAAAGTATAAATTAGATCAACTGGAAAATATGATTTAATTTGTAGTTGTAGGCAGACACATGCCACCTTCCAGGAACAGGTTGCATAAGTTTTTACCTTTTTTAACAAAGTGAAATGATAATAAATCCACTATTAGAGTAACAACAGGCTCAACTCCATGTCCAATACAAACAAAGTAGAATAGAGTCGAATAAAATTGGTAAAAAAGTCACACATGGAAAATCTCACCCTGGAGATTTTTCTTTATCTGGAAATGCTGAAAATTAGCTATGCCATTGAACATACAAAATCAACACTAAGCCCCAAATCTCTGCTTATATTGGCTTTTGAATACTTCAAGCTGCCTAAGGTACAGTCAGGCAGTCCTGAAACGCACACTTAAATGCAATTCATTGGCTTCCTGTCTGTCTGGAGATGTCAGCAGGCTGTAAATCTTGGAATTCCCTTGGGGTTCAGGGTTTGCACCTGCAAGCCAACTTAGTCATCAAATAGGCCTTCTTTTAATGTTTTACAAAAGGCTGCTTCATTTTTATTTCCATGATTAACTTTATACCAATTCGGGTTCCTATTTTGCCTATAAGGTTTTCACAAATTTATAGTATTCTCTATTCTTTTCCAACTACAAGATTTTAGAGCTTTAGAAGGGGGTTGCTGTTGTTCTCAAACTGAATAAGGATCAAACTGAACAGCGGGAAGGTGAATCTGCTGACACCAAATCTCAGACCTGAAGAACTCAGTGATAAAACAGTGGGGTGAATTCTTAAAAGACAAATACTTATTTTTGTCTCATTTTGAAAAAAAACAAGAAGATGATAGGGAAAGGGTCTATGATTCATGATTTTATGATGAGAATATAGGAATGGATTTCTCATTTTTCTGGCACTTGCCACAACTTTTCAGTTTGATCTAATTGAAATAACTGAGTCCCCAAACTGAGCCCTGAACTAGGAAATTTACTCAAACTATTTAGTAGACTATAGTTTTCAAACAAAAGACATCTGGAGTCTATTTTAGTAGATTTAGAGAGACAAAATTTATAGACAAATGAAAGAAATTCCCTCTTTTTAAGGCATGTAACAGATAGTTTTAGATTCTTGCAAGACAATTTTGCTCCATTCAACTTATATTTTAAAGCAACTTAAGGATAGACTTAGACTTGGAAAAAAATTCCCATCATGTGAAAGTACATGATATTCTTAGCAGTCAGTTCAAGAGCTTTAAATGAGTCACTTAATAATCCTGATACAAGAATATTGTCTTTTAAGTAATATTTCTTTTCATTAGTCCAGGAATTGAAATAGAAGATTAAAGAAAATATTCACACAGAATTTTCTTTTGAGTAACCATAAATTATGTTCCAAATCAAAGAACTACTCAAAATTAAAATCATAAGAAGTTTCTACTATAATGTCAATTACTCATTATGGCACCAAACCAAAGAGATAATCTTATTTGTGCAGTCTGGCACAATGTTGAATTCATAGTAACTTTTTTCTTTTTTCCAACAATTAATGTCCAAAGAACTTTCATTAAAAATATCTTTGAGGTTTTATTGACTTACTTCTGCTGAATCTTTTACTTTTTACAAGACCAAAACATATTCTGTGTTCAGAAATTGACATCTGTCTGAAATACTAGCACAGAGATTTCACTCTCCAGTAATGATAGCTCAATTTAGTTGAAAGTAAAGGGAAGTTTTACCCATGGGAACAAAAACAAGTGGTCTCATTCCCTCATCTGGGAATGGAGAAAAGCCCAAAGCCATCAAAGGAGTCTCAGTAAGTGTCCCCAGATGGAAGAAAGTGGCATAGATTCAGAAACATTCTGGGAATCAATTCTGAAGTGACATTGATGCTTTTAAGATGATATTTTTGAAATTTAGAGAAGTAAATGTTTGGAGTCAAGCATAAGAAAGCATTATCTACCAGTGAGGAAAAATATGACTCCCAAGGCTGCATGCAAATCTGTTGAGGACAAAACTCACCTGCATGGTGGGAAAGCTAACATTGTGGTCCTTGAGAGCTCTCTCCAAATTACTAAATCTGTTTTAATTCATATATTACTGTGTTTCTCTGTACATTAGTGAAGAAAGGATGGAGAATATTTGAACAAATATATATAGATAAGGAAATATCTAGGGCATAATATAAGAGTAAAATTAGATTGGAGGAATGGTTTTCCTTTTGTTCCTTCAACTACTATTCTTCAATACAAGGGTAAGGTAGTGAGATTTGGCTTATTGGGTTACTGTTTGTAAAGCACAGATTAAATTAAATTAATTAAATTGAAACTTTATTTAAAAATCTTCAAATGTATAACAGAGAAAGATTAATAGACATTTAAACCTAAATGCTTGATCTATTCAGCTGGTGTTCAGTTATTCAACATCATGCTGCACACAGTAACAAAAACAATAACATGAGTGATATATTAGCTTATATTCTTTTTCACTGAAAAATGTGCAATCCTTCACACCACTCAAGTAGGTGAAGAAGAAAAGAAAGCAAAAATTATTAATTAAATGCAATAATGTATGAATTATCTTAACCTTTATTTAGCTCCACTGTGACATTCGTAATTTTTTTGTACTATATATTTTATAATTATCACTGATTTTACACCTCATATGGTCATGAAATGTGGTCAAACATGGAATAACCCAGAATGACAATATTAATGTATTTCTGATCAGAGGGAATCCTTCACATGGTACTTCATCATGAAATTGACAACTGACAATGCCTTCCATTCATTAACCAAGATTCTAATGTATTTAACATCCAACGGTAAAGGACAATTGATGCCAGACTCAGCAGGAGAAAAGGTGATTTCCAGTGGCATTTCCTCAGAGGGTAGCACATCTTCTGTGAAGACTTGGACACAATTAAAAATGTTCATTCCTATTAGAGGGTCCATGTAATAAAAAGCATAATTATAAAGTCCTAAAAATAGGCAAATAACTACAAAGTAAATGGGAGACAATGACAAGTCCCAGCTGATTCTAGAAATAGAGCTGTTTATCTGTTTATCTTACACCTTTCAGAAGCAAAAAAGGAACAAAAATGGAATCTGGTACCAGAGTATTTTAATGGTACAACTAAAGCAGACAATATGCTGTTAAGAAGGACATCTGGACTATTCATGCTTCATTTACTGGAGCATTTTGGTGGTAAATGCTCATTTGTTGTGATTTTATTTCATGCCTATGTATTTTTAGCTTCCCCTTTCTGAGGGGATAGCTTCTGAGTCCTGAGTAAGCCTTAGATCCAGGGCTATTTTTCCTGCAGACCAGACGCCCCAGCCTCTTGGTGGAGTGCACTTGTCAAGGTTGCAGGCGTAGCACTGCCTTGGCCCTGCTTCTTCGCAGAACTCAAGGACATGGCAGCACTCAAGGGGACAAGGTCTTAAAAACAACCATGCACCCAAGCTTGAACACAGCTGAGTACTGCATGCTTAAGTTGACAAAGGACTAGGGCATCTCCCTGGAGGTCTTTGCACAACTATCAGGGAAGGCTGTGGTGGAGAGTAGGGAAACCCATTAGCAAAACCCTGACTCAAATGGATTTTTTAACTCCATATTGAGTGAGACTCAGTAATATGTAGTTTGAATTTAAAAGTGTTAAAGAATATTTAACAAATTATTAAATCTTTAATAAACGATTATGGTAAAATAAAAGTCATACCTGAAGCACACTTCTTTAAAATAATATTGACTATGATGA
The DNA here is from genome assembly GCF_902686455.1 of Sciurus vulgaris. NCBI lineage: Eukaryota > Metazoa > Chordata > Mammalia > Rodentia > Sciuridae > Sciurus > Sciurus vulgaris. The sequence goes on from NC_136472.1 coordinate 49,498,936, forward strand.
TTTAAAGAACTTGAGATTACTTCTGACTACAGGTTAATTTCTTACTGGATCAAAAATGATCTATTGATTAACAGCAAGTTTTCTAGCCATGTTATAATTAACTGATTTACACATGTTGTATTTTCTTTTCCTTGATATCTTACGTAAATTCTTCGTTTGAAAATGTACATTCAGGGCTATCTCTCACTGTATTTTAATGGTTCATAAAATCCTAATCCCAACAGTCCATCCAGATTTGGATCAGAAAACATCTTTTAAGTAATTCTGACTTTTTATTTTGCATCAAGGCCTCTTTGAATATTTAAATCTTCATTTCTCATTCTTTGAGTTTCATAAGACTCTCAAAGACACTGTCTAATGGTTTGCAAGATAATGAATGGAAAAACATGAAACCAAAACAAGTCGGCTTAGGTCCCTGCCTCTGCTTATTTGCTATGATGGCTACAGTTAATTTTTTTCTTCCCTTAGAAGAAAAATGTTTACAGAGATATCTCTATATATGAATGATATCCTATTAGTCTTTTTCTAATAAAAAGAGAGAAAACTGGGCATGATGGTGCAAACCTTAATCCCAGCAACATGGGAGGCTGAGGCAGAAGGATTGCAAATTCAAGACCAGCCTCAACAAATTATTAAGACCTTATCTCAAAATAAAATAAAAAAAAGGCTAAGGATGTAGTTCTATGGTGAAGTGTCCCAGTCTCCACCTCACCCTTCAAAAAAAAGAGAGAGAAGAGTTTAAAAAGAATTATTTCCCCCACTCAAAAGTGGAAACGAAAATAGTTGAGGGAAGAAAGGGGTTGAATGTGGGATTAGAGGAAAATGAACAAGAAATAGTTGTTGCAATTATTAAGAAGGAAACAACACGCAATGGTAGAAAGGAGTAGAAAACAAGAGAAAGCAGTAGCCTTTCTTCTAAGAAGAGTCACTTGCCATATGGAACGTCAATGTACTAGATCCTCCTCCATACCACCTTAAATAAGTTTTAAAGGGAAAATGTATTTGATTCAAGGACATTAGCAAATGCTTAGACATAGCATCTTTGATGACAAGATTGTGATGTTAAGAACATTGGTGGTTTGTTTTTAGTTTGAACAACTGCTCTCAAGATGTCCACAGCAACCTCTGTCCATAGCGGAGTTGATCTATATCTCAACACAGTAGCAGTGGTTTGACCTACCTGGCTGCAATCCGGCCAAGCTCTAGCAAACAGAGACACACTTCTCTGGGTTGCTTGTGCAGGACTAGAAGACAAGAAGTAGACACATTTACAATAGAAGGGATTGTAAAGTCGCTCCATAGGGAACAGACTTGCTGATAGCCACTGCCCTCCCCAGTCCCTCTTGATACCAGTAAATGAGCCAATATTCATTTTGACACTCACAAGCTCCATCACTTCACAGTACACATAACTCTATTAAAGTAGTTTTCAAGACCCTACCTACCTTCGCCCCCCAAAAACTGTTAGTCTCAGGAAATCTCACACTAAGTAATTCTCATTGTGAACATATTTTTTTCAATGAGTTAATATTAGTAAGTCAATATTAGATACATATATAGCTGTGATTTTGATATTTAAAAACGCACAGCACACACAAGACTAGAAAGTAAAGACCATCCTTTTTAATATCCAGGGTCTACCCTTCACCAGTGAGTCTAGAAAAAATAATGCAACAAATAAAGATAAAAATTGTAAATTACAGTCCTTTATTAACTTCCAAAAAAAAAAAAATGTCAAGTAAGACCCTGAAATTTGGTGTCTTCTTTTAATTAACTATGATTATTAAATAATGTTTTAAAGAGACACTTTGAACTGAATGTATTTCGTATGTAAATCAATTTCATAAATGTGTATCAGCTACCTATGTTTAATAAATAATCAAATTGGAAGATTTCTCTGAATTTGTATTTCTATTCTAATATAATTTAATTACTTGATAAGTCTACTGATAGCTTTGACTATATTTCATTATATTGACAAATCATACTTGCATTCACTGAAACTAACAAGAGCATGTACTTCTTATACAACAGTTTTTAAAAGCACGATCATGGTATTTTTAAACCACTATTTGTCATTTTAAATAAAAGGAAAACAAATATTGGAAAAATTTTGCTTTGAAAATGGTCTTCACAAAGTTTTACAATTAGTGTTCTAAGAAAATAAGATATTTGCCTATTAATAAACTTTAAAAAGCAATATGGTTTTAATTCTTAAACACAAAATTTTGTAATTTTGTAATTTTTATAATTTTTACTTTATGTAAACATTCTTAATTCCTTCTCCTTACAGATTATGGCAGCAGTAATGTTTGGTCCACTGATACCATGATGGAATTTGCTAGAAATGTGTATAAATAGAAAATAATACTTTTGTTTAATTATAAAAGTATGTAATTCCAGTCAGTTTTAAACAGACATATGGATTATCCTAATTCCATCAGCAGTGTCATTTTAAAAGAATTGATTATGGAGATTAGGAATTAGGGAATATTTCCATTATTGATGACAAAATTTAAGTTTTAATTTGTCGCTGGGGAATTATCACAAAACTCTATTAAGGGAAGTCTTGAATTACTTCTAATTAATGATCCTTCATGGGGCTGGGGTTTGGTTCAGTGGTAGAGTGCTTGCCTGGCATGTGTGACAACCTGGGTTTGAACCTCAGCACTGCATATAAATAAATAAATACAATAAAGGTCCATTAACGACTAAAAAAGTATTTTTTTTTTAATCCTCCATATAAAAATATTTAGTACCTCTCATTTCAAATATGCCAGATGACTCTGGCTAGAATAACAACTTCATAAAGTTTTGTACATTAAATCACCTTCAGTGCAAAGTAACAGTGGGACTGTAATATCACATAAATATCAGTTCCAAGCACAGAATAATAACAAACATCATAAAAACAAAAGTAAGCAAATAAAAATCAATATTCTTGTATTGATTATCAATTTCTTTAGATTTGTAGTTTAAAAAAAAAAAAAAGAAACAAAAAACAAAAACACGTCCATGACATAGAATAACAAACAAGTTCTGAGTGAGAGGAAGAACTCTATAAAAAATAAGAAACAGAAGCCTTGAAATACTCTGCTGATACCCTCATCTGCAGTGAAAGCTGTGTGAAGCAGGTGGCTAAAGCCCCAGGAGCTTTAGGTACAATTTCATGCATTTCTTGATGGAGACAGTGTCAAATTATGGACATTATTAGTGAATTAACTAAATGGTGTCAATGTGTAATCAATAACCAGCTGTAGGAAGTAATATTCAAAATAGCTATAATGATACTTTAACTACATTACACATATTATGAGGACTATATAAGTATTGGTGTGTAAATAGGTATATTTTATGAAAAATAAAACTTATTCTGAAGAAAAACAATAATATGGGCCACATAAGAAAGATAACTTGTCATGAAGGATACATCACTATTGTGTATCTCTTTGTTTCCTCATCTGTCAAATTAAACAGATTTTGCCTCCTAAAATATTAACTCTACATGGCCTTATTAGAAAATCAATTTGGCAAACTGAAAAGTAACTGCAAGATTCTTCATTTTTTCATTTTAATAAAACCAACCTATAAAATTTGACACAAATAGCTTCCCCTATATGATTTTTAAGGAAAATGCTGACAAAAACATATTTTGTGTTCAACTTTTCTTGGAAATATTATATTTAATAAATTAATAAAATTGTTTCAAAAAATACCTATGATATTGCTTCACATGTTAATGACTTTTCAAATATTGGACATACCATGCCTGGCTTATCATGACCCCAAAATACAATGACTGCTGACTGGTAAGCAATGAATAAAATAATCTAGAGGTGCACAATTTGGCACATTGACTAGAACTGAGTAATTCTTTAGTTACTATTATATCTCATAATATCAAGGATGATGATAATTACATGGTAGTAACAGTGGTTGAGACAATGCACAAACTGAAATAAGGTAATTTTACCTACCAGCTTTAGAAATGGCAAGAATTTATGCAAATGTATATTGAACAGTAAAAGTAAGCACTCATAGAACATTGTTGTGAAATTAAAATTCAATAGTTTTTAAGCAGTATGGGTATGTATATCATGCCTAACAGTTGACTCTTATTTTTGTACTAAAGCAAATTCTAAACTAAATTTCAATAGATGGAAAGAATGTACTGAGGAGAGGTACAGGGCAATAAAGTTGACCAAATTATATTATGAGTACGTACAACTATATGACACTTAATGCCACTATTTTATATATGTATAATGCACCAATAAAAACATAATATAGTGTTTGTGGATTACAGTCACAAAGATCAAAGTGTGAGCTCCAATAGTTACTACTTGTGTTATTTTGGGAAGTCATTCCATAAAATCTCACTTTTCTAAGGAAATAAGATACAGAGTACCTCACAATATTTTTGTGATGATCAAACAAAATAATATTACTGTATGCTTGGCACAGTTCTTGTTAGGAAATACTTGACTATTATTAGTTCCCTTCATTATTCTTTTTCTTTTTATTGTTTTTTGTGATTTATTTAAAGATTATTCCCATTTTGTTCAGTCACTTAACATTAATGCTTTTTCCTGTATCTGGTTTTTGTGCACCTCTAAAGTGTCAGTCACTACTATATGATAGAAGAAAAAACTCTTGAATGAAAAATAAATTACTGTGGGGAGACAATAATTTAGAGTGGGATCACTCTATGATAATGTTTATCTTTTAAATAGATTTAATTTATATTACATCAGAGATAGTGCTAATTTTAATCAAGTTTTATATTAAATAGATCATTTTGACCAGTATGTATAGTCAGCAGTATGTATAGACAGATCAACATGAATAATCTTTAGCTATTATGAGTATATGTTAAGTATAAACTTTAAGTAACAATTACAATTGGACACATTTTATTTTTGAGACACCAAACATCCTACCATAAATTTTCCTATGACCCCGAGAAAAATTTAGTTAAGTCCACAATCAATAAATTAATCAAACTGACTATATATTGTATAATTTAGAAAAGCAAATAATTGAATGCATATCTTTATTAGGATGATCAGAAAGGCAACTGTTGGTGAATTGAAACTGAGCTAAAACCCTTGCATTGAGTGATATGTACCATTAATTTATACATATTTATTCATTTTGTCTTTTGGGTAAAAATTTTTATTTCTTGTGAAATTTTTTCCCACTATATCATTATAACATTGCTTTGAATAAGGGTAGAAGAGAGCATTCATCTTCTCTGTTCCTCTGAATAAATTACCTTTAACAAATAAAAATCTCTCTAGTCAATAGTGATTATTATGCAAAAGGTTATATTCGCTGGATGCTTTTAAGAAATAATCAAAACCAAATCAAAGCAAAGTATAATGCAGAACCCTCTGGGAAAAGTAATACAGATCCCCATTCAAAAATATGTGTCCAGAGACTCAATCTTATAACCTAAATTCTATAAAAATCTCATGGGCATCAAATGTCAAATGGAATGCTGCTTGCTCCAGGAATAGAAAATGAGGCTTTCCACTAAAACAAGGGTTAGAGTTTCAATGTCACAGAATCTGCAAGGATAAAATGCATTAGACCATGAATGTACAGTGTAGCTAAATATATTAAGTTTTAACAGATGGGCAAAGAAATGAAAGCATGAAAAATTTGTTGTGCATTTGGTTTCTATATAACTACAGGCTGCAATATTTATAGTAATATTGAAGGAAACCATTTTCTAGCTTTTTATTTTGGAAGAAAACTTGAAAAAATTATATATTGACTTAATGGAGTCGAATGATGAAAAAAATATCATAAATTAATGGCTTCCTGCCTTTGCAGAATAGAGAAGAGGTTCTAAATATTCAAAGTGGTAGAACAGGCAATATAGGAAACTGTAAGTTAGAGGAATCAGTTTCTATTCAGGACTACCTAATTTCCTCATCTCCAGAACAGGTGCCATGTCTTCTACTTGCTCTTCCTTCCTAGTTAATTATCTGATGAGAGCACTTGGAACATGATAAACACTTAGTAAGCATTATACCCCTCAGTCTACAGATAAATGAAATTGGCTTCACGTGGGAATTTCGTAGAAATACAATTACCAGGTCCAATCTCAGCCCTACTTGTCAGAGTTTGCATTTTAAAAAATTTTCCAGGTGATGAGTAAATACATCAAAGTTTGATAGGCAGTGTTTTAATATGATATAACAATAATCGTAACATAATTCTGATAGGTATTTTTGCTAAAATAATTGTGCTGTGTGATACATGAAACATGCTCTGTACATGTGAAGGATAACATCTATGATTGTGATGATGAAGATGAACGGAGGGAAAGTCATTCATACCCTAGATTAGCCTTTAGTAGATGTTGTGGGCATTTCTCTCCTTCCAGGATTTACAAGTACAAAACCTGCTGATCATGAAAGCAAAGGGATAGCCACGAACGGTTCCCTAAGTCTCATCATTCTGAGGAAGATCTATACAGAAAACGAAGAGTTTGAATGTAAGAGGCAATTAGGGATAGAAATATACAGTCCATAACACTGACCTGAAAGTGTTCCATCTCCAGAATTACAAGAGAACAGAACAAAAAAAAAAAAAAAATAAAAAATAAAAAAAAAATAAACCTGATCTGAAGCTAAGAAGGAAAAAGCAAACAAGGAAAAATTTCAAAAGTTCATCAATGCTAAGTGATTAAAATCTTTGAAAATTAATAGTAGAATGATTTAAAATAGAATATGGCATCCATATAAGTCACATAAAGAGTATCCACTCATAATCACATGAGTGATGGAAACTCTAGAATAGACTGTATGCAGTTAACTGCTATTGCCTCTTAGTTGAGAAATGACCTGAAGTGGTGGTGTCCTTTCTTTCTCCAGCACTCAGCTCTCCTGTTAAATTCACAGACTAAGTCACTATCACTCAGAGCAGTAATGTGAGGCAAGAGTCTTTTCTAAGTTCATTTTTATTTGTTTCATTTTTCCTTTAACTTAATCCTACAAACATTTAAAATTAACCCAAAGTAGAAATTTCCATAACATAAGAGTAATCTTTTGAATTGATGAAGCTCAATTTTAATCTTACCTTGACCACTTAAAATCGTAATAATATTTGGTGGGTGATTTAATTCTCAAAGACAGTTTCTCATTTGTAAAATGATGATTTGAGGGAGAGCGCATATGATAACCTATGGGCATTGCTTAGCTGTCCTTTATTGAGAATAGAGCTATATATATCCATCAAACATTAGGGCAGTGAAAATTCAATCCTGGAAAAGAGAGAAAGGTGCCCACTTTCCTAACTCAACCTGACCCGGTCAAGTCCTTGATGAAACCATCATTCCAGACAAACACCCAGCTTTGTCTCAACCAGACTCAATATTGTTCTCTCTTACATTTTCCTTAGAATAGGGAAATGACTAGATTTGAAAGGAATTCCCAGAGTTCAAAAGTAAAAAGTGAATTGATGCTAATAAAGTAAGTACTTTTGGAAGAAAAAATTTATTTTTTTTAAAAAAGGGAGTTCTAAAAGAAAACAAGTCTGGGAAAGAAAATTAAGTGAGTTAACCTCAAGCTGAATGGGTGGCACAAAATTGTTATCCTATGTTTACTAAAAAAGCTTTTTATCCTTCACAGAAATACTCTTATAGTCCTCAATATAGACAACAGGAAGAACAAGGGGTGACTTCTCAAACACCAGAAAGCAGGCAAGGATTCTTTTTCTGATGCAAACAGTGACTTTTTAAAGTATAGAATGGAAAAGGTTAATGTTCGAAAATCCACACACAAGTCATTTCATTTTTGTGCAAAAACATCAAATCAATACCACAAATAGTAAAATACTGATGGATGTTCAATAGAACAAAGGATTTTGAAAAACTGCTCATCGGAGTGATGCATCAAAAGAAGACAATACTTATAACAAACACAAACACAGGAAACAAAACTTAAAAGTTATAATTCAAACAAATCACACACATTCACATGCTACACAGCACATAGCAAACCCTTTTCTTGCTGAGTAGATTCTTTCTCAGAGAAATAGATGCAGAATAGTCACAGGCCTCCAAATCCTATAATTATCCAATAACACAATAATATTGACACAATTGTTGTAAATAAAACAGTGTGAATTTTAAAGTATTGCCCATCCCCCCCTTTTTTCCATCTCCCAGATCACCAAAATAAAGAAAAATATACAAATCTCTGGAAAAAGAGTTAAACTGAGAATTTCTAAAATGGCATGCCAATGTAAGTTATATATAAACTTCGTAAACAAAAATTGTACTAACTTAAAATTGATTTATACTTAAAAAACCTTAGAAACAAGTCTCATAAAAGCATCAGTGCCATGACATATACTGCTTTTAAGCTGAAAATAAATCATAGATTTATCTTAAGATGTAAACATGAGCCACATAAAAATATTCAGCATAATCTTGGAAAGGCAGTCAAATATTTAAATTAATATTTGAAAAATTATTATCTAGTATTAGGAAGATTATTGATTAATATAGTCAAATATCTTTCACATCTCTTTGAAACTAAGAACAGAAATACTTTCACATCTAAACACTTTTGGTTTTACTCCACAATTAAAAATTCATTTCCTTTAAATAATTATTGAGAGACTGCTTTGAATTAGACTGAGAAACTACAAACATGTAAATTCAAGAATATATTCCTGGTAATCTTTTTACTTAAAGCACAATCCTAAATGCTTTAAAGGAATATAATCTTACTATATGAGAGACATGAAAACAAAATTTCCAGGCATTAATTTATATGTCAACAATGTTTGAACAGTAGGGGTCAGGGTGAGCATTACTTGTGGACCATAGGTTTGAATATGCTCCACAGAGTGTACAGAAATCTATGTTCTCTCTTAGAACTGCTGATTATGGAACAATTTCATACTCACATGAAGTGCAGTTTATCCTCAACAATATGAAAATGCCTTTATAATATGCTGATATATAAAATTATGTGTCAATAAATAATTCTCTGTGCAGGTTGGCCCAATTGTATCTTAACATAAATAAAATTAATTATTCATATTTCAGATTACATGCCAAAAGTCTTTACCATCTGAAGTTTGTTAATAGATATTTGAGGAAAATATAATTTCCAACTCAATTATTTTTTGTTTTAAATTCTGCATATGAATTTTATTATTACATGATATATATAAATGTGGACCATCATGTTCTTATTACATTTTTTTCTCATATCCTTAAGTGGTTTCAAAAATATTATTTTAGATTAGCATCTATTGATGACTATAATTTATAACACCAACTATCATACAGTGTTTATTTTTAAAAATGTTTCAATGGACATTTTGGTGCCTATCTCTTCTTTTCTTCAGATAAGATTTTAGAAGTAGAACAACTTAAAGTTTACAAACATTTCTGAGGTCTTTGATATGTAATGTTACACTCTGGTAACTGGTAGTCCTAAAAGAAGGACTACCAATTCCCATTTTTTCTTGTTTGGGTACCGAACCTAGGGCCTTGTGCTTGCAAGGTAGAAAGTTCTGTTTTCTTATACACTCACCAACACCAAATACATGATTTTTTTTATTTTGCTCATTTTTCATAGTTTTTATTTACCTTATTACTAAGATATCCAACATTTTCATAACTAAGGTCGATCTTTGCAAGCCTTTTATAGCTTTTGTCCATGTTTTTGTTGGCTCATTTCTAAAGTACTATTCGGGAATTAGTTAACTTGCAATCTAAGAACTGACATTTCGGAGGAAAAATTATCTTCCAAAAATGTCATGGAAAATGAGTTATAGAAGATAAATTGCAATTTATATACTGTATGTGATTGTACAGGAAGATATCTGCCAACAATCAAACTGACAAGAAGCAAGAGAAGCATATGCCATCAGTGGCTGTGGACACCCCAGTTCTTCCCTAACACAACTTCTCCCACCCCTGGAGATTTCATGTTATTAGCCATTATGGAAAGAGAAAAGGTTGATTTGTGAATTACAGTCTTCTCACAAATAATTGTACAGAAAAGCACTGCTGCGAAGGGTAGCATATCAGTTGCCACCAAGATAAGGATGCTTTATGCAGGCAAAGACTTTGAACAGCAAAAAAACAGAAGCCTTTTCACACACACTCAGTACAGAGATCTACTTTATCATTCATTCAAACACTTTTTCCCCTTCATCAGGGCATCTTTTCATTTGATTTGCTGTTTTAAACATTAGGACACAAAGGATGTGCTTCATCTGGTGTGTCATTGAAATGAAATCTTAAGGTAGGAAAAAGAAAAAAAAAAAAAAAAAAAAAAACTTGCCCTAAATTCCCTTTCAAAAGTGAAGTGTGAAAAGACATCAAGCAGAGTACACGGTGTTATTGTATAGGAAAGTCAATTCTGCAACTGCAGAGTTCAAGGCCAGCAGCAGTCGCTCAATCACTTCTTTACCCACAGTGAATAATAAGGAAAATCCAAGGAGAAAGGATTCCACTTGGGAAAATGGAATTTCTCATTGTCCCTCCCCTTGATTATCATTAACATCTATGGGCACAGCTGTTTCCTCTCTCCGACTAATCCTAAAGTCAATGCTATAATATTGGCCCCCTCCTTCTGTATCCCAGGGCCTATTATACCTCACCTCATGTCCTTATCTGAGAAGGAGAAATTTCAAAGTTATCTTTTAATTTAGCAGAAAACTGCTGCCTAATTCTTTGATTTACTTTGGAACTGAAAAGATTAAAAATGAGTTTCAATTTTAAAAGCCTTGAAATTTTGAATTTAATAGCCTTCTGGGATATTTAAATACATTTTTTTTAATTTAGTAAACTTTATTCTTTTTTAATTATTTTTTTTATTTTTACAGACTGCATTTCGATTCATTGTACACAAATGGGGTACATCTTTTCATTTCTATGGTTGTGCATGATGTAGATTCATACCATTCGTGTATTCATACATGTACATAGGATAATGATATCTGTTAATTGAAAGTTATAAGCTAAGTTAGAGAGGTAATCAAAACTGAATAACAAAAGACTCAACAGTTTATATATAATATATGCATATATTTCTTTTTATAATGTCAGTTTATTTGTCAAACACGGTAAAAAAGTAAAGCAGTGTCAAAATTCTTCTTGACATAACTGGAAGCGCTACGAAGTATATATTTACCTACCAAGGTAATCCCAGAATTTGCTTTAGGCTTTGTAGCTACAGAAGAGAGTATTACTTATTACTTTATTACTTGAATTGGACTTCAAAAAGTTGTCAAATTAAATAATGTACAAAAATACACACTGGAACCTTGAGCTATACTGATATTTCCAAAAGAGAAAATTTAGAATTAGATTGATTGTTGTGTCTGAAATTTATATTAATTCAAGTAACAACTCATGGATTGTGAGACAAAATCATATTTACATTTATAGCTCTTTGTAATGCACTTGGTTTATAGTAGTGAATGAAAAAATGTTTCTTTAATAAAAACTTATATACGAACAAACTAACATTAAAATAAAGCAATTTCCCCCATGTGGCAATTCTTTGTCAATGTAGGAGCACTTCAGAATTTCATACCATGTCATTAATTGTCCACACATTTATTGTGGCACATATTGAGTATATTCTTTGTGACTAAGACTTGGAGATATATATATACACACACTCACACACATATGTAATATACATATACACATAGGTATGTGATATACATATGTGATACATATTTCAATTTCTTCTCTTATGTGATGAAATGGTAACACTTGAAGTTTAATTATTTAATAAGCATTCAAGCAGCACACTATTGCTTATGGCACACTACTGTGCAATAATTTTGTTCAATTTTCTTTCAGGTCTAAAATGGTCTAAAAGTCTCAGCTTAATTTAATGTTAATATTCACTATTATAAGATTTTGTGAATTAAATTTTGTAAACTTCAGGCAAAAGAACCAGAGTCTTCTTTTTCTTTCTATTTGATGTTTTCTTTCTTTACTTGGTTCTATCTCACTAAAAAGGTTCTTTAATTCTCCACATTAAGAGTTATCATGCAGTGGTGCCCATATAGGAGGTTGGAACATTCAATTTCATGGTATTGGGTACTGTTGAAACACTACATAGTCCAAACATGTGCTTTCTTCAAAGGAAATACAAAGGCTCACTCTATGATCTGGAAGTGAACTTGCCAAAATTCCTTCAGAGAACAAAACAATAATCTGGGTAGGTGTTCACGGGAAGTATCTGCCTTTATTTCATTATCTTTGATTATCTCAATATCCTCTGTTCATACCTGACTTCTATCTCTCTAGGAAAAAAGCAGATAAATATATAAGCTAACAAACTTCAATTTCAACAAAGATGGAGAGCTGATGGGAGATACAAAGTTTTCATACTTTGTTGAGGAGAAAGGAAAATGGTGTTTCCGTGACTGGAACATACATAGCTAACCTTCTAGCCCAACTAGAGTCTGGTAGTAAAATATAGTCCTGTGCTTTCCAAATACTGACCAAGTTGCATTAATTGCTCACATTTTTAGCTTGGAAAGGATTGTGCCACATCTGTTTCTATTCTCTTATCCACAAGGTAAGCAATAATAAGAAGACATATATATTTTTCCACATGCAGTGGAACAAGAGATCTATAAGTTCACAGGAAATCATACTTTTTAAAGATAATAATCTGTGTAATTCCATCATAGAAAAAATTGATTAATATCTACTGAGATAAAAACCAATTTAAATATTTTATCAGCTAAAGTTCTGAAAGAAATACATACCCAGACCTTCAGATTCAAATAGACATGTTTCATCCACCCCTAAATCTCGGCACCAGGATAAGAAATTTGCTGTATTATCTCGGGCAAAAAAGGAGCCTGAGGGTGCACTGGCTTTGCATGGAATCTTCTTCAATGGCAGACTCTGAAAAATAAAGAAATCTCACTCTTGTGGAATATCTGGCAAAGTTATCACTATGACACATTAAAAACACATTTTAAGTTTTCAAGACAATGTTTTGGAATGACCTCACATCAATATATAAGTTTGTGAAAAATTATAGAAAAGGAAAGATAATGCTAATGAAACTTACTTGGCATTAAGAGACATGAAAACTTTGTGCCTGCAAGCATACATACTTGCCATTTTAGTACTTTGTAGGAAATGTGCATAAGTTCCTTTCCTGGCTCAAATAGTTTCTTCTCTATTTCTTTTTCTTCTTCTTCTTCTTTTTTTGCTTTCTTTATTATGAACATATTCTATCAGTATTTTTTAAAAAGTACTTATAAATGTTTTTTCATTTGTGAAAACATGTAAATGTAGCATATGAAAATTACATATGCATATAAATTGATATATACATAAAATATATAGAGTACGCTTTTGTATTCTTAAGTGTATACATATAACTATATCATAAAAGTTTCCCAAGAATTATAAAGTAAAAAGACAGTAGCAAAATTTATCTAGAAGTGTCCATACTGGTACTAAGAGAGGCACATATGAAAAATCTTTTAAAAATAACACTGTACAGACTTTCTTCTAAACTATTGAATTTTAAACCATAGGACATAGCTGTACAAAGATAATTCTCATCTGAACTATGCTTTCTGACCTTGAAGGATACAATTCTGCATCATTTCATTCTTGAGATAAGAAAACTCTTAAGGGGATGTGAACCTGGACAGATTCTCATTAACAAGATTTTAACATAACTCATTAATAAGATTTTAGCAGGAAATCTCCTTTGGCACCATACCAAGTTGTCTTTTTCTTAATAGGATATAATCAGTTTCCAGGGCATTGTACGAAGCCATAAAAAGTGATTCTGTGTGATTTACAAGATTTAGTCAAGTGTTTGGGTAAAGTGAGCCACATAAAGCTTTGTCTCAAAGAGCAAAATGATCAAGGGTAAGGAACAACTTTAAATTCATAGACTTGTTGTTTTCCCTTTTTATTGGGAACCTGTATATGTAACAACCAACTAAAGATTATTAAATTCATATACAAGAATGGCTATAAAAATTAAAGTAATGGCCTAAGTGGATTGGTAAAATCCTCTTTACTTCAAACACAGTTAACACAGTCCTTCATGCTCAGTAATTTTGAGGATACAAAACAAAAATATTACATTCCTATATTCATTAAAAGTTATAGTTGTCTAATCTCAAAGACCTATCTCTTTTTTGCAGACTAAATTTGATTTTGGTAGATAAAATAACACAACAGGGATATACAGATACATACTTCAGGTTATATAAACTATATATGGGGTTGCCTATAGAATAATCTGCTTAACAGATTTGGTCCAGGTTTTCAAAGAAATGCTTCATATAAAAGTTGCAAAAATAATCATAAAGAACATATTATGTCTCTTGTAAAGTATTTCAAACATCAATTAGTACTTTAATTTTAAAGTCAAATACATCTGCTTAAATCTAGCAATTTACTTCTAAGAATACATTTTACAGATATAATGGCATTAGAACTTAAAATACATGTCCTAGTATAATTCCTGCAATACTGATTGACTAGAAAAAATAGAATATGTCGAGAGAGGGATGGTTAGATAATATGTACAAGTACAATGAAACTCTATGCAATCATTTAAAAGGAACAGGACAAATAACTATACTGTACTGAACCATAAATACGTCCCAAGTATAATCTTAAAGCAGAAACAAATTTGTGAATAGGTATCTGTACATTCATGCACAAATAATGACTATGTATGAAGTCCAAATCCTTATAAATACATTGTACTTCATACATATATACACACATACATATATACACATAGGTATTTATTATAGACCATAAACTTGGGATTACTTCAAGAAGTAATTTTAGGATTACTCTCAATAAGGATATAATCAAATTGTGGTAATTACCTTTGAGGAAGGGATTGATTTATGCATAGAGAATCAATTACTTCTCATTTTATATAATTCTTAAAGAAGTAGCAGGATTTTCAGTGTCTTTATATTTTATCAATACTTTCAAACAATAAAATCAACATGGATGCATTATGTCAGCCAAAACATTATTTCAATAAAAGGATTTGCCCCAAAATATGTACAAGATTTGGCTATAAAGCTGTCTTATTATGTGAATAAAGCAATAAAGATAAGTTTTAAAATAACATAAATAAATCCAAACACTGAGCCATTTTAACATCAACTACCTATATCCTTGCTGTGGTGGGCAAGATTTTGAAACCACTTCAAACCAATGAGTTTGCATACAAAAACTATGATCTAAGAACTAATACTTGACATAAGTAAGTGCATGCTAAGGGGAATGAGATTCATGATCTGTATGGAAAAAAGGAATGCTATATCCATATTGCTCTGAGGAAGCAAGAGATTAACACTTAATTCACCAAGGGGCACATTTTAGAGAATACTCACAAGGAACATGTTCTCAAAAATTGTTTAACCTACTCTTTAAGAACTTACAAGGACAAGTACCAAGGATAAAAATGAAAATTGTCCTCCTACGAGCTCAAAGTCTTCATAAAATCATCTATATATCACATTCCAGAATCTTAAGTATTTCCTTACAATTCAATGCAATCATATTGAAAGATATCAAAGGTATTTTAGGACAAATAAAATAAAAGCTGGCTACCAATACTTCATAACTAGGGAATTTCCAATGCAGAGGAAGTCAGTATTGATTTAATTACATGGTATTCAGGTAATTTATGGGATACATACTTCAGTGCTTCTGTATCAGTGGAATATTAGAAAGGAGTAAACTATGAATAGAATGTTCCAATCTTCATGAAGATGAAACAACATTTTGGTAGAATTTTTAAGTCACCTTCACTAGTCACAATGACTCTTGAACCTTCACACACAGAACCAGTAGGGTCCATTACATATAAGTAGAAATAAGGATTTCTGCTAACTGGCAGAGAGCAGCAGTGCATAGCTTGTAGGAACCAATATTCTTTTTTTTTTTTTTTTTTTTTTTGGTACCAGATATGACTTTGAACTCCTGATCTTCCTGCCTCAGCCTCCTGAGCCTCTGGGATTACAGACATGTGCTACCAGGCCAGGCAGAACCCAATATTCTCCCCATGAGTCCAGGGTCTTCCTAGGGTTGTGTCCATTTGTAATTAACTGTTTGGAAGCAAAATTCTTGGTTTCACTCAAAGGAAGAACCAATGATTCAATAATACTAGCATTCAAAACATTTGGAACTAAAAAATATTTTTAGATGTCTTATACAAAGATATTGGTTATATTCTGGAGATTTTTGTCCTATGATTTTTTAACATATAAATTTTTCTCAGTTCTCATGACAATCTTGGAAGAACATCCAACCCTGTAATATTTCTTTCATAATAAAGGTTAAATTAACATAAACTGATCTATCGAGTGATATCAACTATTCATCTTGTCAAAGAAAAACTTGGGAAGAGCAGGTTTAGAATTCAGAGCTGGCTTCAATAATTTTAGAAACATATACTCAAATAGCTGAGAACTTTACAGTTATGGACAAAAATATCTTAGATTCAAAAACAAAACAAAACGATGACAACAAAAAAAGCTCCACCAAACCTGGGGCTTTGAAAGACAGCCTGCGTGTGTAGATCACCTGATATGTCTTACATATTATCTTTCCATCTACGGCTCAACTCTCCAGATAATTTCTGTGGCAATGGAACTTAATCCACTACATCTCAGGTAAATTACTTGCTAGGGCTTTGGAGTCCAATTACTTGAGTTAATACTCAGTTATATCATCTTTGTGCAGTAATATCTCATGCAAGTTACTTGAAGTCTGTGTCTCAGTCTTCTCTTTTATAATTCAATTCTATTGTAACAGTAAGTCTTCAATAACTACTATTCATTATCACTGTTATCAGTACAAGTAAAAACATACCAAATTGCCTATGATTTCCTTTTCTCATATTTTCTTCTAAACATTTTATTTTTTTCATTATGGTTATAAGAATTCATAAAAGACTGTTGTTTTCTTCTTACATCCATCCTAAATTTAAACTCAACTTCTGGATAAGTTTTCTGGTACTGAACAGTTTTCTGTGATAACCAGTGCATTAAACTCTAGAGCATTTGAACTGTAGTGAGTGTGGCTGGTGAATTAACTTTTTAATTTTGTTTTATTTTAATCAACTTAAATTTAAATAATCATATGAAGTTTATGGCCCTTACATTAGATAAGCATGTTCATAGTTCACCATTACTTGGTGTTTTATAGTCTACTATTTGACCACTTGACTACTTCCTCTGTGTGTAGTAACTGAGGCAGACAAGTTGCTATTCACTTATGAAGACTCCACTAACTGATACAGTGTTCAGAATTGTTATATTCTGTTTATGGTGTTATAGTTATTGTTAGCTTCAAAAAGCCAGTAGTGAGAATTTATTTTTCATGCATATAATAATCTATGCCTGGAGAATCAGGATCTTCTTTAACATTATACTGCCTCTGTGACAGATAGGTACTTTACACACTTGAGGGACTTCACTTGCTTTCTGAAATTTATGGTGGAGTAAGGAGGAAGTGAACTAGTGCAATGAGTGCCTACCATCCTCTGGGAATGTGAAACTCTCTCCAGATTAGTTACCCTATTGAATTCTCAAAATATAACATCACAAGTTAGGTAAATAATATTATGTCCATTTCCCATCTGAACAAACTGGGCTTACACACAGTTCAAACCAAATCATTCTGTCTTTATATTCATACACTTTTAACTACTCCATGATAGCTCACTAGTGCCTCAAATTTAATATACTTCATCATTTGATTTATTTCACTAATTTTTGGCCCAAGTATCATAAAAAAGAATTATGTGTTGTCTGTCATCTATTCAAGGTCGGAATAAAATAAAAAATAAGATCAAGAGAATGGCATCTTTAATTCCCTTTATATTGTGAACAGAAAATTTAATATTTGTAGTTTAAATAATTCATTCTTCACAAAAGTTTGAGACACACACTCCCCTCGATCACATCAAGCAGACATTTCAGATATAAAACAGAGGAAGGCCTGGTACTTGCCAAGAACTAATATCTTTCCTTTCCAAAGGGCATATAGAATGTACTGTTCAAATATGCAGGCAATAAAGTCACACTTTCCATCATGAAAATAATGTTTCCATTTGTATCCCCATGCTGCTTTTAGTTTCACTATATATTTTATTGAAAAATAATCTCTTTCAGTAAAATTATTTCATTGGAACATTCATAGTACCAAGGTGTCTAAATATAAATACCAAGTGGCTTTAGAAAAGATGAAAATACATTCTTTAAGATCAAAATTAAAGATATTTTTTTTAAGGTGAGGTAAAGAAACCTTTCTGGTATCATATCCTCAGGACTCTACAATAGGACCTTGTGCCTCAAACAGTGAGCTATGATTTAGTACAGTAGTAACTGAATGTACTAAGCTTGAATTCCAAGTGGACCACCTCCTTTTTCCCTTTCCAAGATGAATTCCACATTATAGATATCAAGTCTTATATCAAAATATTGGTATAATTTTCATGCTGTGATATTATAACAATATTCACATAATAAAAAAAAAGTAAGGCATAAAGTTTTTGCAGAATTTTGGTGCACCTTTCTTCCTCCAAAATTATAAGGATCCTCACTTAAATAACAGAGTTAGCAAATAAGTGAAGCATTTTGGATTACTTATAAAAGTTCTGGCATATTATAAAATTATGTTAGAATTGAAGACCAAATCTAGTTCTCAAACTTAAGGTGTAAAAGAGGAGGTGGATAATACTAGTTATTATGGAAATGAGTTGAAAGTTTACACTTACTGAAAAACCTGCCCAGGGTGTATACAGCACCCTTTATTCATAATTACTAATACTTGGAGGTAACCAAGAAGGACCTCACTAGGTGAATGGATAAATACATGGTGGCATGGGAAGATAACAAAATATTCAGTGATAAAAAGAAATGAGCTATCAAGCCATATCTCAGAGGAAGCTTAAATGCATATTACTAAGTGAAAGAAGTCAATCTAAAAATGCTGCATATGGATGTCTCCACCTGTATAACAAACTGAAAAGGCAAAACTAAGAAGATAGTGAAAAGATCAGGGGAAAGCAGGGTGGGAGGAATTACAAGGCTGAGCACACAGGATTTTAAGGTCAGTGAAACCATTCTACATGACGAATGCTGTACTACTTACTGGATATAGTCATACATTTGTCAAAACTCAGAATGTTTAACATGAAGAGTGAACTCTAGTGTAAACTATGGTCTTTGGGTGATAATGATGTGTTAATGTAGGCTCATGGGCTGTAACAAATATACCATTCTGGTGTACTTTCCACTCAACTCTAATGGAAAACTAAAACTTCTCTAACATTTGGAATCTAAAAGAGTCAAACTCCTAAAAACAGGGAGTGGTATAGTGGCTCCCAGGGACTGGATAAGGGAGGGTTGAGAATGGGGAGATGTGAGCTTATGGGTACAAAGTTTAGGCACAAGTTATGCAGAATCCACCATACAGCAGGATGACTGTAATCAATAATAGTGTATTACACTTGAAAATAGTCAAAAGAATAGTTCCTACAAGTTCTCATCCCCAAAAGTGATGTACTGTACATATTAATTATATTGATTTTATAATTTGCAATGTATGCATATATAAAAATGTTATATTTTACCCCACAAAGATATACGGTTTTTGCCACTTATGTTAGTAAAGCTGAAAAAATAAAGTCTATAAAAATTTCCCATGTCATTAATAGTTGCTTAAGAAGCATCAAATGCTTCATAAAGGAAAACATGTAGTTTTACACAACCTAAGAATACCTTCCTTTGGTTTTTAAATACTTGGTGCCCAATTTTTCTACAACATGAGGATCATTACTCAAATGCTCTGCTACTATAAAAAGCTTTTGTTCTCCCAACTTAATTGTTTATATATGACTAGAAAGAGATAAGCTTCCTAAAACCTGCAGGACTCTAGTTCTATACTTTAAGATCCAATTAATTGGTGAGGCTATCTAAATTTTTTAATAGAAATTTAATTCGATTCAATTCTACTAATTATTATTAAATTGCAACTCTGCCAGTGGTAACCCTGGCACTGGAAAATGAAAGGCAGAAAATATAGGGCCATGTTTCCTTTCTAGCAACTCTCCATGTCTTGTTGAATAAGACAAAAAAAAAAAAAAACATGTAACTTTGTAAGAATTACAGAAGTTAAGCTGTGGTTTAAATTTAGTTCTTTGGGAACTTTAGGGATCAGTGTTTATCTCAGGGAGTGTTGGACTAGGCATCAGTATGGAAGGTCTTAGAAAGTAATAGCCACTTACAAAACTGAAGCATCTTCAGAACTCACACAAAGGGCAGGGTATTGGGAAAGTGAGTCATCCCACAGGCTTGAAGAAGCCCGGGAGTTAGGAATGAGTGCAGGGTACATGTGGACAAGATGAGAATAGAAAGGTAAACCAGGAAAGAATAGCAAAGGGTCTTTCATGCTTCATAAACATCATAATTGGAATCTCTATGGGGGCTAATGAATTCAAAGACTTCACAAAAAGCCAGGCAAATGAAACAAAAGAATGAAGTGGCTACCTGCAGGGGACTGTGAGGAGTGGAGATGACTGTGCACACCTGAAGGGATCACTCCATGTGCAGGAGATGCACCCTGATTCATTCATGGTCACCATAGAGAAATAGAGTCCCCATATCATGGGGTCTTCTAATTTTTCAGAAAAATGAGTAAATTCAGATATTTTCATTTGAAAATAGCCTGATTTTGAGCAATTGGGTATATAATATAGGACGAGCCATGCAGTTGCCAGTTTGCAATCTGAGTATTCATAACACAGAGTAATAAAAGGTTTTCATATTTTAAGCTAAGAAGTAATCTGATCGTATGTGAGGTTTGGAAAAATAATTATGTCATTTTTGTCAAGAATGAATTGGAGGAAAAACTGTATAGATTGTACAAAGGTAAATACTCATTTATTTTTCTCTCACCACCTCTGTCTTGGGGAACCTTCACATCATAGAAATAGGAGAAAGAGTGGAAAAGTGAAATATGAATTGGAATACAGAAGTTTTCTTAGAGAAAGGCATTTTGAATGACAGGTGTGATAGTCCCTCAGATGCTCAACAATATTAATAGTAATTTCAAATTATTAATTAATCATAGTAAATCAACAAAATCCATGAGAGTTTAAAAAACTGTTTTTGAGACTACATATCAATTTTCTGTATCACTTCCATAATTAGGAAATTACCTTAAGGCTAGATAATTCTTTTAACATATATCCTGAATTTTAATTTTCAACAAATCTTCATGTTTTAAGATGTGTTTGTTGATAAATTATTGTCAACAAATTTTGAGTTTACAGAGTCACTAATTCTAATGTTCTAGTTAAAGCTACTTTTATTGTTGTTGTATTGGGGATTGAACCTAAGAATACGCTACAACTGAGCTACATCCCTTGTCTCCTTTTTAAAATTTGATGCAGGTTTTTGCTAAGTTGTCCAAACTAACCTCAAACTTGTGATCTTTCTGCCTCAGCCTCCAAAGTCACTGGGATTACAGGCATGCAACACTGTGCCTGGCTAGTCAAAGCTACATTTTGGTACCCATTTGTAGAATATTCAACAAAAGAAATACATTTTCAAAATTGTCTTATGGATGGATTCCACAAAACTGAATGTATTTTAGGGTTCAATAAATTCTGTTGTTGTTTGTTGTTATTGTTATTTTTGTTAACGATACTGTACTGCACAATATTTTTGGTCATGTTGTGAGTATAAAGCAATTTTCTGATGAAGACAATTATGATTTAGATATGAGGTGTGCCCCAAGAGCTCATGGGTTAGAGAAAATAAAAATGTTCAGAGGTGAAATGATTAGATGACAAGAGTTGTAACCCAATCAGTGGACTAATGCCCTGAGATTAACCTACTGATTGGAATGAATTGCATGGTAACTGAAGGCAGGGAGGATGTGGCTAGAAGAGCCATCACTGAGGGCGTGCCTTTGGGGTATATATTCTGTCCCTGGTGAGTGGAGCTCTCTCTGCTTCCTGGTGACATGCTCTGGGCTGCTTTCCTCTGGCATCTCTTCTATTATGATGTGTAGCCTCACCCCTGGCCCAGAGTTATGGAGACAGGCAACTGTGGGGGACTGAGACCTCTGAAACTGAGACCCTCAAATAAACTTTTCTTCCTCTACATTGTTCTTTTGGTCATAGCAATTAAAATGTTGATGAAAATAAGACCAACAACAGTTATTTAATTTCTTTAACTTTTTGGTACTACAGGTCCAACACAATATTTCACGATTAAACAAGATGTTCTGAAAAGTACTGAGTACCAATGTTCAATCATTACTTCATTAATGATAAATTTTTAAGAAATGTGTACTTCTATTACAAATGCCTTGATGAGAGTTCAATATTAGTTATGTAATCACCTTTGTAGTTACTATAATAAATTCACATATATGTAGGAAAATATAAAAAATTTTAAAAATTTAAAACAAATTCCTTACATTTGTATGGCAATTCAATTATCATTTTCTTTCCTCCATTTTCTGATGTTTCCCATTTTCATGCTATAAGTTCATCTATGATTTTAATACTCTAATCAGAATGGGGCTTTCAAAGGGTAAGTTAGATTGTTTCGTCTGCTTAAAATCTTCAATGACTTCCCACTGCTTGTAGAAACAGGACAAAACTTCTTCTTCTTCTTCTTCTTTTTTTTTTTTTTTTTTGTTCTCTGCTTTTTATTCTTGACACATATTCTTGACACATGCAAATGAGAAATCATTTTGAACCTGAGATTTGCATACTATGCCATCTGTTTAATTTAACCTAACTGGTAGAAAAGTTTATTTTCCTTCATATGTTAGGAGAAGAAGGAGAAAGAGAAGAAAATGGCAAAACAAAACATGTACATGTGAAGCAGAGTGCATGGGTAGTACTGTCCATTGTCCTCGTATGCAAGGTTAGACTGCCATGAATGCTGGAAAGATCTCTCAACAAAGCTTCTTATAACATGGTATCCACAGTTTGTATTAGCTTGGGTCCTACTTGCAGACAGTTTTATCTGGAACTATGGTTCCTTTCTCTCCTAAAACCACTCTTGTTCCCACTCTTTTATTCTCTCCAGGTTGCCTCCCACCACATAATCCTTACATATAACTGGGCTCTCTGCCTCTTTGTCCAATTAAATCCAGGACCCAAGTAAAGGATCACACAAAAGGATCACATTTTGTGTGATGCTTTACCCTTCCTTTTAGTTGGTAAAATCCACACTGTTCAAGTGTCTCTGTTACCATGCTCCTGAACATGAGTAATTGAGTAGTGACTTTCTCTCCCTTCAGACTGTTTCATAAGGAATGGAACAGGTCCTGATTTTGTTCATCATTTTATCCCCAGCGCCTAGCATAATACCTAACAAATAGTACTTATGGAATATTTGTCAAACATATACAAATATGAGTGTACACAAAATATACAGTCCCTCCAGTAAGGGACAACAGACGAAGGACATAAGCATCACATCCAGAGACAGACTGCCTGCTTCTGAAACCCCAGTTTTCACTCTTTAATTGTGTGATATCAGGCAAGTTAACTCATCTTCATCTGTGAAAGGGCATAATCACAGTGTCAACACCACAGGGTTGCTGTGAACATTAAATACAGCATGGCACATAGCAAAATTTAAATATGTTGTTAGAAAACTGAAACAAAGGAAAATTGATGAATTGAAATCAAATTCATTATGGGGCTTCAATGAAACCCATGGGGAATTTAATGATAACTAAAACACATAAACATAATCTTTAAAATATCTATAATTTCCACCTATATATTATGAGATCCAGGACAGCTGTAAAGTTATTATATCTCTCCTTACCCCCAAACTCAAATTTGCTTTTTTAAATTGTCTACACATCATTGATTATTCCTTTATCATTTCATTAAGTCACCAGTCTAGCTCATTGTCATTTTCCAGTAAATATCTCTTCAGTTATACCCCTTTCCAAAACAGTACTATATTCTTACCCCAGAACATTTACTATCTCATATTTAAACAAATGTAAAAACTTCCCAAAATGTTCCCCCATCTCCAGTCCCATATCTCTCTAACCCAATCTATACATCACCATCAGATTAATCTTCCTTAATGGAATGTTCTCTTTCTCTAGTTCATTGCCTATAAAAGAGAGATCAAATGCTAAAGTTTTAAAATAATGAGACCCATCAGCTTCCTCAGCTTTCCCACATATTCTATAAACCAATCACATTGGCCTATTCGCTATTCTTAGAACATGCCTATACTTTGTCAATTTTAATGTTAAGTTGCTACCATTTTATATGTCATTTGCCAGAAGTTTCTGTCTGTTCCTCTACATAAGATGATTTAAATTCCAACTGATTCTAGGCAAATTTCCCCAAGCACAAATCAATTGACTTGTTTCTTGAATGCTTTTGGGATCTACTGTGTATATAAGCAAAAGTCAATGTACAGTGGTGTTATAGCTTGAATATGAAGTGTTCCCACCAAAAACTCAAGTGTTAGGCAATGAAGCAATGTTTAGAGGTGAATAGATTAGATTATGGCAGCTCTAATCTCATCGGCTCTAATCCATCAGATGGATTAATAATTTGAGTGAAATACTAGGCGGTAACTATAGGTGGGTGGGGTGGCTAGAGAAAGTACTCCCTGGGGGCATGCCCGTGGGGAGTATACCTTGTCCATTTCTCTCCCTGTTTCCTCTGCTATGTACTTCTGCCATTATATTCTGCCTTGCATTAGGTCCAGGGCAATGGAGTCAACTGAGGCCTCTAAAACTGTGAACCCAAAATAAACTTTTTCTCCTATAAGTTGTTTTGTTTTTGTCAGATATTTTGGTCACATAGTGACACCAAAATGACTAACATAAATGGTGTGTCTAGATCAGATGAGTTAAATCTAAAGAAGCTTATGACTTAAAAAGTATTTATCATCAGAGTTTAAAATGTATTTTAAAGATCATGTTAAGGTGAATTCAAGGTTGTCTTTGCAGTACTTTGTTACTCATTTGCTTATAGATATCCTTAAGCATAAAGAAAGGAGTAATACAACACTGAGACATCCATGAGGGTATAAAGCACCTGTGCCCAGTAGCATCTGAGTTTTCTCCAATCAGTACTCTATGCCTGTCTTTCCAATTGCAAAATTAAGCATTCCCCTTTATCTATTTCTATGGGTAGTAAACCCTGGATCAATTCCTTTGACCTGTCCTTTCCAATTCATCACCAAGTTCTGCCAAGTCTGCCTAGTCTCAATAAAACTCAAAGTCATCTACTTCTTTCTAGGTTCACTTCCACCACCCTAGACTAAGTGGTCATTATCTTTCAACTGACTGAAAGATAACTTCCTACCTGTGGTCCTCAATTCCACCTTCACTTCTTCCTTCCAATACTTCTCTGTACCACAAGATTCTATCATACTTTTGTTTGAAAAACTTCATTGGCATGAGGTTCTTAGGATAAAAGGCAACATCCAGCAAGCCTTAGCTTCTGCCTCATCTCTTGACACTCTCACTCTGGTGTTCAGGCACACTTACTTTCCTTTATTTTCTCAAAATAATCACATATTTTCACATCCAAGGGTTTCACATGTGCTGTTTCCCATATTGGAACACTGTGTTTACTCTCTAGTAGCTAATTCCCATTCCTGCTTCAAAATAATATAAAATATCCTTTCCAAAAGATAAAGTATGTCCTCCTCTTAAAACCATTCACAAAGTTGAACTATCTCATACATATATGTCACAGTTGAAATTCATTATTTGTTTAAATAGTAGCTTAATGTTAGTCTCCTGTGCAAATCTACAGGACCAGAGATCATGTCAGCATGCTTTATCTTCCCCTGTATATTTTAAGTCTCTAATACATATCTGTTGAATAATTGAATGTCAACAATGTAATGTATGCTATGGATATAAAACATTTTAGGACCACTGATATCCCATAAACCATTTTTTAAGCATTTACCATTGGTGTCTGTATTTCGTGTTCATGATTTATTTTTAGTTAAAATATAAGTTCTTTGAGAGAAGATAACAGTGCTTTATTCTGTTTTCATTTATTGGCATCCTGTACATAATTGGCACTTAATAAGTGTTTATTAGTTACAAATCACTGTTAAAAAAATGCTTTATGTAGTTTGGTCATTCAGGGAAGGCCTTTGCCAAAAGATGACACTTGAACAGAGACCTGAGGAGAGTGAGGAGCAAGTCATGTACATATATGAAGAATGAACATTCTTGGAAAATAGAAAAGCACTTGTAAATGCCCTTCCTGCTAGGCTCAAAGAGTAGCAAGAAGTCAGTGTTCCTAAAGCAAAGAAGAGTGTGTGTGTGTGTGTGTGTGTGTGTGTGTGGGCAGGCCATAGGACATGAGATCAGACAGGCAGCAGAGAAGAGAACATGAAGGCCCTGCAGGCTGTGGTACAGATTTTGACTTCTTATCCCAGCAAGTCAAGAGTCCACTGGACAATTTTCATCAAATAAGTGAAATGATTTGATTTCAGTTTAAAAATGATCTGGTGATCTAAGCAATGTCTGCCTGGCATAGAGGAAGTACTTAGAAATATTTGCTTTATTATCACATCAAGAAAAATGATCAGATATCTATTTTCAAAATTTAAACAAGATCAAAAATAGCAAAAGAGAATATGGAATAGCATGTGGTTTGTTTCCTTATCCCTTCTCCAAAATGATAAGATTATGCAAAATTCAAAAGTGCTTAGGACCCAAAGTGTTTCAGAGTACAGATTTTTCCAGATTTTGGAATATTTGCATATACATAATGAGATATATGGGGGAAAGGGACCAAAATCTAAACAAAATTAATTTATGTCTCATATACAATTTATACACATAGTTGTGAAGGTGACTTCATACAATATTTTGGGGTCACCTACAATTAGATTGTGACCCATCATCACATGAGGTCAGGTGTGGAATTTTTCATTTGTGGCATCATGTTAGCACCCCCAAAACTTCCAATTTTGAAGCACTTCAGACTTTCAGATTAGAGAAGTTCAGCCTATGTTTTTATGTATATTTCCATACACATTAGTTATTATAGCTAAAAATGTTTCTTTCTTGCTTTAATTCTTCCACAGCACCCATTTTACTCTACAAAAATGTGTTTGAAGTTTGCATGTTTACGACAATTCTCCTTACTAGGCTGAATTCATCTTCAACACTGGGTACCTGTTCTGGATTGATATGAGCAAAAAAAAAAAAAAAATTATCTGTATTTTCATTAGCATCTAAGTGAAGCTTAATAATCATTCAGTTTGAATGTAGACAAAAAGCACAATGGTTCATCAAGATAAAGTGTGAAAGTTTTTATTTTGAATTACAAATGCTGCAGATAACTGAAAATATTGGGTTTACTTTCTCCTCAACTTTAAAATTAATACAGTATTTATCAGAACATCGTCAGATTAATTTTTTAAAAGCAAACTTTTTTTTATTTTTAGTTTGTGCTTTAATGTTTACATTTAATATTGTAATGACTGTTTATATTCCCATAGTCTACCTCAAAATTGGTCTACTTCATACTGTGTTTGTAATCTCACAGGTTTTATTTCATATATTTAAAAAGAGCATTATGTATTTAAAAAGAACATAAAGGGATCCACGGGTTTCACCCAGCAGCCAAAGAGAGTGTTGCATAAAAAATGAGTAAGTATTCTTGATCTGGAAGGGTTTATGTTTATTAACCCTGACATCCTTCATTAAACCTATGAGTTTAAGTTGGTTCACCCTCATTTTAAGTTTCTTTTCTTCCTCTTCATATCAAAAGTTTAAATCTTAAGAATTGATTTAGCTGTTTTTGTTATTTTTTCCACCTTTGGTTTTAAAATATGCAAATTCCTATAGAATTTATTTCCTATATGGAGTCATAATGCTAGCAAGGCATTCAATAGAGAAGCAGACTGTGCTGATGTGAAATTAGACATGACCAGCAAAGTAACATAAACACAAAACATACTAGATGGTTTCATGCATGGTATGTAATGCATTTTCAAACTGCTAAGTGAAACAATAGAAGGCATTCATATAGTGATCCCCTAAAAACTTAAAACATAGTCAAAGAGCTCTATACACTGTAAAATCAATTATCTCACCTAAAACACATTATGCCATTACTCTGTAATGCAGCAGTATCACATACCTTGGACCACACACACACAAATATAGTGAATACTTACATGTTAAATTACCTCACAATCCTCATTTTTAAATGAAAAAAAACATCCTTTGCCTCTTAATTTTAGTCCCTTAAAAAAAGGTTCTTGTTATAAAAATTTGAATGTTCACCTTTAAGGAATAGCATGCTTATTCATTACTGATTTGTTCAAATGACTTGAATTTCTCCAAAGCATTTCCTAACAGCTCATTTTAAAAGAATTAATTTCCCTTTTTGCATATGGTGAGAGTGACTTTTCTTGACATAGTATTCTACATTCACAGTGCTTTGAAAGCAGTGACCACAATTAGTGCTATCAAATATCATGAAAACAGTTCCCCAGTTAGACTCCTTTTACAATCTTGTCTTGCCTGTGAGCCTGCATGTGGTTAAGGCAGGATGTGAGCCCTTAAGCAGAATAGATGATGTCATCCTGGAATAATTCAGGTTCCCCTTCAAGCTCAAGGAGCAAAGTTCTGCTGGTGCTGGGAAGTCATGTAGATGAGGAACTTGTGAGTGGGTGAACAAGTGTGTTATGTGTGTGAGCATACCTTTCTCAATTCAGAATTCATTTTAATTTTTTAATGCTTTCTGGAATTTTAATTTAACATTTTCATTTAATTTTTTATGACATGTGTCTAATGTAACCATTATATATACCACCAAATAATAGCTTATGGTTTGAGCTTGGGAAAGGTAAAAACAGTTTTGAAGGAAAGACCCTTTGTCAGCAGGTTCACATGAACTTGTAGGCATGGAAAGCCATGCAAATTTCTAGGTTAGAATTTGCCAAATGGTCTTTCTCCTTCTCTCTCTCTCTCTCTCTCTCTCTCTCTCTCTCTCTCTCTCTCTCTCTCTCTCTCTCTCTCTCTCTCTCTTGTCAGCGTGCAAAATAGAGCTAGAAATACTTCCACTCACATCTCCTAGCTCAGAGGTCTCACCAGAAGCACAACCCAATAAGAAGAGACCACCAGGACTGGAGCAATTAATGGCTTGTTCTTACAGAGAAATGTTGGCAGCTACAGGTCAACAAGAAATAAGAGGGAATGTGAGAGAAATTTTGTAATGTTCTTAGTTTGTTACTTTCTTCTTGTTATGTACAAGGAAAGTCACCTCAAACACAAGCACTTTCCACAAAGGCTGACTCCATGCCTGGCAGGTCATTTTCCCTTTGGCCGGGACCTAGACTCTTGTCCAAATAAGTTTCAATAGTCAGTCATAACATACTTTGGTTTGTTTTCTAATTACAGCTACAGATAACCAAGGAACTTCAAACTGCTTTTTAAGTCATATTCTTAAAGAACCTCAACCCACCTTCTCAGGCACTGGCTATATCTGCTGCCTACAATAAATATAGAATAGGATGGATGATGACAATTCCTTCTATGATTCACTGAGGAAAAATGAATAGGAATTATTTGTATTTTGACCATGTGATAATAAAGAGAAAGTGATTTACTAATGGATGGGTAGTCAGAATGGTCAAATTAATTTATTGAAACTGACAATGCATAACCAGATGAATGAAAAAATATACTCCATTATATATGACATATCAAAGTGCATTCTACTATCATGCATAACTAATTAAAACAAATTTAAAAACAAAAAAATTTTAAAAATCTCATAATAAGCATGTTAGAAGTTACAACATATATACAATACTATATAGAGATTATAACATGTATTTTTATTTCATACTGCTATCCCTTTTGACTTAGAAAGCAGATGAAACGCACTCAAAAATAAAGTAATAAGAATGTGTACAAAACATTAGCATACTGTACCATATGTTTTGACTTCTAAATTCTGCCACACAATAAAATAGTGAATTTAACTAAATAGTTTTCCCAATAATTTTCTAAACTTGATGTCACAAACTGTATGAGTACATGCATTTTATTTCTCCATAGTAGGGAGTAAATGCCTTGGGAGTAGGTGTTGCCTATCTTTCAGTCACATCTATCTTTCCCACCACCAAAACGCATGCACACATCCTCAGCAAGGACTATTATCTCTTGTTTATAACATATAACTCATTAAACTTTTATCAAATTTTAAAACAATATATAACACAAAATATTTGCATTTGGTAATATTCCATATTTTTAAAGGTTAATAAAATGATGGACTTGCAATACTCCAAATTATATTTCAATTTGAGGGGCCCATTTGTTAGTAAAATAAGGCATTCTCGAAAAGCCAGTAGCAGTATTTATTGCACAATGTTCTTAAGCATTGAAATTTTTTGGCTCCTTCCTACAGTTTTAAAGAAATAGTATTTCTACACTGATTGTTAAATAGTGCTTTGGTAGATGGCTAATTAAGGGCTTTGAGAAGAAACAAAGGTTTTATTCTCCCATTTCAATCACCATCTATTTTAATTGGGCAAAAGTAGCAGTTGTTGGGAAAAAACGCAAAAGAAACAAAATGATTCCATCTTTTTGGCTCCTTCAGTAATTGAAAGATACAATCCTTAATTACTGTAACAACACCTCATTTCAGGTCAAAACATCTCTTGAGAACTTATTACATGAAAACCCTGAAATCTTCTTTTTCTTAATTCTAAATGGTGAACATTAGTTCACCCTCCCCTAAACATTTGTTTGTAAGACCCATGGCAAATTGTACAAACAAGCCTTAAATCCTCAAACTGAATGAACCTGGTGGATATTAATATGCTCATTTTTATTCTCATTTTTACCTTTAGATCATGCTCTGAGCTCAAATAATTGCATATTATGTGACTACATAACACCCATAATTAACTATATGATCAACCTCCTATGGGAATTTTCTGCTTACCAAGTATTTTAGACCACCAGGGTTTATTATTTCGAGGAGTCTTTTGTCAGCACTTCCAACATCCTTAGACCCTTGTTTGTCCCCACACTATCCCCAAATTTTCCAATATTTTGTCATTTCAATTACTTTAAAGAACTTTTTCCCTTATGGTTTTTCACATTAGATTTTTGAGCTAAGAAAAACCAGCAGAAGGAGGGCTTTCAAACTTGGTGAGTATAATGGTCTTCAGGATTAAAAATCAAGGATTTTCAAAACCCACTGATAGCACTCTGGGTCTAAAAGTAAATATCAATATTGGGGCATTCATTTGTTCATTAATTGTTTAATTCATCCAAAAACATATCTACAGAGCACCTATATGACATAATTATGTTTGATCCATAGATTATAATACACAAACCATGTTCTCAGAGAACTTAGAGTCTAGCAAAGGGATAAAGATAAGGAAACAAATATGTATAAAAATACAGACATGGTGGGGAATAATATAGAGATGGGAAAACTGTAAGGAATGCGGCCAGTTCTACCTATGGGAGTGTGATGATAAAAGACATCTCTGTGCTTCCAAAATCCCCTTCACCCTATTTAGATAGGAATATGTTAATTTTCTTTTGGGGAAAAAAATTCCTTTCTCTTTTTATTCAGTCTGAAAATTTTTCAATCAAGCTATGATTAGAATATTGGCAGACTCTTCAGACTCTTTTTTCATTCTTAAATTTTAATTTTGAGAAGAATGGTATACTAAAGTTAATAACTAAATGTTAATGAGCACATATGTGTACTAGATACTACTAAGGTGCTTATTTATATTAACTTATTTAGTTCTCATAATAACTTAACGAGGAAGATGCTATTAATAGCTACATTTCACAAATAAAGAAACTAAAGCACAGAGATTTTAAGTAATTGTCTCAAGTTAATAAGCAGTGACAGTGGAGTTATTACTAAAAGTCAAGCAGTCTATGCGCTGAGTCCACACCACTAGCCACTTCTGTACAGATGCTTTCTGTAAGCATTTGAAATGATTAATTATTATAGTGGCATTCTGAAATGACTGTCCACATATCTATGCTGCATAACCCTTGAGAATGGTCAGATTCTGAGGTTCTCCAAAGTCAGGTTCACTTTCCTCCGAATTTCTTTCTTTCCCTAAAAGCATCTTATATTCTTCCAATAAATTAGTTTTGCCTATGTTAGCAACAATTTGTTTTTCTTTCTTTAGGACCAAACAAATAGGTTTTTGGCATCAAACCTCAAAAAAATATGAGGTATTTGGAATTGCTGTTGAGACTGACTTTAGAGTAAAATTGTGGAACAGAAAACTAGCAGCACATGGTATTAGACAGAGGTTGAAAAAAACTTTTTTGATAGGATCTTAAGCTTATGCAATATTTTCTTTTGCAAAAGAATATAAAATTATGAAAATAAAATTAAATATGAACTTAAATATTTATCTAGCACAATAAATAGCACAATAAATTAATAACTTTTGAAAGATTATAAATACTTGAACCATCACAAAGCACACAAAAACTATATAATAATTTTATTAAAAGCTTCATGGAAACCTACTTTATTTTTCTGTGTATATTTTGACTTAGACTTTTTGAGTGCCTCAATTAAAAACAAGATTCAGAAATATTTGCATAAGGAGAACAGAAGTATAATGAAATTTTTCCTCTAACATTAATAATCAAAGTAAATATTTTAGTAGTTTAAAAATTCTCTTTCAGCTTCACAACTCTATGTTGGTAAATATAAAATTTGAAATTTACAAGAATTCTGTTGTCAAATTTGGAGAAATTGATCAAGTTTCTTTCATAAATGGAAGTGGATGTGGAAAGATTTTCCACAGAATAGCTGTGATATAAGGAGTTCAGATACAAAGATGACTTGCTTTTGGTATTGGCTCCTCCTTTGCACAACTTCTGTCCTCTGATGAGGTCCTGTTACACAATGAAAAAACTCTTACACTCTTGTCATGGGGAAGGGCAGACATGAAGGGAAAGGTCAGGCTGGGAGTTGAAGCTCCCTGTCCAGAAGTAGAGAATTTATGGATTACCCCCAGTTGATATTCTCCTGGGACAGGATATGAAAAGAACATCAGTTATACTGGACATTCCTGGAACCACAACTATGTCCTTAAACATCTTACCTAGCCCCAGAGTGAAGACCTTATATTTTAAGCCAGAGCTGACAACCTCCACCAGGTGTCAAAATATTTCAGCCTGTCCCAGTATAGATGTAACTACAGTTCCAATCTCAGCAAGACTCTGGAATTCCTGGCAAACTAGTTACATAGCCTCAATGCACACTTAAAATCTTGAGAACCTCTAAGTGTATGATGGCAAGGTTTTTCTCCATCTATGTAATAGTTTCAGGGAATGTTAGTTTGAAAAGAACAGACTGTAATGTTAAATTTGGCAGAATTAATGAGCTCTGACTATAATAATAAGATGTCTTGAATTCTCTGTGCTAGCATGGGTGGTCAGGGATGATCTTATAAAAATTTCCTAGATTGGTTAATGCATATGTAAATCTAATGCTAGCCCACCCTCGAGGACACTAAAAAGCCAGAAATCACTTAGAGTAATATAGAGGAAGGAATTCAAAACTTGGAGAAGAAAGAAATGCTGCATTCAACTTACAGTGAATACCTCAGCTAAGCCTATTTTTTATCACATCACTTAGTGAGGCCTAAGAGACTCTATTTTTCTATTTTTTCTATGTGGGACTTTTTTTTTCCTCAAGAAAGGGACAGGAGCAGTTCTTGAAATAAATACAATCATTTTTAATGTGAATGGAGATTTTTAGGTGGGCTGAATAAATGATGGCACTTAATTTCCTAAGACAAGATGGATATGGAACCAGAATACAAGACATTCCAATCAGATCTGTTAAAATAACCTGCACCACAAGAAATGTAACTGTTTTATTAACTATAGGCCCTTAGGGTATAAATAGAAAGCCAACTCCCCAAAGTTTTTGTTTCACTAATAAACAAACAACAATAACAATAAAATATGAGATCTTCTTCTGATAACCAAATTCCCAGGGTAGAACCAGTATACAGACAACAGATCCAATGAAGAAGGGGCTACACTAATGACTTTGCCTTTATTATAACGGCAAAGCTTCCTTGTAATCTTTTTTGCAGGAATTTGAACTGCTCATTATGCATTAGGAAGAAGGAAATGCTTTATGAGGATTAGGTGATAGATTTTTTTTTTAATCAAAGTACACTTTACACTAACAGTAGAACATATTTGAATGTATCAGAGGTTATTTTTGTAGTTTGTTTTTTTGAAGTGTTTAATTAGCATAGATATTTCTCATCAACTGTCAAAATTGTTATTTCCTGACATGAGTAAGTTCTTAGGTTATTAAAGAACCAAATATTATTTCATGCCTTTGAAAAAAAATTGGAGATTCACACTAATATTCATAACCTGTACTTGGCAACAAAAATAAAGTCTACCATATTTCTACTCAATCTAAACAATATAAAAGATCAATGAGACTTGAAACACAGCAGGAAAATTATAAGGAAGTAACAACTTTAATCAGAATTAGTCTTACAGATGCGATCTTTTCACTGAAGTGTTATCAATCTCTATTCTGGTACTTGGTTTGACCTATTAGTCTTAATTTGAGTGAAGAGAAAACTACAGTATCGGTTTGCACATTCTTGACAGGGACAACAGAACTCTCACTATCCAGAACACCAACTCAAGGTCTGTGACACAACAGGGACTCTGAATGTTTTTAATATCCCCAAATCATCAAACTTCTTTACTGTGTTATATTTCTCTGGTTCAATATGAAAGGACAGGAATTATGGACTGAATAGATAGCTTTATAAAATGCATGCATCCAGAAGGCAGAGGATAAATCCCTTGAAAACTTAGGAAGCAGTTCTGACTGCTAGATGAAGTTTCTAGTTTCAATCGTAGGGGCCAAGCAGTAACATTGTTTACTTAGTGAAGGAAACCATGCAAACGCTCCTAATTTGCTAATTTTTGTCTGATAGAGACTGAATTTCTAAGAGAGGACACTATGACTATGACCTTGAAGTATTTGTCATGAATTCATTGCCATATAATCTTCTTGGTCATATTTTTTAAATTATTCTCTGCATTATTTTATCATTGAGTAGAATTGTCATATATGGAATTAGCTCGATTAGGTCTGAAGATCCAGGAAAATTTCATAAGAATATCACTAACTCCCTATCATGAATATTTTCTAATTATTATTTCCTTTCTTAATCTGCACCTATAGCCCATATCAAGTCTTTTACGAACAGTTGACCTTGGGTGAAAAAAAAAGTCAAATTCCTTCTCATATTATTCTGTACGAAATAACAACATATATTGTAGTAGCACTGAAGCCCCATTTAGGCATATCTCCTTCTCATATTATTCTGCACGAAATGATAACATATACTGTGGTAGCACTGAAGCCCCATTTAGGCATATCGCAATAAAACAGTACAGAGAAGAAACATTGCTAGTGAGAAAAACACTAATTCAGACATTCAAATGTCTGATTTCAGGGTGAAAAACTTGGCCAGTTACTCAGGCATTAGAGAAATGGTGATGAGGGAATTTATTTTTATACTGGAAAGTAACTTCATTATATTTAAGGATTATGGATACTTAAATAAATCCCAAGGAACTGCACTTTACTATCAACTTTTCCATTTGTTTTTCTTTTTTCCTTAATCTTAAACAGCAACATATTCATCAGAAAATCTTTTTTTCACATAACTCCAACTGTATTCTCTATATCTCATCACTATTCACTTTGTTGGTTTAATCCTAGCATTATTTTACATTTTGAACATCTTATATTACTTAAGCGACATAAAATCATCTTAATTGCGTAGTTAGATATGAATGATTCCAGATTAATCAGAGCTGGGAGTTTTTTTTTTTCTTTTCATAAAAATTCTTGTATCACTTTCACCATACTCTCCTGTTCTGTCAGCGGTATCAGCAGAAAACACAAATCTCTAGATTTCTCTGAATTCCATCATGTTAAAATGTTCTCCAAACAAAAAGTGTTATTGATTTTTTTTTTTTGAGAGGAAAAACTAAATCTTTATGTTTTATTTAATTCCCATATAGTACAACATCCTCAGGCCTTGTTATCTTGCAGCCTGGAGAACTAAGTATTCCAGATGGGCAAGTGGATGATGGGCATTCTATCTGACTAGGATGTTCTTTCCCCTGAACAAGGCCTGAATTCTACATTTGGATGGTGAATGCTCAGTCCCATCCTCAGAGAATAATGTAGCATTCTACTAGGTAACAGATCTTTTCTTCTTCGTGTGCTTCAAACCTGATCTAACCACTCAGGGCCCTTTGAAGTCAAAGGAAGCACTGAACCCAGAGAAATTCTGATGTCTGAGACAGACAGTCTCAAAATAAATGAGATAAATGAAAAGCAATTTTAGAGGGAAAAGCAAGGTCAACCCCTTTGAATACATTGCCCTGTGTTGACATTGCAGTGGTTGACAGAGTCTTGTACACAAATCAACAAAGCTGTTGGTGGTGAAAAAGAAAGGGGTTGAAAAACAATAAGGGTTTCATTCAGTTGAACTCTATTTGGACTAGGAAGTGCAAGGTCATGCATAAAGGTAACAATTACCCTGTCTTGAATGGAGATGCCAAGTTTGAGTCAATTAGCTAATAGTCAAAAGTCATAAATTCTCAAGTTGGACTTGATATTTGTGTTGGTTTTATTGTCTTACAGGATATTGGAAAGATTTGATTCATTTATATTTTTGTCATTAAAGATCCTCATCTCCAAGAATATTATGAATGAGTTATAGTAAATTTATCATACATTAAACTAACCAAAAAATTTTTGCATTAAACCGCTGTATACCAGTCTCAGATGCTTCCATCCAACTACTGCCGAATGTTAAGTCTGAATGAAACTCGCATGCAAAGGGAGAAAATGCCCACCATATGAAGGCTCAATGAACTACTTACAGTTAACACACCTAGAGAGGTTATTTTTGTCCACTGATGTCTGGACAGAAAGAATCTTAGAGTAATTTATTTAAATTTAGAATATTTTATGAAATCAGAGAAGGATGTAAAAGAGTCATGGTTTTCTAACTAAAATGTTAAATACAGGTTGTCTAACACATTAAAATTGGTTTCAAATATTAAGAGAATTTAAGTCATTCTTAGAACAAACATACTTCACATGTACTAGGTGAGACTTATTTGTCCAAAAATGTTATTTCCACAGCTGTCAAATCCCCTACTTAACTGTCAATCAGGAAAACTGAAAACACATCTATGAAAACAAGGAGATGAGAATTAAGCTGCTAGACAATTAGAGGACTTCCTGTGATATGACTTTGGGTGGGAACATGTTTATAGTTGACTTTTTAAAATAATTTTGTTTCAACATCATTCTATACAAAGTTTATTGAAACTAATCAAGAAGGTATTGATAAGCTCATCTCATTTTACCATCATTGTTCCTAAACTTCAATATGCCAAGATGGAGAATAATATTCTTTCTCTTCATCTCTCCCCCCACCCTTCTCTCTTTCCAACACACACACACTTTTGTTCTGTGGGAAATAGTCAATCCATTGTTGTAAATATAGACTTTGATTTAATAATAACAAAATCTTTCTTCTTATTATTATTTTATTTTTTGCAGACTGCATTTTGATTCATTGTAATAACATAATACAATACATATGTTGTTGTAATACCTATGTTGTTGGCATTTTTCATATATTAAAGCACAAGTTATTTTGATTTAATCTGCACACACTGGAAGGTAGTCATGAAAGATACAAATGCTGCCAAGGACACAGAAGGTAATTCAATCAAAAGTAACTGTGTCAGTTCTGAACTCAGGTCAAATTTGAATTTTTGAGCACTGAAAGTGAGGACATAATGGGTATTTTTAAACCTGCTCTTGTTTGATGAGCAGTTTTATTTTTATACTAAAATAAACTTACCATAATCAGAACAAATTTTAGCTTTAAATTCAATTAAACAAAAGCTTAAGTCTTAAGAAAGTATTTCATGTTAATAAAATCTTGCTGCAATTCTATCTAGAATTAAAAGAAATTTTTCTGTTTCTTTTTATGTTTTATTATAAAAATCATATAACATCTAAATAAATGTTTTAAAGAAAAACAGTTATAAAAACCTTGACCCAGAAATATTCTCCTCATTTTGTGTTACATCGGAGACTTGGGGCATGTATCTACATAGGAATGCAAAGTTCTCGTTTTCTTCTAGTCCATCTAAAATGCTCATCAGGTTCTCAACACTTTTTCACATAGGGAAAGGAGATGATATTTATCAAGATCCATTTTTTTGTGCCAATACATAATTATGAATCTAATTTTATAGGAAACTAAGACTTCCAGTTTTATAGGAAATTTCATTTTACAGGAAACTAATACTCAGAAATAGCCAATTAGTAAATAATAAAATTAGAACTCAAGCAAAATGGATTCAAGTTCAAAGACTTTGAAGTATAAGCAAATGCTAACATTTGACAGCCTTGTGATCACACCTTTATTTGGACATCTATTTTTCTGCTTTAAGAAGTAAGGGTTTTTAAAACAAAATCATAGAACTATATATTAGTCTTAATAAAGTCTGTTCTTTTTTCCAGTAAGAATTCAAGTAACCCTGACCCAAGGTAACACAAAGGTTTCTAAACCTCTGCAGTAAGAAGGTAAGGCTTTCTTCCTCTTTGTTTACTGCTTCACTGTAAACTTTCCACATACTGTCGGCTATTAGGCATCAGATGTCCTCATCAGCAGGCTGAAGTAAAGGTCAGTTACAGTACAAGGGAAAACACAGAAGAAAAATAATTGGTATACTAACATCAAGCTTGACAGGAAATGTTTTCATAAAGTTTCTGCATGTCTGTGTTACCCAAAGTTGACTAAAAGGAGAGAGAAATAGGCTTGGAAATTAGAGATTCTGTGTCAAGTATTTCCTCATCCACTTACTAGGCAGATGATCTTTCACAAATCTGTATATATCCAGTGGAAGGGGAAAAAGAAGAAGGCAGTAGTTACCAAATTTTGCTGAACATTAGAATCCTCTTGGGAGCTTTTGAAAACCTGTCCAGGTTGTACCTCATGGGGATTAAATCAGAATGTTCAGGCATGGTAACCAAGTCTCAGTATTTTTTAAAACATTCATACAATTCCAATGTACAACAAAGTTTGGAAGGTACTGAACTAATATATTTACAGAGCTTCTTTTAAGATCAAGATCAGAAAAAGTGGGGTGGAGCAGCAGTTGTATATTACACAGTACTTTACAGGGTGTTATAAACTGTATCTAAACTAACACACACAAAATCACTAACTATTCTGCCAGAGTTGCAGTTTTAGGGTATTTTTGGTGTTGTTGTTTTAAGTTTCCTTCAACAATTTTTTTAATCATTTTTTACTTATTTTCCTTCTCTACTAAAAATTAAGAAAAAGATCATCTGCCTTATTTACCTCAGAAAATATCAAACATCATAATTTTATCTTATGTTTATAGAAAAGAATCTCAGGACTAATGCACAAAAAAGAAATATAAACCCTTAGAAATATAACAATAACTCCAAAGGTACTTAGTTCAATTCTACTACTCATTTAAAAACAACAAAAAATTGCACTCCAGATATTTTATTCCAGTAGTCAGCCTTAATATTTTTGAAGACGATGACATATTTAGTAAATCTTTCTTGGTTAGATTTTATGTATTGCCTGATGACACAAATTATTTCTCTGCTGTTTTAGCTTAATACATCAGATTTAGCAAGATTATACAGCATACTCCTTTAATACCATCATTTTCCATAACCATCTAGTTAATTAGACTTACCAAAAGGCTAATGTCATTTATGTAACTAAAGTGCAAACAAAATGTCACCTCACTACAAATACCTTCTGTATCAACTTTGTTGTTTAATACAAACGCATCCATTTACAATAAATTCTCAAATTACACTCAACTATAACTGTAATCTGCCTCTCAGTAGTGACTCCTGTACTGGGACCTGTACCTTTGTGGGCTTGTTAGCATCCATGCTCTCTTTGAATTTCTCCTGAACAGTTGCTGCAAGTTGACAGAGCAAGGCACCATTATCCAACTTTTCCATAAAAGTTTCTGCTGTAATCTCCTTCCCTGAAATAACCAAAAGGAATGTTATAAAAGCATTATCATTCCCTAACACAAATGTCAGATCTGTGCTAAAGAACATATTTTACACTAATATTTTCACTAACATTTCTATTACAGTTGAGAATAGGATTTAAAATAAAGAATGATTTCATAAGACAAGAATTAAACATAATAAATGGTTTCTTAAGAATTTCTTTTTAAAATGTTATATCAGTGCATTATAGTTGTACATAACAGTGGGGTTCATTTTTACATACTCATGCATGGATTGAATATAATTTGTTCTACTTCAGTAGTAGTAAAAGTAGTTCCTCTTTCCCTCCTTTTCTCCCTCCCTCTATTCCCTTTTATTGTACCAGCTTTCCTTCCATTCATAGTTTTTAAATTGATGCATTGTAGATATATATAAAGGTGGAATTCATTATGGTATATTAATATACATACATAGCATAATTTGGGTAATTTCATTCCACAGTTCCTCCCTTTTCAAGTTTTCATTTGGGTGCAAGAACCTAAATATTTTATTGTTTTCATAATAAAGTTCTAACTGCATAAAAATTTATTTCACATTAAAGGTGATAAATGATGTCCTGGGTGAAAGAGCCCCATCATTTCACAATCAGGGGAAATGAAAACCAACTAGTGAATGAAACTCAAAGAACCAGCTTTACCAGGGATTACACAATTTGGTCTGACTCTCAGTTCTCATCCTCAGCAGCCCATCCAATTACTGTGGCCCACAAAGGAGAGCTGGTATTTTTGTGTTAGGAATATATCTTCTTACAAGAACATCACACATTTCTTTTCTTTGATTAAAATAAATCCTTGCATATAAAAATATCAACCACCATTGGCCACTTCAATAGCATGGCCAATGCATAAGAATTCATCATTAAAGTTTGTTCAACTTGCTTAAGAAAATACATGTAAAATAAATGCAAATGATAAATCCTGTAAAAATCATTTCCTTTTTAACTATTCCCTCTTCCTACTCTGTCTATAACTGAAGAATTATTAGAATCAAATCTCTGCTTCATCTTTTCTATCCTCATAACTATCTCCACAGCATCAAGAACTGCTCTTACAAGCAAAATTCACAATTCATTCACCACCCACCAACATTTAACTGGATCTCACTTAAAAGCCATTTTTCCTTTTTCTTATATGGCCGCTGAAGCATATTTCCTTCCTTCTTCTTTTCTTTCCTTTTGTAACCTTTATTAAGATATACTTCATGTGTCTTACCATTTCCCCTTTTCAAGTATATAATTCTCTGGCTTTTTGTACTTCATGAAGTTGTACAATTACCACCATAATGATAGAACATTTTTATCATTCCCCAAAGAAACCCTATACCCTTTAGCTATCAAAGCTTAGTCCTCCATCCCCCTAGCCAGATATATAAACCACTATTTGCTTTCTTAAATGACTTCCTTAAAGTTCTCTCCTTTACTTGGCCCTTTATTTCTCTAAGATTTGGATATTTTATTTTTGCATCCTTTATTTTCCTATAACCCACAATTCAAAAGTCTGGTAGATTCAAGCTGCCTTCCAATTCTCATGTCATAATATCAATAAATACCTTTAAGATCTGATAGGTAAACCGCCAGCAAAAATATCAACGGCTATTCTTTGTGTGCTCAACATCTCTTTCCAGTGCATACAACATTCTCTGATAAATTAATATTACCAAACACAACTCTCACTGATTCATCCTTCTTCAGACACAATTATTCCACAGTCTCTAGTCTCCTCCTCTATCAAGAATATGAAATCTGTGCACATCAACCTGACATGCAAAGGTGTGTTTCCAAGTCACCCTCTAGTCTAACATCTCTGTACTCGCATCCATGGTCCACAACCTACTTTCAATGTTCCCATCAAAGCCTTCTGTTTTTACTTTCAGGCTTCTGTTCCTGGCATGACTCTGCCTTCAGAATTCTACCTTCCATCTGCCTGGCCAATTTCTACCTTTCTTTTAATTACAGTTCCAGAAAGAGTTTCTCCCAGTACACAATGATCTGTTTTCTGTATAAGCCGTTCTCACAAACATCCTTTGTTTGGGTACATATTAAACGTTTTGATTGTGAGCAACATATTTCATATAAAGTTCTTGTCTCCCTTAGTACCATGTAAACCTCTTGAGGTCTGCCTTTTTTCACTTTTCTACAGAGTTAGGCATAATGCTATTCAC
The DNA here is from genome assembly GCF_902686455.1 of Sciurus vulgaris. Taxonomy (NCBI): domain Eukaryota; kingdom Metazoa; phylum Chordata; class Mammalia; order Rodentia; family Sciuridae; genus Sciurus; species Sciurus vulgaris. The sequence goes on from NC_136472.1 coordinate 49,541,319, forward strand.
ACAGCAGGCATCTAGTCAATGGGTTCCACCCAGTAGGTTAATTAACAAATGAAAAGATAACAAACACACTGGGACAAAACAGGTATTATTTTGGTGAAAAGTAGTTAGGTTAAAAGCAAAAAAAAATAGAAAGTATTTTAAAGTTTTATATTGACATGCTCATAGGCTTATGTATTTTTATTTTTAATCTTCAATGCAGGGATCTCAATTCCATGTATACTTAAGTAAACACACTGGAACCACAGATAAACTACTGACTCAAACTGACAATATCTAATGGATTTAAAGAGACATCTGTTTAAAATGATTTGTGTCCAGTTTTATTGGGGGAAAGGATGGGTAAAGAAATAAGAACTACTTTTTTGTGTGTGCTTCCCTCTTACTGGGTAGTTCACATTTTCACCCAAAGCTAGGGTAATGACTTCTGCAGGTGGCAAAACATCAGTAGCTCCAAGTTCTCAAAGGTTAGCCTGGGAAGAGCTGCTTCTACGTCAAAACTGTACACAGCTCAGCTCACTTCAAAAATGAACACAGTAGTCTCAAACTACAAAAAGTCAGCAAAATAAATTGTACTGTTTATTCCCCATGTGGACCTGTATTTGCTAACAAGGATGCTGTTTTGCAAACTGGCATGAAAAATTGCATTCGAAACAGTTTCTTAAAATTCTGTATTCAAATGCATTTGAATTTCAAGATAAAGGAGGTAAAATGTACACAAACTGTTGAATAACTCTTTTATGAGACATTTATAAGATTTCCTACATTTGGAAGAGAAATTTGGGTATTATTATTTCATGAAGTTCCATCGCAATTTAAATTCAATTCATAATTTTGAGTGACAATTGCAATAAATTTAAACAAACTTGTAAAGAAGAAGAAACATAGCTTTCATTAAAAAGCCATTAGCAATTTACCAAACGGTATGATTTTTTACTTTTCATACTTTGTACTTAAAGATTTCTGGTTATCCAACTTTTTATGAATACTAGAAGAAAGAATTTTACATTGAACATCTGTATCCAATGAAAAATATATTAGGTGTCAACTTTCAATTCTGTATATTTTATAGCTTGGAAAGGTGGGATTTTTTTTTTTTTTTTTTTGGCTGAAACAGAGACAGTTACATACTTTACAGCTGAAATGTACTGCCTCAAATGAAGCAAAAATGCAAGACTGCAAAGTTAAAAAAAATCATGTAATGTATTTTCCATCCATTAAGAATCATTAAATATGTACTTAAATGTACTATATAAAAGAAATCAGTCCTAATCTTTATGTGAGATAATATATTACTTTACTCTTTATTGTATTACTATTATCAATCGCACTTAAAAGAAAACAACAGAATATAAAACTAGTTCAATTTAACCATACAAATCCATAAGAACAGGTTGTGAAGAATCAACTACAATTTATCAAGAAAAAGTCATACAAAATTAAAAATCTCTGTTAAGCAGAATCAGATCTTCTTTGAACTGTTAGCTGGCTTCATATTTCCCATTATTAGTATCAGAAGCAATGTGATTCTAAAATAAGAGCGCTACTTTTTTCCTAGCCACATCCTTTCCTTATTGTTGACAAGTTTAGGGAAATAAAGGGCAGCGAATAAATAAAATTAAATCATTTTGTAGTAATGAATTGCAACTGGGTTGTAAAGATCAAGATAAAGGAGGTAAAAGGTATACAAACTGTTGGTTTGAAGTTTAATCTGAAATATGAAGGTACTTCCTTTTCCACCAGCATTCATAATTATGAACTTTGATCTTTACAGCATCAATTCAGTCATGACTGACAGCTTAACAGTAGACAAAGATTAGGGAGGTTGATTAAATATTGTGTTAGTCACTTAAAATATTAAGGTTCAATTACAGGAAATAAACATCTACCAGAAATCTTTTGTTAGGCAACTACAACCAACATGCATGCCCATACACATCAGTGCTTTCCTTCCAGAAATATATTTTCCATAATTTCCATAAGGACTATCAATCTATAAACTATTTTAGACTGAAGCCACCAAGGGAAAAATTCATTTAATCTTCTCTGATGCTAAGAAGAAAGGTTTACTTTTCAATAAATGAGTAGTACTTAATTTTTACAGCTATGACCACACCTGATTATCCTTTGTGTGTTATGCACCAGGTACTGTTGTAAGCACTTTACCTATACACATGTTCACGTTTTTAAAAACTCTTCTTATAAAACTCTGAGTGGATGTTATTATTTTATTCTTTTACAGATAATGAAAGAGGTATACAGATTAAGTAATTTGCCTAAAATCACACAGTTCATAGAATAATCTGACTCTTTGACCCAGGCATTTCAGGGTCATAGTCTATGATTTTAGCCATTATGCTTGACTACTTAAGTATTTGCAGAATACACAAATGACTCTTTTCCTAAAACAACACATTCTCATTAATGTGATTGTCTTTTTCTCTGTAAAAACACCTACAAAAAAGCTTTTCAGAAAAAAAGAACAGTTTGGGATTAAAGATAGTCGGACTGAAAATGAGTAGCAGCCTACCTGGCAGTTTGGAGAATTCAGGCATGCTCTAATATTTGATTTGATTTGCTGCAGAAGAGAACTGCTATGTTGTAATCCCTAAGAATTATCTGATTATTTTACTATTAAACTACTTCTATTCTCAATGTACCTCTCAATTATAATTTACTTCTGTAGTTGAAGAACACAAACAGAAATTCTTTTCTGTCTTAGCCCAAATTATTCAATATTTTTAAGACTGACTTTTGAAAATGGTGAGATAGGAAATAACTCATTTTACCCAGAAACCCCAGGAGAGCACCTACTCTATGCTGATCCACAAATGTGTATCCTTCATTTATATAAAATGCACTCAAATTTTTAAAAAGTTGGTTCTATTACAAAAGTCAGTAAGAAACAGGCACTAACCACTCTGAAAAGTATCAACTTATGAACATGATATAAATTTTTTTAAGCTAGCATATCACCCTTCTTAAAGAATTTTTACTGACCATACCTACATGGAAACCTGCAGGAGAAAGGGTGTTAAGAAAAAAGAAAAGAAAGTCATTCTAAACTTATCAGTAATAACTCCAGTAAGCATACGCTTAAGTTTTAATGACAAAGATATTTTACTGTTTATAAATTACTGGAAAATGGGATCATTACATATTGATTATATTAAACTGAAACAACTGAAATTTTTTATGTGCATGTAGAAAGATTAGAGAAGAGAAAATCACCATGACCTCAACTGTGATAACAGATTTACTAAATAAAAGTAAAGTTAATTCAGCATAACTTTGTTTTTAATATATCTTATAATTTGTTCAAAGTTCCTGAATATACAAACACATATACCTTCATTCTAAATATTTACAGTCTTTAAAAATAATGCCAATGTTTGATGCTTAACAACTATAATCCTTTCTGAAAAGTATACTCCCATGTGATTCATATAATATTGCTGGATAAAACTCATAGAAGGCAAAGTAAAGCATCATTTTCAAATTATTAAAACGTAAGTGCAAAATTTACAATTTGAACACACATGTCAGAATATTCATTTCAAAGTCATCCATCAACAACTATGAAATTACTAGAATATGCCTAATCTACTTGAATGATAGTTGATGGCTATACAATAGAACTTTTAATTTAATAGCGTCCTGTTTCCTCAAAGCAAAATTAAATTTTTTTCCAAAAGATTTATTTGTATAATCATTAGGTTTCCTAAAATGTCCTGAGGACACTGTTAAATGACAAATGAGCAATAATTAGGTCATAAGAAGAACAAAATAGTAGCCCTTTAGGGAAATAAATATGGATAAATAAAGATAAAGATTCAATGTATACATTTAATTCGAAACAGAGTACAGTGACCAAATAATCTTTTTATGTCTTTTCTTCATGTTTGTCATAAAATGGGACGATCATCTCAGCAACTATAAGAAGACATACTAGGAGTACAAAGAGTATTTCCCATAAAATCAGTAGCTATACCCAGGGATAGGTGAATAGTCAGAAAATGTCACATAATCTCATGCGTCATTTATCATGCTGTCCCCCACTGAAATCCCAGGTCCTGTGACTATTCATTGACCTTCATTAGTAGACTTATAAGAGCTAGTATTTTACATTCTAATATTTAAATTTTAGTTTGCCTGACAGTTTACTTTTGTTTCTTTAACTCTAAGCCTGAGAATCTAAAGTAGTATTTATCATTATTACTGATTAATTAAGTATATAGTATTTGAAAGTTACAGTGAAATACCTACGTTTGGGCACCAATATGAATACTGGTTTATGAACTACAGAAATCATTTTCTTGTTAATCTAATCACATTTTGTCCTTCAAAAAATCTGAATACCAATTGAGCATTCTTTAAAAGCTACCTTTTTTCAATTGATATTTAATATGTAAGATCAGAAATATCTGCATTTATAGTTTGATTAAAACTTCTTTGGATAAATAGAAAACGAAAAGTTTCATTTTGGACAACTACACCAGAAAGAAGCAGGAAATATTTCCATAACACAATGATAAAGTAAGATCCCATATCACAACAGTAAAACCTAATTTAAGGCTTTAATTTAGTATGCAAATTTCTACTTCAAAGAGAAATTCAAATACTTTCTATGGAGACAGCATACTTTCAAGACATCTCCAGCTTTCAAGCAGATTAAAAGACTTGGAAAGAGAGCAGCATGGTAAAAACCTGCAAATATTTCTGAAAGGACAAAATAGCCAGTAGTAAATAATTTTAAAATTTACCTTAATGATTCTATTTCCAGGGTATGTGAATACTAAATGTACATAAGAAAATTACCTAACACGGCCATACATTTATTCCTCCTCTCCTTGTAACCATCATTTTGGTACTAACGGTTTCCTATTTCCAAATGTTTTACCACTTGAAATAATCTCAAGTTATTATACTACTTTCCAACTTGCCATGAGGGTAATCACTTGAAGTTCATTATCATTCTACTTCATATAGACTCAAGAGAATTCAAAGGTAGTACTTTACTACATGTATCTTGAGATTCCTGCAGGAGGAGTCTGTTCCTGAGAAAATTCATAAGCCATCAATTGCATTTGTGTTACAACTACTAAAATTAAAATAAAAAAGAACAATCTTATTCTTCAAAAGAAGGTCATTCCTTTCTATAAATCCTTTCCTTGTTTATGCATATCGATGACCTCAATTGCCCTCTTGGGTCTCAACAGATGGATTTCTTGAAAACTTAACTTTTGGGAGCTGGAAAAGATATTAGAGATCATCTACTCCAATCCCTTCATTTTATGGTTGAGGACACCGAGCACAGAAAAGATAGCTGAGTGACTCTGGGCAGGATTCCTATGGAGCTGCAGAGCCAGAACCAGAAGCCAGGTCTCCTGACTCCCAGTTAGGAGCCAGGTCTCCTGACTTTTAATCCAAGGATCTTTCCATTACACACACTGACTCTCTTCTTTGAGACTGTCTTGGGCTGCCACACTGATCAAGCTACATTGTAAGTGATCACATTCACTAAATAAAATGCCTTTGATGACAAGTCATGGGACATTGGAGTGTCCCTGTAAAATCAGGCTATCCTCTAATTAGTCACACTTCCCCTGCCTGGAAATTTCAATGGCTCTTCATTGATCGTATCGTAAATTGTAAGTTCCTTAATGTGCTACTCAAAGCAGTATGTGATTTAGATCTAACAAGTCTGACGAAACTCTCTCTGTCATGTTGATGCTAGCCTTCATTCATTTCTTCCAAATTGTTAAACTCCTTTCTACCTCAATTCCCTTTCCTTCCACAAAGACTCTTACTCCATGCTTTGTCCTGCTAGGTACCAATCATTCTTTAGCTCTCACTTTAAATATAAGCCCCTTGAAATTTTCCTCAAGCCCTTTGATATTTTGCCCTGCCCACACCCCATTTCACATTGTGATTGCAACTTCAATATATTAGGGTTTATCACAGGTTCAGTCAATTGGATTTACATATTCAATTACCTATATAATGTGTTTCTTTGCTAATCTATGCCAAGCTTTGTAAGAATAGGTACTATGTCTATTCTTAATCACCTCTACTACAATTCAGAATGTGTCTGAAACATATTTGTAATAGTTATTATTTACTGGTTGATTATCATGTTACAGACCATAATCTAAGGGTGATAATCTCATTCAAACTATCACCAAACTTTAAAGTTGGTATTAGTATTGTACAAATTTTACAGATAGTAGAACTGAGGCAGTTTGCAATAAGACACACAGTAAGTGATGGACTGAGTTGAAATGACACATTCTTATTCTAGAGTCCAACACGGCTGGGCTCACACATTTTTCTTGAATTGATGAATGACTTTATGCACTAAATCAAATTAACAGTTTCACTGAAATATATAAATGGAATAACATGTTTAGTGTTTACTATATGCCAGGCACTGTTTTAAGTATTATATATATTTATTTACTTCCACAAGAACCTGTAAAGTAGATAATACTTATAACTATTCTATACATGAGAAAAACAAGGCACAGAGATATTAAGTAACTTGCCTGAGATAACACTTGTAGAAATTAACAGAGCTGGGGTTCAAATGTCAGCAGTGTATTTCCAGAGCCTGTAATCTTAATTTTTTGCACTGCCATACATGTGATAGTTCATATAAGAAGACAGACAGTCGAAAGTTAATGAATTGCTAATATAACAATCATTAGTGAACCCTAAAGTGATAAAAGAGAGAAAAATCCATGTTTAAGCTAAAATAACTACATCTGATGGAAATAAAATTCCTTCTTTGCATGGATGAATTACTAATAGATGGTAGCTCCCTCCCTCTGGTGGAGAGGACATTACCAAAGAGTGAAGGGAAAGGTCTTGCTGGGGGGTGTGACTGGACTTCTGACTCATTGTCCTTTGAGCACCTTTTGGAAGACTACAGTTTATGTACCCTAATTTGGTAGCTCTGCTTAAACTCTGAAAAGCTGCTAAAATAGGGTGCACACAGTGAAGAATAAACAAACACCTAACTCTAAGATAAAGAGGAGAAAATAAATAAGAATAAACAAAATCCATGCAAAAATTCACAACCACAGCAAGCAGGGAAAAAACCTTGTTAAAATGTGCTAAAACCTCACCACACCAGGCAAAAATTTCAGGTGGACAGGGTGCTTTTTATTAAGCTCTTCAGTTTCACCAACCAGAAAGTGAAGATAAGAACACTAACCCTAAAGAATTCCTTAAAAAATAAAGCCATGTTGGCAAAATCCCTTTAGCAAATGACAAAGTGCCTTATAAATTTTGCTTTTACTCAATATTCAAACTTACATCTTATAAACTATGTAAGCATCCTTTCCTTAAGATGTAAATCAGTTTTATTCTACAGGGAAAATATTAGTGGAAACAGTACATCTATGTATACTATGATCATTTAAATGTATAAATCTATTTTGCAAATGGTAGAAATTTTATCCAGTCAATATGCCAGAAAAAAGAAGAGCAGCTTTGCTTGAGATAGGCTTTTTCTCAACAATACTTTCAGACAAGTACATGAAAACAAAGCTGAATTGAGAAGAAAAATTTTAGTTCACGGTCGAATGACTGTAGTCAGCTCATTTGAACAAAGGATAGATGTTTTTGTTACTGAGTTTGGGTATTCAGCAGTTTTAGAAGGTGTGCTATAAAAGTAGGACAAAGAAATCCATTTTTAGAAACTAGATTTCACAGACTATGGCCTGTGAACATTGTCAAAGAATAGGTCAAGTTGGTCAGTGATATGAAAGAGAAGTGAAAAATAAATCAGAACAGTATATAAATGTACTAAGCAATTTGACCACATATTTCCACATTTCAATGCATGACATTGGAATCATGAATCACAGTTCATGTGAGAGACATTGGGAAATTCATTTAAATTTTCCACATGCCTCAGATTTCCCAGATGAAAAATCCAAATAATGAAAGCCTTTCTTTCCAAGGTGCTATCACATGCTTAGGTGAAGGACACTATAAGAGGAAAAGGCACAACAACAAAATGTTATCTATGGTCCCAAAATGATATCTTATAACCTTACCTAATAGATTGGTTAACCACAAGGCCAGATCTTCTTTCATCGGTAGCAAATTAGCTTCATGTCTGCTGGCCAGCCATTGGCTATACTGATGCATATCAGAGAGACCAGGCCCACTGCGCACCTTTGGGCTCAGAGCAGTGCACATTATTTATCCACTGGTAATTCCTGTTTTGGAAACAAAAGAGCAATTGCTTTTATAAAGACTTTTGTGGCTAAATTCTTGCCACCATGACAGTATAATGAACCAGTTTCATAGTTTTTTTTTGTTTTATTTTGTTTTGTTTTGTTTTGTTTTGTTTTGGTGATAACTCAGGTGATTAATTATTAAACCACATGAAACATTATTTACTTTATTTGTGCTGGCCCTCTTATTTTTGGCCAACCACTTGGTAGGAAAGAGCAGCAATCAAAGGTCAAATAGGAAATCAAACAGTATGCTCTTAGCTCATGTAAAATAATATATTTGGAAAGAACCAGCTGCTAAGGCAAGAAATTCCATTTATTCAAACATAATAAAAAGTGGTCAAATTAAAATTTTAGTGTCCAATTTGTTAACTCTCATTATTCAGGTTAATTTTTAAAAGTGTAAGTTTCTATAGAATTTTAGGACTAAATATTATCAGTTACATTATTTGCACAATTTATGGTAAACACATAGTTCCTCTTAAGACTATTGCCTAAAAGATTAAGCACAGCACTTGGTTCTTGAAAATAGCCAATTAATTACACACTCACAATGAAAAAATTGGGTGGGGGACAGGCAAGGTGGTACATTCAAAGGATCTCTTTGACAGTCACAGAAGGAAACAACCAGAATCGGACTTAACCAAGGTCACACAGATCACACAGATCACAGGTAGGCTGAATCTGGGTCTTCACAGTTCAACACTTTTTCCATAATGACATATTTTTTATGAAATGGATTAATTGAGAACCCATACTAATAATAAAGAATTACACCTTAATACTAACAAATCCTTTCACAGGTGGTTTTTTGTCCTCTGCTGTTATGTTTTTCCTTCTTTCTATCTTCCCACTTAATCTGTTTTACCTGCTGGATTTTGTTTGAAATAATTTTTAGAGTAGGCATAGATAAATGTTTTATTCTAGAAACCAAGAAATTATTTCATTTACCTGATTTCTTTATGCCTGGTACAACTTCCCATGTGTATTATAGAAGAGGTATTTGAATATATATACATATATGTATATATATGTGCTCTAAATATAAGACTTTTTTATTCATGGTTTTCAGTATATAAGTTATAGAAATTGTTGAAACTGCTAAAATAATGAAGTCATATGTTTATCAACTTTGTCGACAAATACAATATGCATATGAAATTACTCAAATGACACATAATTAAATGACAATGAAAATGAAAATATTTGCAACAGGCATGGAGTAAGATTTGTGTGCTATCATGGGATTTTCAGTTATATATCAATAGTTGTTTTACTTTCTAGTTTTCAGGGCTAGGAAAGAACCCATGACTTTGTGCATGCTTGGGAAGCCCTCTACCACTGAGCTACATCTCCAAGGCATCTGTGGCACTTTAAAGTAAACAATATAAGTTATATGTCATCTTTTGAGTTTTATTCTTAGAAACTTTGTATATTTTTCCCTTTCAGTTAAGCTTGAAATGTAATTCATGTAGAATTGATTAATTTCTTTTAATGACTATTTTTGAAAATGTAAGGCATTGATATCTCAAACGATGCAAAATGTCACCACCTCCTAAATATTAGAAAAGACTGTTAGGGAAGTGAGAAAATATCTAAAATGTGTCATATATATAATGACTTAGAGGCACAATTTTATTTCTAATGCAGTTACTCTTTTGAATAATTTTTTAAAACAATTACCATAAATTTTCTTTGAAAACATCCTCTACATGTCTAAGTATCTAAAGTGAAGCAGCATAAATATGAAATGGTTTTACTCTACCTTGAGATAAGTTACTTAATTGTCAGTATAGAAATCAGAACATTACCATTGTTGAATTCTATCACAGTTAATAATGACATTATTCATATAAAGTCCTAATGTTTTTTCCAAACCCTGTGATTAATCACAAAAGTCCTAAAACACTTTTCAATCCCTGTTCTTTTAAAAATATGTCCATTCCCAGCAAAATAAAACATCTCTTTTTAGCTGGTTAAGATGCCTACAAGTCAGCTAGCCTCAGAAACAAACATTTAAGGAATAATACATTTAAGCACATGATTCATGTATTTAAATAACTAATTGAAATCTTAAAAGGATTACCTCTAGAATGCCTTTCTTCTCAAGACACAATCTCTCCCACTACTTTCCTGAAAGTGAGATGTGGTGCTTTAGTAACTTTACCTACACCCTATTATGTGTTCTGCAACTTCCATTGAAGCATCAGAGACCTATTTTGCTCTGTAAAAGCAAGAAGACACCTCAGATTCTTAAGCTCATTGTCCAGCAAAGAATTCATCAAGGGATAGTTTACAGTAAGCCTAATGGGTTGCAACCATTTCAATGAGTCAGAGGGACACAATCCTTCCCCTCAATACTTGCAAACAGTGAAGTTTTTATCTTCCTTGACAGTGCTACATTTATTTCTCATGTCATCTGGCTTGCATTTTGCCAGAAATGTAATTCAAGCTATCTTCTAATATGTGCAGGTAATCATCAAGTAAAACCAATTAGAATATGCCAACAGTTTTTATTCTAATACTTTGTACATAATCAAAACTTCAGTGGGGAGAAAATCCAAGAAGAGTTACAATGTCCCAGGAGGCCAACATGAAGGCGAAAAGATTAACAAGTTAATTAACATGCAATAAAAGTTAGTTAAACTTGTATTGTCTATGACAACTGTGTAGAATACTAAAGTCACTGTCATAAATGGGGACCCTTTAAGTCCCTCTGAAAAGATTTAGAATTGTCAATCCAGTCTCTCCAATCCACTTCAATTTTCAGATTGCCACTAAACTGAGCATGACCAGGTGGGTTAGCTTAAAGTAGCCAAGTGGAGGTCTTAGATTTAGACTTTGTAGAGCCCAGCACAGGAAACTTGAAATGGACCAAAATTTGAAGTTTGGAGGATTTTACTCTATGGAGAAGTAGATTCCAATACAAATGACTAAACTGTGAAGAAAGGTTCAATGAGTTTATACTACCCAGATGAACAGATAGTTATAGAAGTTGAACATTTTTATAATTTTTATAAATTATTTGTTGAACTCAATCTGGGTGAGTTGAATTGGATTATAAACAACAAACTGTAACAAAAGGATCATTTCAGTTCTTTTGAATTCATTGAAAAGTTTTCAAAAACAAAAAGATGTCAAGGAGTAGCTTATAAAGATGGAAAATGAAATGATTAAATGATCCACAGGATTAAAGAACAAAGTTAGAAAGTTAGAAACAAATTTTGTATATCTAAACATTTACAGATATTTCTAATAAATTCATGTAATCTAAATATTTTAGAAGCTTGATCAGTAATTTTGGCAAAAGAGTAAGAACTCAAATACTTCTATGAGTCTTATAAACTATGGTTCCAGCAAGCTTTTTGAGTCTATCAAAAGTGGATAACTCACCCTTCAGGACTTAGAATTCAGAAAAACAAAATTTAAAGGGAAAACCATGCAGAAACTTAATACAGGATTTTTCAAAGACTGTGTGTGTGTAGATTTTTCTTTCTTTCTTTCCATAGTAGATGTGATCTGGAATAGCAATTATGAATATGATGAGACTTGAATAAGCCCAGGGGAAGAAGAAAAAGTTAATGACTCCATAAGTAAAATATCACATGTTTAAAGTCTATTGCTCCAGAATCCCAGCTGAAGAAATCAGTTATGACTATGGAAAAAAAAAAAAAAAAAAAAAAAAAAAGCATTCTTTTATGCCACCTAGAGGTGTGCTTTATTATGACCATGATTTGAGGTCTATCTCTAGAAGCCGCCAAGTTAGAGAAAATGAATTGCAATATTATATAGAAAATAAATATGAAAGAAAGAAAAAATAAGAATAAAATTAGATAAACATATCTCTACTGTCTTCCGTAAGATTCTACATAAATGCATTCTACTGCCATGTACAATTAATTAGAACAAATAAAATTTAAAAAATTTAAAAGTCAGATTTCTGGAAACAATATTGGAATCAGAAGAAATAGGATAAAATAATGGTCCTGCTGCCTTGCATTAGGTAAATATTCTATTGCAGTCCCATGTCTTTTTCTCTTTGCACATGAGTTTTCACTATGTACAGTGGAGGCTAACAGTTCAAAGAAAATTATGAGGAATAAATATTTGTGCTAATGCTAATTATGTATTGTATGGCCAATATATTTTATTTTAGCAAAATCTAAAGCATTGTCCTCAGAAAATATACCAACAAAAAACAAACAAACAAAAAAAAAAAAACCCAAAACATAACAATACAAAAACAAACACTTCCACTGATTAATTTTGGAAAGAAATCTGCAGCAAAGTAAGACCATTACAGATAATTCTGAATCATTAAGAAAACAACAGTAAAGGGGGAGAAGTGCAAGGAGATAAAGTATTAGTGCTATAAAGTCATAAATAATGAAAAATCCTGTTTTATTCATATCAAGAAGTATGCCATTGCCAAGATGATATGTGAAAAGTTGAGCTGTACAATGACTAGTGCTTGTGTGTTTACAATGTGCTTCTTTATCATACTAATTTTTTATACCAGTTGAAGAGCATAAGCTATTAAGATAGAGGGATGCTGTAAGAGGATATCACTACCATCCCACCTCAACTCTCCCTTCTTTCTGTCTCTGCCTGTCTCTCTCTCTCTCACACACACACACAGACACACACACATTCAAGTGTGGTCAGTGACCACAAGAAGTCCTAATGACAAACATCCCTCACTAAAGGCAACCTCTGATCCCGTCAGCATTGTTGACCTAACCTGTGTCTATTCAGCTTTGGGTGTTACAGATGTCAAGCAATACAGAAACAAAATGTATAGGCCACTTACACCACTTTTTAAATATTAAGTGCAAATAAAAATGCCACAAACCAAAAAACTTTTCAAAATCTGAAAGGAGAAAATACCATCTTTCAAGCTAGGCTCAAAGAATTAAAAAAAAAAAAAAAAAAAAAAAAGCTTTTTTCAACCATTATATTTTACTCTTATGTAATTCATTTTGACCAATCATAATCTCTCTACATAACACATATTCTCAACCAATGTTATGAATGCAAAATCTTAATCTATGTATCTAATCAGAAAATAAAGTCAACAATTTAAGCAGAAAGGTGAGTTCAAAGTTTATAATGGAACTTCTATACCTAGCAGGGGTGCCATTTGTCCACAGATAAAGTATAACCAAACATAACAGCAAAATAACATTCAACCCTAGTTTATCTACTTATGTGATAAAATCTTTAAACTCAAAGCAACTTTAGAAAATGTATCAAGTGAAGTTTCCCATTGTTAGCAAGGATCTTGGGCCTAAGGAGAAACATTGCAAAAGGAACAAAGCTGTTTAGACATAGTCCTTAGACGTATCCTTGTCTACCCTCCTGGAGCCAAATCCCTATGATATTAACTCTCCTCCAGGCACTTCTCTTTTTTAATCACAGCCCTATAATAATTTGTCTTAAATGAAATGATGGTGTACCTACAACACCTAGTCTTTCTCAAATCATGACCATAATAATAATAATAATAACAACGACAACAATAATAAGGCTGAGGGGGAATTGATTTTCTATATTCTCATGACATTAGGTTTTTTTTTAATCCGAGTTTTAAAAAAAGACCCATAAATTATTCTTCCAAATAATTTAAAACAGATTTTATGCCCCCACCAGATTAAATTAAAACATACAAAACTAGGCAAATTTAATTAATTGGAAGTATTTAATGACATATCAAAAGTTCATGCAAATCAATTAGGTAAATCTTAATTATTGAGCAGGTTTTTGTAAAAAATTATAACACAAACATTTCTGATTTACTTGACTCTGAGGTAGTTAAGACTTAGGAGAGTTCTACATTTTATTTCTAGATATGAATTTCTCGTTTAGGGGAAAAAATTAGCAAAGGTTCAATTGAACTGACCCCAAAAGTTTTTTAATACGGAAAATTACACAGACACCCTATCCATTTTCATAAGAGATATTTTATACGTTGATTCTAGATCTTTCCTCTAGTCAAAAACATTGAATGAAAAACCCTTACAGTCGCTAAGGAAAAATTTTAAAGAAAGAGTGGATCTTATCTGGGGCACTAACCACAAAAATACCAAATAACACAACATCTGTGGCAACTTTAAACAGAAGTAAACAAATTGTGAGAGCCTCCTCATTTGTTTTCAACCAAGGTAACTTAGTTCTTCCAAAAGGTCCCAGAGTCTACAATGCAGACTTCCAATCTTGAAGCAAAGTTCTAAAATAATACACAGTACACTGAAGATTGATATAAGACCTGACATTTCAGCATACATACAAGTTTAAGGTTTAGCTAAGGTTTCACACCAAGATACCAGGAAACCCAGGGGCAATCACATGTCCTTCTGTGTACTAGGTGAAATAAATTTTGCCATGTGAATGTTTTGCCCAATACAGCACAATCCACATCATCCAAGCAGAGTAGATAGGAATGGAGTGAAGAAATAATCCCTAAGTTAACTAACACATAGGCTGAAATCAAATACCTTTCTGTGCCATAGACTACTCAGGCAGCCCTGTGTAAATGCCCCAGCGTGCACTGGCAAGGCACCTGTCCCATTCTTCATCCCACTGGCCCTTACCTTCCTTAAGCAGCCAGAACTTCAATGCCCATGTTGGAAAGGACCACCATTACCACCACCTTTTCCACAGTTAGAGGGAAGCATTCCTTGAGAAGGAACTCACTGATCAATTTCAAAGACAAACTGGTCATATCAGATCCCAGCTGTAGTTAATCAGTGTCCACAAAGCTAAGAGGTTAGGGGAAAGAAGCAATGAGTACAAGGGTTTGTTCTCAGCCTTGCCTCTGTGAATCTCAGGGGATAGGTGGGGAGGAATAAAGAACTTCCTCTGCCTGGTTGGTACATCCAACTTGTCTGAGCCTTTATTTCAACCCCAGGAGGCCAAATGGGTGTTCCTGTGCACATGCAGATCTTATTTCCTCTGCATAAAATCTCCCATATACAATTAATCAAGTTTTGTTGGAGAAGGTTGGGTAGGAGAGGTAGATGATAAGAGTAAATTTTGTAAATTCTTAATTGTAAAAGAATGGAGATGAAGATGAAGAAAGGGGGAAGATTTTAAGAAAGGTTCACTTGGCAAAATATGTGAATATGCGCCCCCTAATGCACACCTCCAATTGTACGGGAATGTAGAAAACAGAATGGATAAACTCCTGATTTTGCTCTCTCTCCTTTCCAGAGACTAGAAAAACCGAATATCTGGACAGTTAATTGCCATTTACCATACTGAGTTGATTCAACAATTAATGCTTCCAGAGTTGGCTCCTCTGCTCCCCAATTTCGGACTCCAGTCTACTCTTTAAGCTGGACAAAAATAATGATACCATGCAAAACTTCTCAAAGGTATTGCTACATGGGCTAGAATATGTTCATTAAGGAAAAGCACAACTCCATCAAACTCATTCAATGGATAAAGAGTATCTCCCCCAATCTCAAGTGTCACATTCTTTCTTCTCATCCTGGCCTTCCTGACTCAAAAACATTCAAGATCAACCGATTAACCACCCTTCCCTCGCCCTTCTCCCAGAGGAACAGACAATGCTGTGAGCGTGCATTAGATACTCTTGTGCACGTATACATAGGTGTACATTTATAATCGATGTGCTAATTAGAACTCCTCACTTCGGTCCCGGGTTGGCTGAGCCATCCCAGCAGGCTTTTCGTGGTATGGTCATTTGGGTTGCTCCACAATCAGGATGAGCACATGGTTGTTTCCGGGGAATCAGAAAATCACCCACCGCAGGCACTGTGGCTCTCAGGGCCCCAGCCTACACTTGCCGTGACTCTCACTCTTCCCCGCCACATCTCTGCGGTTATTGTTAGTAACCTGCCCCTCCCCCGCCGCCCCTGGTGAAACAGACCGGCAGGGGCTCCCGCAACCCCTGGCTGCTAGAGCATGCATGCATGCTGCTGCAGCGTTGGCGGAGAGCTCGCCCAGCCCGCCTTGCTCACCCCCAGGTCCCGAGCTGTGTTGCCCGCTGCTCTCAGAGGCGCCAGGGCTCCCGCCTGGGCTCCTGCAGATTCTCGGGGCCGGCCCCTTCCAGACGCTGGTCTTGCAGCAGCGGCTCCCCGCACCCCACCAGCACAGCGGCAGCGGCAGCTCCTACAGTCGCACTGCCCCTCTTCATACTTCACTGAAGGCTCCTCTTGGTGCTGTTTGGGAAAACGATTTTTCCCCCTGCCAGAAACAGATTTCCTACATTTCATCAGTCCACATAGACCAAGCGGAAGTAAAATGCTTACTTTTTCTGGTGGACAGCAAACGCAATTGACACTGATTTACCCTTCAAACGGGGAGAGATTGTATTACAAGCCCTTGGCAGCAATTCCGAGGTTGGGGCCAAGCTCCAGCCCCTCCTTGTCCCCCAAACACCAACCTAAGAGAAGAGGTGGGGGTGGGGAGGGGATCATATTTAACTCCAGGGTTTTAACAGTCAATGGCTTTTGCACAATATTAAAATTGGGTGTTGGAAAACTTCTTCTTTCCTGGCCTGTGATTTTGCAGACTCAGAGGCATGAGCTTTCCAGTAACTTCAGCCACTCTTCATTCCAAATTGAAGAATTTGATGTCTTCTTACAATTCTTTCTAAATATCAAATTTTAGAAAAGTCTGTGCTCACGGCTGTTTTCACTTTACAAAAGGAAATGCAATTCCACCCTTCGTTTTCTCAGTCTTAGTTCAGCGTTATGTTGAACATCATACACAATTTAATCCAACTGTTGTTTATTAGGGTATGTATGCTGAGATGAAAAGTCTTGCATTAAGTGGACAGATGTCCAAGTGTCTGCTTCATTTCTAATGTACAGTGACCCCTTGCTCAGTGTACTAATCACCTCAGGTTACCACTTCCCATGGAGACTGGATGCAAAGTATCACTTGTATTGTTCTATGTATTTCTCCATCTGTTGTATATGATGGCAGCGGGACAGGTATTCAGATCCTTTTTTGCATACCATCTTTTAAATCCTCGGATATTTATCCCCACACCCTACACCCAAATTAGAAACTCTCTATAGATTCAAGGTGGCAAAGGAATGTGGATAATTTTAGATATAATTGAAAAAATGCATTTTGCATTTATTATTGCTTTCATCTGGAAGTGGTCATTGGCTCTGAAATATCCAGAAACTACATCACTTATTTACTTCTACTGGCAGTAAAAATAATGAAAAAGAGAAGAAAACAGATTTTTAAAAGATTTGGGGCATTGAATTTCAACCTTTTCATTTTAGTTCAATATAACATTATAAATGTCAGCTCTACCATCCTCTTCAGCTTCCCAAAAGAAAAGAAAAAAGAGCTATTCCTCGTTTTAAGAATAAATTGTATTATAAAAAGACCTACATATATAACAACAATGAAACAGAACTCTTTATTAATGAACTGAATTAAATAAATATGAGTAATAAAAGTTTTCAAAATTTAACAAACTCTTAGCATTCCTAGAGCCCCAGCAAAGTATTTTGAGTTTATGAACCTCTGCAATTCAAGTAAAATGTCACTGTCCTGAATAATTTCTTATGATCAACTCATCATCTGGTAAATGTTCACTCATGCATTTTCAGGGTATATAATAAGAGTTCAAAAATTTATCACCTTAAACTTTGAAGAATCTGATCCCCTTCCTCCCAAGATACATTTTATCACACTGTTCAATGCTGATCTTACAAAAAGCAAAGTGTAAGGCAATATTTTTGTTGATGGGGATAATGCTGAACCCTGTTTTGGAAAATAAGGAGAACTACAGGGGCATTGGAAAAGCATAAACACTTAAAATTACTTTCTCTGCATTCCCCATCCTCCCAGATATTTTGTTTCAAATCATACTTTATATCAGATCTCCTCTTCTGTAAGGAAGATACGTGAGGAAAATGCTCAGAGACATTTCAAAATTAATACTTATATTTATGTACTTCAATCACTTATTGTAAAGTGATTGTCAAAGATAAATTTTTCCAAGAAATTTTTTTGCTTTTTCTGGTCTCAACCCAAACTGTTCATCTTAGAAATCATATAGAATCCATCTTAGAAACCAAGTGACTCAACTCTAACCTATCTGATGTGAAGGTAAAGGAAGCAAATATCTCAATAGATGGAAAATGTCTAAATACATTTTAAAACTTGATACCATAAAAAGTCAAACCAGATTTAAAGAAAACATAGTTTAGTTTTTTGTTTATTTGTTTGTTTTGTTTTGTTTTTAAATCATCACAGTTAGAAGACTTTAATACTAAAAGTTTCTGAGTTACTGTGCATTTCTGGCATTCCAAACTTTCAACATTGTCCCAATCATGACCTTATCCCTTTTCCCTGAGAAAAGAAAAAAAAAAAAAAATTAAAGATGTAATAAAATATCCTGTCTTTTTTTTCTTCATCACCTATACATTACCTCCCCTTTTTATTTTCCTTTACTTTCCCTCCAATGGAAATAATATATACTCAGTTATTCCTGAAAGAATTTTTAAAAACTGATGAAGGTTAGAACACCTTACAGAAAATTTAATAACATGGAAATATACGCTGGGTTAAAGTCAGTAAACCAAATTTCGAAAAGTGATCAAGAAATAATTATATTACTAAACAGTTTTAAAGGGGCAATTGAAGATGGTAATTTGTAGACTTGGAAGCAAGTGAGAATAATGATAGAAAAAGCAGAATGAACACATGAAGTAGTACTAAAATATATATGAATCTACATAATAATTGAAACATCTATTTACATTTTATTAAAGTACTTCATCAGTGAACTAAAGTATATTTATCTTTCCCTATTTAGCAAACTAATTCATGATATTTGTCCTCAATTGATATGTATTGAAATATTTTTTAAATGTTATAAGGCAAAGAAATGAAATTTTACAAGCCTAGCATGGTGTTCACAAGTAGTTTTGGGAATAAAATAGGACTGGTTTCTCACATTTTAAACAATCAATGCTACTATTTTTCTTTACCACACATATTTAAAAACTACAAAGAATAAATTAAATGAGAAAAATTGCGTGTGAAAAGTTCAAGACTAGCTCTTTATTTAAAATGTAAGTTAAAAAAAATCTCCTCACACTCTATGGAGAACTTTAAATTTTATAAGTGCAGCACAACAGTAGTACAGATGTTCATTCCCTACTGTGCAAGACTCATACTTTTGCAAAATATGTTATATAAGAGCATATATTTTCTAATTTTTCCACAAGGAATAGATTAAAATCATTTTACAAAATATGCTACTTATCTCATCTGGTTTTAACTGTTCTGTGAAATATATACTATTATGTGACCTCCCTTATCTAAGTTAATGTTCAGTATTTAAAACATTTTCCCTTCACTGTATATATTTTATGGTTTGTTTCAAAATGTTTCTTTTTAGGTCTGTCATCCTAATTCTAAGAAGCTCACAAGTAATAAGAATGTTTAATATAAAAATTTACATTTCAGTGTAAATTTTCAATTGCCTATCTTTTGCACCACTGAATCTTTAGCATATAGTAAGCACTCAATAGATAACTCTTGAATTTGAATGAATATTATAGAAGTCAGTATCTTAGCAATCTTACTTTTAGATGGTCATCTTTTATATATTGCCCTTAATTTGATAGTTTGAGACTTAGAATAGAAAACTAATGTTAAAATAGCTTTACAAATAATGGTTTCATTCCTAAGCTAGAAGCATTTCATCTGGTAAAATGTACGAGAATTCACTAAAACAGATGCTTGCCTGTGTGCCAGGCTTATAAATGAGGTCAGTCTGTGTCACTTGTCACTTCATTAAAAACCAAGGTTGATTTGGACTCAAGGTTTAATCATAACCAATATAACATGAGTGCAATGAAAAGCAATAGAAAATATTACTACCAGAGTAGCTTTCTTTTCTTTTTCTTTTTTCTTTTTTTTTTTTTTTTTTAAATTGTGAGCCACAATAAGAAATACGCTATGGAACAGAAACATAGAAACACACTCAGACACACTTAAACTGAACATGTTCCACCAACAGTACTTGCCTTACTAAGCTACTGCACTCTGATGTTTTTCTATTTGGCATTATTCTTGTTTCTTTTTCTTTTTTTTTTTTATGCCATTCAATTGAAAGGAAATGCTGTGGGTGAATGTCTAAATTGCTTCATGACCCACAATTTGGGAAAAAAAAAAAAAAAAAAAAACTTAAAATAAGGAAACTAAAATGAAAATTGAGGCCAGTTACCAATGAAAAGATACGTTAATTATAAAAGAGTTGTCTATATTATCCTCAGTAGATATGGCACGATGTAATATTGCAATGTCCCAAATATCTTACAACTCACATCTCCTTGTCTTTGCTTATACTAATTGGAATGGTCTTTTACTTTCTCCACTAAACAAATCAGATTCATTCTTCTAGAGACATCTTAATTGTCACCTTCTTTGTGGTTTTCTTAATCTCCATAACCAGAAAAACAAAACAAATCAAACAAGTAAATAAACAAAAAACACTGCTTGTCTTTCTGTGTCGAGTGCTCTGAATATTTTGTCATTCTTTTATATTTTATTTACATTATAGTATCATGGTTATTTGCTTATGCATCTACCTCATATATTCAACTGTGGGTCCTGGAGAGCGGGAATCTATCAAAGATGAACTGAGTGGAAATTTCTTTGTAAAGAAAGCACCAGTTGTTAATTGTGCATCCTTATTGATAGAAAAGTTAATATTATAAGTGAGATTTTTTACTATCAATTTTTCTTGGAACTCTCTTGCAGATAGACATGGATTCAGTCTGCTTGTCTTGTCTTGTCTTTTTGTCTTTCTGTGTTAGGATTGAACTCAGGGCCTCACCCATGCTAGGCAAATGATCTAATGCTAAGATACACTCTCAACCCCATGTTTCTATTTTTGCAGACATTGATAATTACAATCTTAGGATTATTTTATAAAAAGATGAGAAAGCTTGCTGAAATTTGCATTATTGAAACTCTAGCATATTTCAAAAATATGGAATCTTTGCCAAGGACTGACTTACACAAAACATTTAGAGAAATGAATCTTACAATTATCAAAGATTTTTTTGTCGTACTAAATTGTAGACTAGGTGGGATGCCACAAAGGGTAGCACTCCAAGCCCAAAGTGAGATAACTCCCTGGGTCAGTGGTGCTTTCCTTGGCAAAAGGAAATGTTGCCATTGTACCTGGATCACAGTAGGACTTGAATTCTCAATTCATTTGTAAAGAAGTTTCACCAGCCATAATCCCCACCAGACCAACAAGGAAGAGATCTTATACATTGTAATAACAATAACAGTCACTAAGGTAAGCACAATAATTAGAAGCCTAGATTTGGAGACAAATAAAACCAGCTTCAAATTCTAGGTTCTTCATCTGTTTGCTAAAAATTTGAGCAAATTACTTAACCTTTCTAGTGATCACTTTTCTCATGTATCACGTGGGATTGACAAGACCACTTCCTCATATGCATGCATTGAGTTATATAGTTGCAAAATAGTTTACTGTCTGACATATAGTAACTTTGAAATGAATGTTAGATATTGTATTAATTGAGCACCAAAATCATCCTATTGACTCATTATGACAAGTCACTGCAATAAGAATATAACCATGATGAAAAACATAGAAGATGAGAGAATCTTACGTATCCTTTCTCTGAGGCTTCCTCTCTTCCCATCTTTCTCCCTTTTAGCCCTCCAGTGGTTTCCTGATTTGTTCCCTCATTCATTCTCCAGCCTCCTTTGTGCTAAGCATGTGTTATATAAAGGTGAAGATGCATGCTGTGCTCTCCAGGAGCTCCCAGTGTAATAGGAAAAATGGTTTTAAAGAGATTTTCTAATTTTTCTAATTTTACACATCTATTAAGCAAAATAGGTAGAATTCAGACATATGTCTGACTCTGGCTGATTAAAAGTCTATGCTCATTTCACAATACAAGTGCGAATCAATTTGAAGCCTGCCTTCTTGTTTCCCTTCCTCCCCCTACCCTCTCCACCTACATTTGTTTTTCCCTCCTTTCTTTCTTCTCTTCCTTCCTTCTATTGTTTTCTTTTATTACTTTAGTTGGGGTAAGGAGTCTATACATCAACTTTTTTTATACTTATGTGATAAAACTGGAATGAATTTAAATTTAAATATGATAACGAAATCATTAGAGAGAAAAAGAAATCATTATTGAAAGGAACAGACTGTTTCTGTCAGGTATCCTAACTCAAGGTCCCTGGCGCTGAGGGTTCCATGTTATGAAGTATGAAGTAAAATATCTACAGCCTTGTGGCTCAAGGGCAACACATCTGACTCCAGAATTAAGTCAAACACATTGTAAAAGTATAAGGAAGTGCTCCCATCAAGAAGTCAGATAAAACTTCTGACCAGGAAAATTCAAGAGAAAGTTACAAATCCTACATGGAGTTCTCCTCTTTTCTTTTGGCCTTCCTGTAGGAGAGTGTCAATGGATGTCAAGAAAGGCATCTTTTTAATTAGCTAAACGATGAGGCAGACTGAATAACCAGGAAGTTAAAACAAATTCCTAAAGGTGGTTTTAGATATGTTACTATTAATGAAAAGATGATCATAAATTTAATGATTAACCCTCAGAAGAATTTGACTCTAAAACAGAAGTTAGAATAAGAATATGCTAATCAAACATTGGAGTTGAATTAAATTATCAGAGTTAATAGTGAAAGATTAATAGCAAAGATTAATAGTAAAAGAAGACTTACTTGAGGTTATAAAGAGTTTTCCCCTTAAGACTAAAATGTTAAAAACTCAGTTAAAACTTTGTATTTCAAAATTAAATTAGTGGCAATGACATGGTTCTTTACACTGGATTTCAAATGTGACAGGTACATCATAGTGATTACCAGGGATGGTGAGTACTTCCATTTTAACTGCCAACTTCAGCTGTAGAAAGCATCTATCTATCTATCTATCTATCTATCTATCTATCTATCTATCTATCTATCTATCTATCTATATATATATATTTTTTTTTTCTTGTGTTATAGATGGAACCCAGGGCCTCACATATGCTAGGCAAACTCTCTACCACTATTGTGGTTTAGACATGAGGTGTCTCCCAAAGTATATGTGTGAGACAACGCAAGAATTTTCAAAGGTGAAATGATCTGATTATGATAAATATAACCTAATCCATGAATTGCTCCACTGACATGAATTAACTGGGTGGTGACTGTAGGCAGGTAGGGTGTGGCTGAAAAGATAGGTCCTGGGCATGCCTTTAGGGTTTATATTTTGTCCCTGGGGAGCAGTGCTCTCTCTGCTGCCTGGCTGTCATTGTCCTGACCTGCTTTACTCTGCCATGCCCTTTTGCCATAATGCTCTACCTCACCTTGGGTCCAGACGTATGAAGTCAGTCGTCCATGGACTGAACCTCTGAAACTGAGCTAAAATAAATTTTTACTACTCTATATTGATTTTTTCAGGTCTTTTGGTCACAGTCATGAAAAAGCTGACTGAAACAACCACTGAGCCACATCTCTAGCCCTCTGCTTATTATCCTTAAAGGAATTAAAAGTGGGAAAAGTATACTTTTATTGATTAGCAATGTCTGTTGATGGTGTAGGGAAAGGGATATAATGAAATATGTGCCAAAATTTTGCCTTTTGTTGTATAAATCATGATATAATATGGGATATGCCCACATTTTGTTAAGTGAATGTCATAGTTCTTGCAACCATACTGAGTTCAAAATGGAAACAATTTGTAGGGCTGAGCATAACTAACCTACATTTAAAAAATCAGGTAAATGATAATAATTTCCCACACATTCTTCTATGTTGTCAATGGAACATCAATGACAAGATTTCTGTGCTTACCACTGATTCCTTACTCTTCAAATCACCTCTCAAGAATTTTTCACAGTATTTTAAAGACTTGGATTTTCATGAATTCTTATCTAAATTAGCCTGGAAAAAAAGAAGTCTAGTATGTCTTTTGTTACACTAGCATAAGGCATAAAACCATTAATCATGGTTTTACAGAGAAACAACTAAATGTGTTATGTGTGTATATTATAAATCATAAGGAATTAATACACAATTATGGGTACTGACAAGTCCCACAATCCACAGGGTAAGCTTGAAAGCTGAAGGCCCAGGAGACTTAATGCTTCAGTTTGATTTCAAATGCAAGAAGAAGGCAATGTCCTAGTTTGAAGGCAGTAAGGTAGAAAGGATTCTCTCTTATTGGGACAGGGTTAGCTTTTTCATTTTATCAAGACCTTCAACCAGTGGAATGAGACACAATCATATTAGAGTAGGAAATCTGCTTTACTCATTTAAATGCTAATTTAAGTACTACGAATTTCATCCAAAAATACTCTCACCGAAACATCCAGAATAATTTTTGGCTAATTATCTGCGCACACCAAGGCCCAGTTGATATGACACATAAAATCAATCATTACAGGAATAGATGACAAGAAACACCCATGCTGATTTAAACACTCATAATTCTTATGAAATCTAGCACTCTACATTTCCTGTTTCCCATATAGTTAAGAAGCTGGAATGACAAAAAACATACATAACTTGAAAAGAAAAGAAAACACAAAAGTAGAAAGGGCTTGCATTTTATCTTATTTTAAATAAAGCATGATGGCGAGGTTATGACTTGATCCTTCACTACCAAAACAGCATTTCTACACAAGACTACTTAACCTGTGAATACAAAATACATCTAAATTTTCAACTCAAATAACACATGCAGTCACTAACTATCCGTGTCCTCTTACCTTTTTTTTTACACATATTTTTAAATAGACAATCAGCAAGAATCTGTTCCCAAGGAATATCTCTCACTTATACTGTTTTCTCTAATTCTATTATTAATAAATAATGAAGAGGAGACATGCTTTGTTTATTCCAAGGGAGAAAAAGTCCCTAATCTCATAGGACTTATTTTAATAAAATGACACCAAAATTGAGGGAAAAACAATAAAAACTAATAATATTTAAGGTGATAAGAAGTACATTATATGGAAAAATATCTTGGGAGTAAGAGAGAGAGAAATAGCTCATAGATAGCGGGTGTAATTTTATATAAGGTGGTCATGCAAGCCTACACCAACAAAGTGACATCTGAGCGAATATTAATGGAAGCAAGTGTGTCATACGGATACTTCAAAACTGCTTCACACAGAGAAGCAGCCAGTGCAAACTCTGAGGCAGGGGAATGCCATGAATCAAATATTAAAAAAAAAAAAAAAAAAAAATCAAGGATTCTAAGGCAAAACAGGTAGAGCAAGAGGAAAAGGAGATAAAATCAGAGAGACAGTGAAGATGTGTCCAGATAGAACCCTGTAAATCTTTGTAAGGACTTTACTTTTCTCTCAGAGTTTGAGCAGAGAAATGATATGCTCAGACTTACAGTTCGAAGTTATCACTCTGACTCCTGGGTGGAGACTATAGAGGGGCATGGGTGAGCTCAGGGAAAACTCTTTAGTGAATATTCTAATAATTCTGGGGAGACATGACTGTGACTTGGGTGAGAGTCATAGTAATGGAGTTAAGGTAAGGGTTATAGTTTGGATCCAGAATGTCCCCCAAAGACTCATGTGTTTAAGGTTTGGTCCCCAAGGCAACCATGTTCAAAGGTGGGGCTTTTAGAAAGTGATAGTATCTTGAAGGCTGTGATGTCATCAATGGATTAATTCATTGATGTGTTCACAATTGATTGGTCTATTGAGAGGTGGTGGAAACTTTAGGAAGTGGGAATAGTTGGACGAAGTGTCTGGAAGCCTGCCCTGGAAGGCTGTATCATGTCCTTGGCCTCTTCCTGTCTTTGCTTCCTGACTGCCACGAGGTGAGCAGCTTTGTTCTGCTACCCGCACATGATGCTCTGCCTCATCGTGGGTCCAGAAACAACAGAATCAGTCAATCATGGACTGAAACCTCTGAAACAGGAGCCAAAATAAATCGTCCTTTCTTTAAATGAATTTTCTCAGGTATTTTATCATAGCAATGAAAGACTAACAATAAGTAATGTAACTCTAAATACATTTAAATGGTTATACTCATTTCTTTACACTCTTTTACTCAACCTCTCTCTCTTCAGCATTTTCATCCTATAATGGGACAGTAAATTAGTTTAGCCTTGAATCCTCATTTGCAAACTTACACTATCCATAATATTTCATTATTGTTTCTATTTTAAGTTATGATATAACTGTTATCACAACTTGCTGATAGACCAATATGATGTTTGCATAATAGACAAAGAACTCCTAGATTGCATTTTTTAATTTTATTTTTTGTTAAGTAATTTCAAAAACTATGTTGCCATTTACTAAAACGGGAAAGATGTTAGAACTTGTTTTGTAATGTTTTGCCTTATGTCATTTCAAGGGAATAGAAGATAGGCTTCTAGTTTGGGATCTAAGTTTTAGATTTCACTTTATCATCCATGATAGTCATAGTGTGGTCAGTGGAGCACAGGAAACATGCAGAGCAAAGATAATTGAGCAAATCTTATGTGTATGTACAAATATTGAACTTTCTTCATTGTGCTGAATATATCCAAGTTATTTTATTTCTCACATAAAATGTTGTGGAATTGTCAAATAAAAGTAGAAATTATAAATCTTCCTAATTGTTTAGTTGCAAGTTGCATGAAATCTGGGTGAAATGGTTCATTACTAAGTTGTGAAGTAAATTTAAATTCTAATAAAATGCATTGAGTAATACAACATTGTGGGCCAAGAGCTGATGTTTACATAATTAGACTGCCCCAATTGACAATGAAAGCCCTGGAAAGAGTATGAAAATATGTGGTGGTCATGACCCTCACAGCTTGAGAAAACAAAAATAACTGTATAAAGAAACTTTGGTTCAAAAGATAACCTACTTTTTTCCTTCACTATTATTTTTTCCTTTTCATCTTTATTTATATTTAGGGTGTCTTTTAGTGTGTGTGTGTGTGTGTGTGTGTGTGTGTGTTCTACCTTGGTTAGTATTGTTAGTTCCCTTTCTTAAGCAACCAAGCAAGTTCATGCCTTGTTTTTATGGGACCCCACATCCTTGCCACACCCAAATCTCCCTGGCGCCCAGTGTTAGCTAGGAAGGGCACCTGTGCTCTAGCATACACAAGGTTATTCAAGTTATCCAATCCACTGGGAGGCAGAAACGCCTAGGCCTGCCCTGCTGCCACACATAAGCTATTCCTGACAGCTTCAGCCTGCTGTTAACTGTCCCAGGGTGTGACCTCTTATGTGTTATGCTGGGTGGACTTCCCTCATTTGGAGTTGCAACAAAGATTTCCACCTTTCATTTATCCAGGGTCAGAGTATTGTGTGCCTCTTTGAGAAGGATCTATAATTTTATAAAATAGGAAGGAAGAGGCAGACAAGGCTCTTTTCATCCTGACCATTGCCCTTTCTTTACCTAAGCCATACTCTCAGAATGCCTCACTTCTTATGTGATTACCAGATTCTTTTGACTTTATCATCCTTCTCTTTAACAATGGCTCTTGCCTCCCAGCATCTCCAACTCTATAGAAATGTAGTGATTATAGTCTCCTGGGCTCAGAAATTTCAGTAAGTTATCTCAAAATGCTTCATAAAAATGAAAAAAAATTAAGAAAATATGAAAAGTTTAATAGAGTAAAAGTGAAAATGTCCAGCATAGAATATAAGAGTATGTACATACCACGCATTGCTCAGCCACCCCTCCATAACACACACAGATACATCATAAACACCACCAGTGGGAAAACAGGAAGTTACCTCTCTATGGAATGTGCACTGTAACTTAAACTGCCTGTCACCATCTCCATCATTAGCAAATTTGTCTAGTTCATGTATCTTGTGGCTTATAACCGAAGTAGTCATGTGATTTTCAGTTGTTAATGCTGCTTACTTGTGAACTTGTGAAGGCACAAAAATTATTTCTAGATGCTTTTTTAAGTATGTTTTTAAAGGTTCAGTAGTTTCCTTAAATTATGCATTGTTGTCTTCTTATGTGGACATTATTTTTTACATTTGCCTAATTTCTTCTTTACACAACTCTGTGCTATTTTTTTCCTAACACCACACTTCCTTGATTCAACAGATATCTTTCTCAACAGTCCATTCCTTAGGTAAATCTTCCTAATTGGTGCTGGTGCCTGTCATGTGCTGAATAGAGAACAAAAGTGGAGAAGATACTCAACTCCCTTCTTTCATGGCTTATGTGGCTGCACCCACAAGGAGACTATGTATAGCTTCAATTTCAGAAAATGTAGCCATGTTTAAGACCAAAAAATCCAGACCAAGAATCAGATGTGATATCAGCAACTAGTATGTGCTATGGTTTTTCAGTTGGCAGAAATTATAAATGTGGTCAAAATGAAAAATACTCAATTTATTTTGAAGGATTTTTTTTGCTTCTTGTTCATTATCGAATTTGACCACACTTTATTCAGAAAATGATACCACCCATTAAAACATTTTTTTAAGTAAGACTATTTCTATGAAATAACAGGGAGTAAATATGAGTCAAGAGGCACAGGAAACACAAAAACCTAAAGCAAAAGTATAGACAAAAATGTTTGCACACTTCCCCAGACTGTATAATAATTGATAAAATCCTGATTTTCAGATTGATATAATCTTGCTTACTCAGCTTTAAATGTTAGGCTGATTTTGAGGTCCTTCTAGACATGTAGAAGGTAAGGAAATACAGTTAGGTTCTTTGTTGAGAAAGAATATGATTTATATCTTATGCTTTGGTTTAATTTCTTTGCTGAGCAAGCACACAAGGCACTTATAAACACTGCCAAACCATACATTAATTTTTTTTTCATTAAGGCAGAGTTTATAAATGGAATGAAATTATGTATGGGAATTACACAGATGTCTTGATGAATACAGACACTAATTTTTTTCCAAAACAAATGCAGTTTCCACCATTTGGGGTTTTATGATTTAAAAAATGTGCAGTGATTTTTGGTTTTGTTCTTCCTTTTCAGGAACTTTGAAGCAATTTTTGAACCAGCATAAAAGTAGATGGAGGCTCTGGTAGTGCTTTTGGAATGCTTCTTGCATACCATAATATCACCTCAGTGTGTTTTTATATTGCTCTTAAACATTTATGGAATCTTTATTGAGTATTTAAGATAGGCACTGTGGGAATACAAAGATGAATTAGACAGTATTTTCCTTGAAGAACTTTTATCCATGAAAGAGACATCTAAAGAATTAGCCTAATGCAGAATGAAATAAGTACTAAATACAAATACCTGTGACTTTCCACAAGATAGCACAGAGAAGAAAGATAGGCACGTCTCTGAGAATGAGGGTGGGTGCCAAGGTTCAGTGGCCCTCATAGGATAAGGTGGGTGTGGGGAATTGAACCAAGCACAGAAGCCTGAGAAAGTAGTCTCAGGAAAAGATGGCAATCTAAAGAGCCTGTGGGTGCCAATGACGAAAAGTGGTAGTGGGAGATGAGGTTCTGATCAGGGTTTAAATGGTCTTGAACACCATGTCAAGAACTTCAGATTCATAATAGTGTAACTAAAGTTTCCAATTTTCTAGGAAATTGGGTTATTACCTAAGTTTTAAGCATTACACACTTGCTTTTTTCTTTGATGAAAATTGTCACTTTCTAATCTTGAAGATTAGTATGTATCTTTATGTTAACCTTAACGATTTCTGGTTTACCTTTGAGTGTCATGATTAATAATTCAGGGAGATGTTGCACTGAGAAAGAATGTGTCCTTTATCAGAAAAACAGTAGATGATTTAAAATTATGATTTTTTTCATATCACTTGCATCTGTGCTCTTACAAGTCATTTTATACTTACTTTGAGAGAAAAATGATGTACATAATTTAGACTAAAGTGTTTTTAAAAATAATGAAACTGTAAGTGATGATTATACCATAGATTTTAACCCAATTTTGAGTTAAACATCTTTTTCACCATGTTGGTTAATTAGGTCACTTTGATATTAGCTAATATCAATTGTACATAGATGATGTACTAATCACTGTATTAGGTATAAGCATTATTCAGACCTCATAATATCTTTGTGATTAATGTAATTATCTCCTCTTTATTGATGAGGAAACAAATACAGAAAAGTCAAATCCCACTTAAAGTTAAAAACAACACCAGCAATATGGAGAGGGAAAGGAGGAGGGAAAAGGAATGTACTGAGGACTGAATTAGAGCAAATTATATTCCATGCTTATATAATCATGTCAAAAGGAACCTTAGTATTATGTATAACTAATATGAACTCATAAAAATACCTATAAAAATAAAACACTGGCATTAGTCCCAGGTCTATCTGATTTCAAACTTTTGTTAAGTTTAACAAAGAATTATTGAATATTGACTATGTGATTGTTCCAGAAAACAAAGGTATAAATATTTAGTTTTTTCCCTTCTGGAGTTTAAGATCTAATGTGAAGTGTTTCCCTACGTAAGAATATTCATATTCTTTCCACTCCATTATCTTGCATTCCTACATCATGAAAGGTAGTATAGAAAGTACAGAGGACACTGAAAATACTATAAAGACACAGTCTTTACAGTCAAGAAAGTTAAGTTGGACTTGGATGCATCCAACCACTCAAAAATATAATTAACCTGTGTATTCTCTCCTCTTTTGTGAAGGAGATACCCTGTGCACTAAACCTGGACTATTGGTCCTAGAGGCAGTGATATACCTTGCTTGGTGATCGGTTATGTCATCAAAGATTTCTATAATAAAAAAAAATGCTGATTTGTATTAAAAATCAATAAATAGTAAATGACAAATTAACAATTCATCTATAAGTTGGATTGGCAATAGAAATAACTTGATTTGTATATTGCAACACAGAAGGAAGTGCTTCACATGAGCTAGAAGGGAAGAGTGCTTCCAGATATACATTAGGTGCACAGCAGCTGAGAGAAGAAAAAACGAGATTGTTCTAAGATAGAAATGAGATTAGATTAGTTAAATTAGAAGTAAGGTGCAAATTTTTAGGATGCTTCACAAAATAAAGATTCTATATATTTCTGACTGGTTTGAAATCATAAACTACACTAAATAATTTGGAGTCGATGAGAAATGAGCATATATAAGGGAGAAAAAGCTGAAAGGAGAAGGTGGGGAGAAAGAAAAAGAGGGGGACAGAAAGGGGGAGGAAGTACAAAGAAAGGAAGGAAGAAATGAAATGAAGGAAGAACTTTTCTGAGAACTAGAAAGCATGTTGGGTAGTGAGTCAATATTACTTAACTGAAACATTTACCATAGATGGTGGATGTAGTAGGTT
The DNA here is from genome assembly GCF_902686455.1 of Sciurus vulgaris. Lineage (NCBI taxonomy): Eukaryota > Metazoa > Chordata > Mammalia > Rodentia > Sciuridae > Sciurus > Sciurus vulgaris. Next base: position 49,572,828 of record NC_136472.1, read on the forward strand.
TTGCTTTCTGAATTACCTTCTCAGAAAGATGTATTGCAAATACAATTTAACATAGTCAAAGAGCTTATATCGCTCTGCTTACAAAATACTCTGCCTTCCTCGAAACTGATTTTGTTGGAAGTTTCAATTGCATATTCCTTTAATACTACATAAAAAGTTCCTCTAGTTTCCTATCATCTGGATATTAGATTAATATTCATAGTTTACATTCTTGACTATATAACTAATGAGATTTTAAAATTCAAGAATACATAAATGAACTGAGGTAAGATGCTGTCACTGAGCCTGCCCACCCACACCAAGGTCGGACCGGAGCTGAGCCCCCCAGCCTGCTCCCACACCAAGGACGAGGCTGGTAACTGAGTCTGCCTGCCTGCCCCTGTTCTGCTTAGGGACATTGCACCTGCCTCCACACTGACTCAGGACACCCTCGCTGGGGCTCCCAGCTTCTTTGGGGGCTGCAGGCATTTTGAATTACCCCTGAGTGTGTGGTCATCATCACTGGAAGGGCGGCTCCCTTCCTGAGACACCTACAGGAGACTGGAGGCCCTTTGACAGGTACCTCTATTTACTCACTTACATCCTACACCCTTCACCATCCTCTTGTTCACAACTAGAAACACTGTAAATAGTAATCTAACTGATCCTGTTCATTACAATAATGTTAAAGTCTTTACAGGAGCTGTCTGGTTCAGGACTGAATTTTCTATTGGGTGCTACTGGTATTGATCTCCCCTTCAAAGGACAGGTAGTGGAAAATTGCAGGGTCATAATAAGTCTATAAGGGGGGAACTTCAGTATCTCTGATCTTCATGCTAGAGGGGAATATATACAAACAATATGAAAAAACAGGGGAAGAAAGTGTCCCTAACAAACCAAGATGCTATTGTGATAGAACGCAATGTTAGCATGGCAGTAGAAATGACAGAAAAAGAGCTTAGAATCTGCATACATAAAATGATCTGTGAAGCAAAAGATGAGATAAGGGAGCAAATGCAGAAAATACATGACCATTCCAGTAAATAGTTAAAAGAACAAATGCAGGAAGCAAAAGAACACTCAATAAAGAGATAGAGATTCTGAAAAAACAAAACAAAACAAAACAAAAAAAAAACAAAAATAGAAACACTTGAAATGAAAGAAACAATAAACCAAATTAAAAACTCAATAGAAAGCATCACCAACAGAACAGATCTCATGGAAGACAGAATCTCAGACAATGAAGACAAAATATTTAATCCTGAAAATAAAGTTGAACAAACTGAGAGGATGTTAAGAAGTCATGAACAGAACCTCCAAGATTATGGGATATCATGAAAAGACCAAATTTAAGAATTATTGGGATTTAGGAAGGTACAGAGATACAAACCAAAGGCATGAACAACCTGTTCAATGAAATAATATCAGAAAATTTCCCAAACCTGAAAAATGAAATGGAAAATCAAATACAAGAGTCTTACAGAACATCAGGCACAAAAAATTACAAAAGATCCACACCAAGGCACATTATAATGAAAATATCTCACATACAAAATAAAGATAGTATTTTAAAGGCTGCAAGAGAAAAGTGTCAGATTACATATAAGGGGAAACCAATACAGATATCAGATTTCTCAGCCCAGACTCTAAAAGCAAGAAGGGACTGGAGCAATATATTTCAAGCTCTGAAAGAACAAGGATGCCAACCAAGAATCCTCCCCAACAAAACTAACATTTAGAATTGATGAAATAAAATCTTCCCACAATAAACAAAAGTTAAAAGAATTTACAAATAGAAAGCCTGCACTATAGAACATTGTCAGCAAAACATTTCATGAGGAGGAAGTGAAAAGCAACAATACAAGTAAGCAAAGGGAGGAACTACCCTAAAGGAAAAGCCAATCAAAGGAGAAACCAAAAATAAGCCAAAATGACCAGGAATACAAATCATATCACAATAACCCTGAATGTCAATGGCCTAAACTCAATAATCAAAAGACAAAGACTGGTAGATTGGATTAAAAAGAAGGACCCAACAATATGCTGCCTTCAAGAGACTCATCTCAGAGAAAAAGACATCCATAGACTAAAGGTGAAAGGATGGGGAAAAACATATCATGCTCATGGACCCAGTAAAAAAGCAGGGATCTCCATCCTCATATCAGATTAAGTGGACTTCAAACATAAGTTAGTCAGAAGGGATAAAGAAGGACATTTCATACTGCTAAGGAAAGCATAAAACAACAAGATATAACAATTTTAAATATTTATGCCTCAAACAATGGAGCATCTATGTACATCAAACAAAAACTTCTCAATTTTAAGAATCAAATAGATAAAAATGCATTAATAATGGGGGATTTTAACACACTGCTCTCACCACTGGATAGATCCTCCAAACAAAAACTTAACAAAGAAACTATAGAACTAAATAATATAATCAATGATAGAGAGTTAATGGATATTTACAGAGTATTTCATCCATCGAGTGAATATACTTTCTTGTCAGCAGCTCATGGATCCTTCTCCAAAACAGACCATATGCTATGCCACAAAGTAGCCATTAGTAAATTAAAAAAAAAAAAAATAGAGATCCTACCCTGTATCCTACCAGACCATAATGGAATGCAATTAAAAATGAACGATAAAATAACAAACCCAATGGAGTTAAAATCAGCATACTACAGTAACACAGCTACATCAATGTTTACAGCAGCTCAGTTCACAATAGCCACATTGTGGAACCAACCTCGATGCCCTTCAACAGATGAATGGATAAAGAAACTGTCGTATATATACACAATGGAATATTATTCAACCATAAAGAATAATAATAATATGGCATTTACAAATAAATGGATGGAATTAGAGAATATCATGCTAAGTGAAATAAGCCAAGCACAAAAAAACAAAGACTGAATGTTTTCCCTGATAAGTGGAGAATGATATATAATGGGGGTGGGGGTTGGGGAAGGAGAGAAGAATGGGGGAACTTTAGATTATGTAGAAGGAAATGAGAGGGAGGGGGTATAAAAAATGGTAGAATGAGACAGACATCATTATCCTATGTACATGTATGATTACACAAATGGTATGAATCTACATCATGTACAACCATAGAAATGAAATAATGTATCCCATTTGTGTACAATGAATCAAAATGCAGTCTGTAAAAAATTAAAAGATAAAAAAATACATAAATGAAGTTAAAAATACTTGGCCTTCTAGAATTTGCATGCTAGATTTAGACTCCAAAATATAGAGCTGAATAAGGAAACATTTGGCAACTAGTATATGCAATAAAAGGTAAAATGATCCATAAGTGCAGTATGGAGACATTACATCGTTCTGTTAAAATTAATTTAAGGTTCTTTCCCCCTTTTTGCTAAAATCTGTAAACAAACCAAGTAAATCATCACATCAGAACTAGAGGAGAAATTAGAGTTCATTATAATAATTTCTCACATGAAATTACTGGTATTACCTGATGCTCTCCTGGTTGGGTAGAAGACTGATACATTACTAAATGAATAAAACATTTTGAAATGAATAAAACATTTTTCTTACCAAATGAATAAGATAAAATTAATATTTATTTTTACTAAAAATACCAAGAGCAGAAAACTATTTGAACTAGAAAAAAGTTAATAAAAAGTTTCACTTCCCAAGTTACAATTTTAACTAATGAAATTTTTTACTTTAAAATTTATCATTTGGGGCTTAAAATGATATTTTAATCTCTACTATTATCATTACATTGATTATAGTACATTGGTTATAATCACTCTCATTATTTAGGATATTTAGGATTCTATTTACGATATTAATTATTCAAAATTATTTAGGATAATATCTCTTTAAACTTTCATTATAGAGTCAAATTTAACCTGCCATATATATATATATATATATGATGTGTATATACATTATATATATTTATGATTTTATAAGTATAAAAACTTGCCTTTATTATTTTTATCTTTTTTTTTAAACTCTACAGTTCCCTCAGGAATTCTTTCTTGTTGTGAACTCTTAGCATTTTGGAACATGTAGATTTGGTCATGGAATACAAAAGTCTTCAAATGAATCCAGGTCAAATATTTGTAGTACAAAATAAATTTTTGATCAACCAACCTTCCACTCACTTCACAGGAAAAAAATGGCAATAAAGATGTTGCTCAATGGTCAACATCTGCTCCTCTATGTACAGTAGTAATAAAATAGGGAAATAGTGAAATAATATCAATGAGGAGAATAGTGAAAGCACACCATATTATGAGATAGGAAGGAAATGGAACTTTCATCCACCAGATCTGTTTAAATAATGACATACAAACTTTGAAAACAGGAATTCATTAATCTATTCCAAAGAATAAAAGGGAAAGAAAGATTAGCTAAGTACTCTTAACTTCAAAAGTTCCTCTCCTTTTACATGAGCTCTCTTCTTTAAATCTGATGGAATATTCCTTGTAGAATTTTTATTAAATGAAAATTTGGTTATTAATTGATAACATCAGAACCAAAAGGATTTTTATATTCCAATAGAATGCCTCTGTGATCTTATAAATTTTGTTTTAATCACTTATTTGTCTTATTTCATCTAGTTTATTTTGAAATGCAAGGAAACTTTGGTGAAAACACTCCTTGACATTAATGTTATTAACAGACCAGTCCAATCTAAGAACTCAGTTTAGGTCTGGAAGTAATTAAAAACAAGCAACTTTCTTGATAATTTTTTAACCATGATTGCTTTTTAATAAAAGAATAATAAGAAAAATTAGATTCACCCATTATTTTTCATATAATCTATGAAAAATTATCTATGAATGTTCATGTCAGTATACATGTATTTTACATGTATAGTTTTTTGTTTTCCATTTGGTTGGCTTTAATTTTTTATATATTAATTCTCTTAGGACATTTCTGGTTATATGTCTGGAAACTTCAGCCATCCAGAAAAAAAGAAGGTCGGGAAATAATGAAAAAAATGTGCTGAAAGAATTCACATAAAAGTTTTGGAGACTTGAAAATGGGAACAACAGACACTTAAAAAGTTATTGAACCAGAAAATAAAAGTCTTTCCTGGCAGGTATTTATATAGTAATATGCTGATAACTATTGGATAAAAATAAAAGCATTCAGACATTATTACAGAGCTCCCATCCATGAAAACCAACTTTAATTCAAAGGAAAAGACAACCTAATTCATATTTTTCTTTCTGGTTTGAACATAAGAAAACAAAATAAAATCATCAATAATAAAAGAAAAATTAAATATTAAAAGAAATTTAGTTTCATTGTTTACTTCAGCTATCTTCTTAGGATGTTCTTCCCATTAACTACTATACAAATACATACCTATATAAATAAATACATAGAATGTGAATGTAAATCTATATATTGATATACAGTTTCAAAATAATTTATGTCAGTGACATTCATTGTCATTCCTTTGATATAAATATTTTAATAAACAGACATCCACAAAGTGGAAAAATATAAAAATAAGAAAACTCAGAGCAACTTCTTTCAGTAGGACTAATACAAGTATTTAGGTGGTTTCTGAATATTAGGAATCCAAGAAGTATCAAATTAAATGCTCAGATTCTGGGAATCAAACTGAAGATTATTTAAGGATGAGGGGGAATTGTTGATTAAATTCTTCTTCTTCTTCCATAATTTAAACCATGTTTTTAAAAACCTATATCTTATTCCATCAACATGTGTTCTGGTAGACTTTGAACCAAGTTTCATCTACATTTAAATCTCAGGAATTAATAAAACTTAAACATGGAAACATTTTATGATTCTCACATTATTCATTCATTCAAACTTCATTACGTAAATTTATGTAGAGAAATGTTAGGAAAAACAGATAACTTGAAACAAAACCAAAATCAAGCATAGAACTATGGACTCTATGCCTTGAGCAATAAGGAGTCATTAAAGGCTCTGAGACTAAGGGGTGATAGGCTAAAATATGCAGCAGTGTGTCTTGTTCTTTTATTTTCATTTTCCTTTCTAAATTTGAACCCAACTACAGAGCATGGAATGGGTCTACAGAGAAACTTCTTGATTATTTCTTGTACTCATAAAACATCCTGGTAAGTTCGTGTCTGAACAAAAATATAATTTTTCAGTACACGGAATCATCTTGTTTACATTCTACATAATATATAAATTTTCAAATACGTTATTGCTAATACAATTACAAGATATTGACAAAATAAAATTTAAAAAGTATTGAGCTGGTACAGATTACTGACAAAAAAATTATTTCTAGATATCTTGTGAACACACAGTATTCTATAATTACCTATTCTTGTATTTAACAGACTATTCCAGGAAATCCAAAAGACTGCAAAGAGAAATAGAACTTGAGGATTAAAAACCAAGTTCATAAGATTTTTCACTGAGAAAATGTTCTGCTATGAAATTTTTTTTCTTATTCATCATTATTGGCATCAGTCCAAATTGATAGTACTTTCAATTAAAGGTAAAGAAACTTCACCCAATTATTTACTTGGGGAAACACAGAATAATCTTTGATTCGCCTTTAGTATTTGTTGATTCTTGTTCAGAAAGAATTTTCAGATCATAGCATCACTCTCTTGACCTCTCCTTAATACTTCCTCCACCACTTCCTCAATGAGTCCATCGTTTTGCTTACACTACTAATGTAATATTTTTCTGGGGGAACTCTATCTCTAATGAGCAGTCCTACAGTTCGTGACAATCAATTCTCTAAAACACTTTGTAACACATATGATCTAATCGTTTTCTCCCTCCAAAATTGCCCATAGAGTTTGAATGCCAGGTGACCACAGGCATATTTCCTTAGTAAGATATTCTAATGTCTTCATAATTGGAGTCCATCTACAAACACGCCCCAGACTATAAGGAATATTCTTTCCCCCCTGCAATTAGTTACATTTATGGAAGGACTTCACATTGCCATATGACATTCATTCATCACTGTAACAATGATGATTTTGTCATAAATTAGCAACAGTATGTGATAATGACAGGGTTTCAGAATCATTATATTGAACTATGCATCATTCTCCAAACACATACTGATTGATAATATTAAGTTGAATCATAACTTACATTTAAGAGAATGGCTGAGAAATCAGGCAATGTGTCAGTCAGGTGTTGGTGGAAACAAGGGCATATCGCACAGGTATTTTGAAGATAACTTATTAGAACCATATTTATAAGTTTGAGTAAGGACAGGGGTATGTTAGCATATTTTGTGATTAGCAACAGCAGATGTTCCTAAGGCTGCGAGGGGTAATATGTTTTAGTTACTTCAAGCTCAGGGAAGCCTGATAGATCTTCTGCAGAAAGGAATCAGAATTCAGGAGCAGCAGAGAGCAGGGGAAGAAAAGTCCTACACATTTCTCCTCTAGTCCTCGCAGCTGTTGACTAATTCATCCCATTGGTCAATTCAGTAGAAAGCTACAGGGCCAGGAAATAAGGCTGATAGTCGGTAAGGATGAAGCCACTTCTCTGTCAAAGCAGGGCAAAGAAAGAAGAGAATGGGTGGGGGACATGGGAAAGACAAACAGCAAATAACTTTCTCCTAGTTCTCTTTCAAAAAAACGTAAGCAGCTAATCTCAATCAATTGCCCCCTTTCCTTAGCTCCTTGTACTAGAAGGCTTATGTTAGAGGAGTGCTTCCTAACCCTTTCTCCACAAGAAAGCACAAGGCAATCATTCAAAGTAGATTTGGGTGACACATACAAAATGTTTGGTGAAAATTTTGAAATTACTTTGTATGATAGTGTGAATAGAGAATATTTAAAAGATTAAATTTAAGGGGCTAAGGATGTGGTACCGTGATGAAACTCATGCAGAGGATGCATTAAGCCCTGGGTTCATTTCCTAACACTGACAAAAAAATAAAGATAAAATAAATGAATAAATATTGAATTTATATAAAAGTTCCTCTAATTTAAGACTTTGTATTTTTAAGAAAACAATTGTTTCTTCACAACTGTAATTTTTAATATTAGTTTTTTTTATTTTTGAAATAGTCACAATTCCTGATGAAGACTTTTGAACAGTTATCTTTCATATTCTTGGGAATCAATATTGACCAGAAATGTTGCTGATAAAATTGGAAAGACCATTTTTGAATAGCTATAAAGCCTTCAAAATTTGTAAAGTTTATAAATTGTGAGAATCATAATCAGATAAATTATAACTAAAGTCTCTTCAGTCATTATGAAGGCAATATAAATTAAGAAGTGCACATCTACTGTTCAGTTGTTCATTGTTGTGTTGATTTTGTTGTTGTTTAATGCCCTGGATTTGAATCTAGGAACCTAGGTTTTAATTCCAGCTCTGTCAATTAAAATTATCCAAATGTAAAAAAAATATTGAACATTACTCTGCTGATGCAAATAAATTTCAATTCCAAACAAAACTTCACATAATAGATATTTCAAACTGTTGATGGAATTCTAATTTCCAGAATATAGATGAACTGATAAAACAGTCTTTCTGATGCTAACTGTAAGACCAAAGTCACACACTCTGTCTTAAATTATGAAAACAGATTTGGAACCATCATCTAGAACTGTGCCCATAAGAGGATCCCCTCCTTTGTTCCCTCCTCCACCTCCTTCCTCTGAATTTACAGGACTCTGCTCTTTTCTCCTTGGACATGTGAGACTCTCACAAAATTTATGACTCTCTAGTCCTTGTTGGGTTGCAGTGTGTATTCACTCTAGCCTGGATGGGCTGTCCAGGTGGTGGTGCACATACAAGAAAGGCCCACAGGATAGATTATCAGAACTCTTCTCATCTCAGCAATGACTCTAGCCTCCCAGATGTCACTGCTATGCTCCAAAGCCAAAGGAGATCAGTACCTCAATCTTGTAACTCCATTATGCACTGACTGGGAAGCTCAAGAGCCAGAGAAATATTTGTTTAATTTCAGTGTCTTAAAAACCTTCTGAAAACAATTCTAAGGATATAAACGGTAAATATGGTGTGCATTTCTCTATTAGGTGTGCAAATTTAATATTTCTAAGGTTTCAAATGGGGTTCTACATTTGATCAAGGGCTAGTTGTAATATGTGACATGTGACACAAGACAGACTGATCAGAGACAGGTTGCAGTATCATAGAATATAAGACTGGAAACCTAGTTGTCAGATTCTCCTTTATATACCTGAAGTCCTTAATCCACTACAATTCATTGGTTGATTTTTACCTCTTTTGTAAATGAAACAAATGAAATGAAGTTGTGATTTTACTGAAGTAAATCTCCCTAATAATTTTATTCTCAGTTTCAGAAAGATAATTTACATTGCCACTCCAAAATAGCAAATACAATGTTTATAACGTTTCTATGAGAGATCTCTCAAAAATTGTGCCAGCTTGCTCTTTAGTATTACGACTAAAGCATACAGTTTTATTCTTACCCTTGATTTGAGTAAGGTGATGAAGGTAGAGTCCAGTGTATTCCCTGGTCGTATTTGCTCTCAGAGTGACAATAAAAGGTTAAATACTTTCCTGCTATTACAGAGATTCCTGAATGAGGACACAGCCCTCTATGTCTATCCTTCCTAGAAGTGTGGAGCTCTGTTGTGCTTGTTCATGTGGGAAAATGTTACTTTATAAAGTAGAGGGTTGAATTTAGTGAATCCATGGGGATATTTCCAAATTCCGAGTGGATGCCTGAAACCAAAGGTAGTGCTGATCACCATCTACACTGTTTTATTTTTAATTTTTTTTCCTATTTGTACTGCAGTTTTTCCACATAGCAGTAGAGTTAATCTGCTTTTCCATGTTTTATTCCCTGATGCCTTCTTTGCTTCACTACTTTTGTACCCTGGAGACTCAGTTAAGTAAAAAAAAAAAAAAAAAAAAAAAGGTGTTACTTGAACATAAGCACTGTAATACCAGAATAGTCACTAATTTCTTGGGCCTGTGTGCCCATGTTAGGTTGCAAAGTATACTCACTCTAGCCACTGAATGGATGTCCTGGTGGTGGTGCACATCCACGAAAGGATCACAGGGTGGACTATCAGACTTCTCTCCATCTCAGCAATGATGCTACCCTCCGATATTACAATGAAGGAAGGTTGCAAACAGGATAAATACAGAGGACCAACGGAAAATTCATGTCCGAAGCCCAACAGAGCAGATGGCATGAGATTTCATTATGCTACTCAGAATAGTATGCAATTTTAAACCTGTAAATTGCTTATTTCTGGAATGTTTCATTTAATATCTTCCAACTGTGGTTGACCTGAGGTAGCTAAAATTGTGGAAAGAAAACTGTGGTATGATATTGCTCAGAGTAGAATAAAAGAACTTCAGAATAATTTGTTTTCATTGGTATCTTGATTGCATATCTTATAATTTTGAGTTATTGCATATCTAAAATAACCCCCCAGTTAGACCTAACTTAAATAATGAAATCAACTCAGCTTTTCAAGTAATAATAATACTGAATGAAATTTTATTAGAGACCTTTTAGAACCAGAAATAAATGTTACTGCAGCAAGCCTCATCTTTGAAAAAATTTCTTCCACCATTTCCCATAATGATGTTGGTGATTACTCTTTTATATTTGGAAGGAGTAGAATTAGAAAGACTTGAAGTTGTGTATCTGGAAGTTTTTATTCTATTAACAGTAACAACAATAACCAGCGTATGTGTACCACACACTTTTCTAAAGTGCTTGTAGTAGTACAAGCAGTATGGTTTCACAATCCTATATGGATTTAGATTATAGGTTGTGTTGACCTAATTTTTCTTATTGACTCTAGAGATTGTCTTGGCCCTAGGGAGGAGATGCTGTGGTGGATTTGGGCCTCATATCTACATATAATAACATAAAAAAGAAAAGTTATCTCATAAGCATGCCTGTACACACTCACAATCTCTTTTGGGTGTCTATTCATATTTATCAGTGCTCATCTATCTCAACTTTGAAGTAAGAAACCTCTCTGCATCCTCTGAGTCTAATTGAATGGAACCATTCCATCTGGCCATTACTGAACAAATTTCTGTCACAAGGGAAGGTTATACATGGATAGGTTTAAGAGTGGTTCCTAAATTAATTACTAAGTTAAATTAATTACTAAGTTAACATGATTGGCTCAAAATTAGCAGGCCCTACCATAGAGCTGAACTGGGATCAGTTACCCAAACTACTTGGATTTGCACAGTGGTGGTAGTAGAACGATTACTAAAAGGCAGCCACAAAATCCACCCTGGTATGTTTATGACCTCATTTAATTCTCTCCAGGGCCTATGAAATAGGTTCTTTGTGAATACCTCCTTTGCTTGCTTGTTTATTTTGCTCAAGTCCCATGGTTTGAATGATATCTTATTTTAATAATTTATACTTACGTTTGCCTTCTACTCTCTATACTAATTTACCACATCCCAGGAATTTAGATTGTAACCAAGAAATGGGAGATTGTTTTCATACCACACATTATACATATTCATATGTCATGTTCAGTTTTTTATTTCTCACTTAAATTTTTCTTTTTGTCATAATTGTTCACTTTGAGACACAAACTAAGTATCAATCCCCTATGAAAACTTCTAAGAAAAAAATACACAAAATTTGATCTGCATTATAATTAAATAGTTCTGTGCCCCTTCCCACCTGAAGAATACATGTTTTTTAAAGTGTGGAACTTTGTTTTAATCATCTTTCAGTCCCTAGCACTTTACTTAGAATAAGAGCTTCATAAATGCTCATTGAACTTTGCTGATGTCAATGAATTACTAAGGAGAAGACCCAAACCCTGAGCTTCTTTTTTTTTTTTTTTGCCAGAAGGGAAATCATGGATATTATGTTTATTTGATAAAAATGGGCTAATATTAAGTAAGTAGGAACCTACTACATTGTAATACTGAGGTAATGATTCAAAATAAAATGAATTTTAAAAAGCACAAAGATATGAAGCTGGAGAATTTAACCACTTAAGTCCCAAGTTTTAAATTCTGTGAACAATTTCAATGCAATTGACACAGAGGAATTAAAATAGGTTGGAAATCATAACCTAGAGTTTATATAGTATTATAGTAATATCATCACATTGTTATTATGTTGTGTTATATAATTATATATTTATATGCTATATTTTAAGTTTTTATTTGGGACAATGGGACAAAATGGGTTAATCTCCACTATTCTTGTTGTATTCTCTCATTCCCCATCCTGAACTGAAGTTCTTTTGGAATTTTTTCACTCCTTGACTAGGTCAGGTTCTCTCAAGTACCAGTACCTGCAAAAATATTAAAGGTTTCTGTGACCTTTAAAGTTTTTCTCAACACTTATTCTTCAAACTTCCAGTTGAGAAGTCAGTTCCTTTTATTTTCCTCAATGTAAGTTTAATTTTAATATTTTTACATAATTTTATAAGCAACATTTACTTTTATTTATAGTTTATTATAAATCCACTGAACAGTCTAGAATGTATGGAATCAGAGCAAGATCAAAAGAAATGCTGGATAGCAAAAATTAAGAATAAGTTAAATCTTACTTTATAACTTACGAACTCATGTCTTCTGCTTTTCAGTTCTATGGTTTTTGTTCTCTCAGTTTTGAAATATTTGTTTCTTGATAATGCTCTTCATATTTCTGTTGTGTAGCCAGTCACCATGTTCGGCGTCCCGTCAATGCTGTCTGAGACCTGCACTCTCTTTGTTAGCCAAGGCATTTTATGCCAATGTTATCAAACTTGGATCCCGTATTTTCATCCCATAGGTGGCCAAACTCTTCAGCATACAGGCTGGAGTCACTGAGCTAGCCTCCCTCCCTCCCTCCCTCCCTCCCTCCCTTCCTTCCTTCCTTCCTTCCTTCCTTCCTTCCTCAGTTTCAGAGGTCTAAGGCCACAGATGGCCCACTCCCATTGCTTTGGGCCTAAAGTAGGACATCATGGAGGAAGAATATGATGGAGGAAAGCTACTCCAGACATGTCACTAGGAAGCAGAGAGAGTAAGTCAGTATCTTAAGGAGGCTTTACTTACCTCACCTGAGGCTTGGTGATCATACTCTGTTATATTCTTCTGTTGCTATTGAGGTTACTAGTCTAATGTCTCTCTTAAATTGTAAAGGATTAATTTCTCCAGTGAGGCAAGGATTGCATTTATCTTATATACCACTAAATCTGAAGCACTGCACTATGTGACATAGTAATCGTTTAATAATGAATGAATTACTGATGCCTGCACATTTGATAAAGGTGGGTTATACATTTAGATCTAAATTTCTAGTAGCCAAAACAAAGGATTTTAAGATTCATGATATTCTTAGGGTAAAATTACTACTTTAGGACCAAGTAAGAGTTTGGGCAGATAATAGTCAAATAATTAAACTGAAGTATCACTATGAACACTACTGCTTTATTTATTTATTTTGGGGGGTACTGGGTATTGAACTCAGGGACACTCAGCCACTGAGCTACGTCCCCAGCCCTATTTTGTATTTTTATTTAGAGACAGAGTCTGAGTTGCTTAGCTCCTCACTCTTGCTGAGGCTGGCTTTGAACTCAAGATCCTCCTGTCTCATCCTCCTGAGCCCTTGGGATTACAGGTGTGTGTGACAGCACCCAGCACTGCTTTATTTTTTAAAACGTGTTGGAATCTTGTTTTAATAAGTGAAAAATGATTCTTCCTTATAATTTTCCCCTTATTTATTAAAAACGAAACACCCTCTGCCTACTTAGAATAGTTTTGGTTAGAGTTTTAAGACTGGAAAGAAAATCTTCCATAACGAATTATTAAATACATCATCAACTTCAGTAAGTTCAAAACTATTGCCGGCCCATGAACAATAAAAACCCTAGGTGTTAGCAAAGTTAGTATTTATTAAATCCATCCATGAGTAGATAATCTTAATTATGCTCAAGAATGGGTCTTCTCTCTCTCTTCTGTAAGTCTTTAGGCAAACATTTATTATTATGTACTTTTAAATGCCATTTCCTTCAACTGGTTATTTTTGTGACATATCATCAGAGCTATTTTCCTTTGGAAATTATAAAATAATGATAGTGAAATTTTGAAATAAAATTTTAAATTCAACAAAATATTATTCTTGAAGTTGATTTTTTTTCTTTCAGTTAACCTGGACTTCAGTTCTAATAATGAAAGAACAAGCAAAAACCAGGGAATTTAGCACAGAGCCCGTATAAATTGGCCAGTGTTATGGTTTGGATGCAGGAAGGTTCCAAGGAGAAAAGATTGGATTGTAAAAGTCTTAACCCAATCAGTGATTTAATCCCTAATGGGATTAATTGAAATTGTCGGGTGTGGCGGGAGGAGGTGGGAATTGGGGCGTGGCTTTGGGGTATATGTTTTGTGTCTGGAGAGTGGAGTCTCTATTCTCTGCTATCTGATCACCATGATGTAAGCTGCTTCGCTCTGCCACCCTCTTCAGGCACGATGTTCTTCCTCACCTGGAGCCCGGAGGAGCCAGCCTTCTATCAAATAAACCTTTCCTCCTCTACAATTGTTCTGGTAGGATCTTTTGGTCACAGCAGGAAAAAAGTTGACTAAAGCAGCCAGTATATTTTCTCAAATTGATATTAAAATTTCATTTAATAACGTTTCCTCACATGAAGTAGCATGTCTCTGGCATTCCCTAATTATGATAAGCCTCAATACTGCTCCTCCTTTTAGGAAAATCTCAGACAATTTCTGCACAGGGATACTTCCAAAACGAAAGGAAGCGCAGAGACATTTGTGCCTGGCAGCCAGGAATTGTCAATATATGTGCCCCACAACTACTCTCTTCCCATTAACAGCCTTTTCCATAGCAGGAAAGAAAATGCAAACAGATCAGAACTTTTCTCCAGTTTAATTTTCCCAGATTCAAGGAACCCGGATAAAGCCGCTGTAAGATTGACATGAACGTTGTCCAATAGTGTGGGAGATGGGCGTATCATTTCATGGCTACTCCAATCGGCACCCAGAGAGTAGCCATCTCTAAAGTGAAAGCGGAAGTAAGGGTTTGGCGCGCCAAATGGATCCACTCCTGCAGCACCTGGAGCGCTTTTCTGAGGTGCTGTCGGTCTCCCGCACCCCCCACGTAAGCACCTGGGACCAGGCGACCGTGCGCAGGGCTCTACAGTGGGCTCGCTACCTGCGCCACGTCTACCAGCGCTTCTGCAGCCATGAGAGCATCCGCACAACTCTGGATAGGCAGTTGCACAGCTTGCGGAAGGAGGGCGGCCTTGGGGCGGGTACAGTCCCTGGACTGACAAACTTTGAGGCCCTTGCGCACTGTGACATCCTTCTGTCTCTACGTCTGCTGAAGAACCCGGCTCTAGGGGATGCCGCTTGTCACTACCTGCTGCAGCAACTCTTTCCCGGCCGGGGCGTCCCGGATGCCGACGGGGAAACGCTCCAAGACAGTCTGGCCAGCCTCGCCCGCCGCGGGTCTGCGGTCCACATGCTGCGCTTCTATGGCTACAGAGAGAACCCGAATCTTCAGGAGGACTCACTGATGAAGACCCAGGCGGAGTTGCTGCTGGAGCGTCTGCAGGAGGTGGGGAAAGCCGAAGCGGGGGATCCCGGCAAACTTCTCTGCAGCCTGTGGGAGCGCCTGCCACAGAACAACTTCCTGAAGGTGGTAGCGGTGGCGCTGTTGGAGCCTCAGCTGTCTCCCCGGTCCCAGGGAGAGGCGTTGGAACTGGGTAGCCCCCAGATTCTTAGAGAGGGGAGTCAAGATCTAGTCCATTGGCTTCTGGGCAAGTCGGAAATCATGGGTGCCTTTTGCCGCAACGTCCCTGCGGGTCTTTTGACTTCGGTGGCAAGTCGCCACCCAGCGCTTTCTCATGCCTATCTGAGTGTGCTAACTGACTGGAGTCGACATCTGCACTACGACCTTCAGAAGGGCGTGTGGGTTGGAGCGGAGTCTCAGGATGTGCCCTGGCAGGAGTTGTACACTAGGTTTCAAAGCCTCTGTCAGGCACCCCCACCTCTGAAAGATGAAGTTCTGACTGCGCTCAAGTCTTACAAGGCGCAGGATGGAGATTTCGAAGTTCCTGGTGTTAGCATCTGGACAGACCTGTTGTTAGCTCTTCAGAGTAGTGCATAATACCACATTTGGTCTGTGTTAGGTCCCAAGCCAAGCACTAATTCTCCACGAGCAACTTTTGTTATTTGAATATTTAGTGTACAAAACGAAAATTCAATGTTGAAAAGGAAAAAGCAGCTTTTCTTAGTATGGTTTACTCTTAGTTTGGTCCCTCCCTCTGCCCAGTACCAGTGAGGAGTTTTCTTTAACCAATAACATGGTTGTCAGAAATGTTAGTTTGAAAAACTTATTAGCCAATTTGAAGTTTAAGCCCTGAACTTTGACCTTGTTGATCTAGTCTAACTAGTTAAGTTGCCTCAACATACATTAAAATTGTTCTGTTTCTTACTTCTGCGAATTACTGCTCTCTGAAAGACCCATAGTTTGTTAATTTAAAATATTGACTTTAATACATAAAGAATGTTTAAAGCAGAGTGAGTGCAAATATATTCATTTGGGTATTAATATAAATTTGATGGTAAGAGAATCAAACTTCTAAATTAGAAGACCCTGTCGTTCCTTCTGCCATTAATTAGGTTAGTAGGACACAACTTTAGGCAACAGTTACTTCTTACTAAGTGAACGTTTATACTCAAATAATTAGGAACTGGGGTTGTGGTTCAGTGGTAGAGCACTTTTCTAGCAAGTGTGAGGCACTGGGTTTGATCCTCAGCACCACATAAAAATAAATAAGGGTATTGTGTGTATCTATAATTAAAAACAATTTAAAAATAATTAAATTTTATTGTTTTTCCCTTAGTGAGAGACTTATGAAGACAGTTTGGAGTATTTATTTTGTGTGTAGGAATTTAAGTTTTTTAATTTACTTGAGTATACCTCAACTAGCAGAATGAGTTAGTCATTTTTATTAGGGATATATAACTTTCCAGCAATCAAGGCATTTTTGTCCATATCCAGGTTAACTGATAACAAGAGTGTTTGGACATGCTGATATTCAGAAAGTTAGTTTCCGATTCCAGAAATGAAATTAGAACAAAAGGAGTATTATCTTGTAGAAAATTTTATTTTGTAGTAAAATTTAGAGGTAATGTTCCCTTAGTAAGTACATGTTCTAAAATAATCTTAGGTGAACAATAGCAAATTCTTATTGCCTGTGGTCTGATTCCTTTTTCTAGCACTAATTGAGGTAGACCATTTTTAGATTGCATTTACCAAAAACAGTAAAGCAACTCCTTCTGTTAATTACACAAGCCTTATTTCAAGAAACAACCCAATGAAGAGTTGTGCCATGGCAAGGCAGTAGCAGTTTGAACTCTTTCCTCTATTGCTATAGCTACATCTGAACACTATGATTTAAGATAAGATTGATATAGACAACATTTTAAAATCCATTTTTGTACTATTTGTTGATCTCTTATTTTAAATTCCATGATATATTTGGTACATATATAGTCTTATTGATTTAATCTGTGCTCCAAGACCATGTTCTTATGTGTATAAACTGAAAGAGATGAAGTGAAATGCCCAAGGGCACACAAAAAAGCAACATGAGAGTAGAAGTCATAGCTGTTATTTATTTTCTTTCCAAGAGTTTAGCACAGTGTCTGGTATGTGTATTATTCCTCCTAATGTTTGAGTGTATAAAATTATCATTGGAACCTTACTCTGTATGTTTTCTTATATCTTAAACAATATGAAATACTTGTTAAGTTCCTATTAAATTTAATAGCCTAGTTCTCTCTAGGACTCCATGTATAGAATGGGAGAAAATATGAAACAACTATACAAATGTGAACATATGGACAACTTTATAAAATCTAGAAATATTTATTTTGTGGTTTGTCCTATTAAATTTCTGTTTGTTTTGATTTCTCATTTTTTATTTCTCAGGTTTTTTTTGCCTTATTACATTGTTTCTCTTTTTTTCTTACTCTATTTTTCCTTCTACCAGTTGGGATATTCCACATCTGAGCTTTTACTCTGAATATTTTTATCATATTTAATTTAATTTAAAAATATCTGAAACTATTTAATATCTCAATCCCCTTTCCTAATGATATAATAGATTTTAGGAAACTAAGTCTGCTATCTTATCACTAAACTCACAAGTTATTTTCCAGTGTTTGAGTTTTGTTCTTTATTCTAAAAAAGCCAGCAAATTATAATAGTATAATTAATATTTTATGCAGACAAGTGTGTTTTGATTTACCTACATTTTTAGCAGTTTTGTTATTTTGTAGTTCAGTTATTGTGTAAATCCCAAGTTTTTTTTTCCTCAGATATTAATACTGGCATTGGTTTACTTACCATCTTTTTGTTGTTCAGAAATTCCTTTGGAGAAAATGTCTTGGTGATAAATATTTTTAATTTTTATATACAAATGTTTGTCAATGTTAGAAGGTCGTTTTGATGTGTATCTGGTTCTAGATTAACACATTAAATATATTCACTTTTTTCTGGTTTTCATTGTTGATATTGAGTATACTTATAGTTCTTTAGTAAGTGATCCCTTCCTGTTTTCTTTTAAGATGGTCCTTGGTTCAGTGTCTGTAGTCACTATAGTATATGTAATTGTGAATTTCTCTTTAGTTTGCATGTTACATGTGTTTATGTTTCATTTTTCTAAGGATTTTTGTTTTTCTCTGTTTTGAGCAATTCCCAGCCATTATCCCCCAGTGTTTTCTTTCCTCCACATTTTATAATCTCTCCCATGACTGATCCAGACTATATTAGAACTTCTTATACCACTCTTCTATTAACTCTCTTTCCTGGCTTCTTTCACCAAATGACTTTGTGCTACTACAAAAACTGCTATCATTATCCAGGCCCATTTCTCCATCTTCTCTGTAGTAATAATATCCTACCCCCAGGTTTTAGTTAGAAATGACCACCCTATGTGGGAGTAAATTTTCCAGTTTTCTTTGTAGTTAGGTATACCCATAACACTAGATTTTGGCTACTTTGATATAAGGAGAAGTGATGTGTACAACTAACAATTCACACCCTAGAAATAGAAAGTCATTTTGTTTGTAATGCTCTATTTTCACCTTTTAGTGGACTGGAAAATCCAGTAAGCCACCGGGAATCATATGACTAAAGATGACTAGAGCAACTGCTGTAGACTCAAAGATGAATTCACATGTCCACAGAGGCAAAGCAGCCCACCTGTATATCCTATTTTGTTACATGGGAGGAGATTAACTTTTTTCTACTGTTTTTTATCCAGATCACCATTCAGGGTTTCTTTGTCATATCCACAACCCTGTAATCCTAAATTAGTACTGATACAGTCTTGGTAATTCTGCATGTTCTATCTGATATTTAAGCCATGAGTTTTAATTTTCAACACCATTTTTTTCCCAGAAATTCATTTAGTTTTTCGTCCTCCCATATCTGCATGGCCATTTTTAATAATCTTGCTTTGGTGTGTGTGTGCATGTGTTTGTGTGTGTGATTCCATTTTTATTTTTTAGCATTGTTATTTTATAATTTGTATTAATCATTTCAGAACCTAAATTCCCTTGGAATCAAAAGCTATTCTGTTTATTCTCATGCCAGTTAGTTTCTTTACTTGTTTGTAATTTCTTTGAGTTCACATGTATTTGATTTTTAACTATGGAAACTTGGAAATCTAAATAGGTTATTCTTTCTACCAGAAAGTCATTTTCAAATGCTTATGCAGTAAGTATAGAAAGCCCTAAGAAGGGCCAGTTTGGCAGATTCCTAGCTTAATGTAAGAATTTTGGCTTTAGTTTATTTACTATGTGATTTGGGAATTTCCCTTATTGTCTCTAATTCAAACAGTGTTAAAGATGTGTTTTATTGAGAATCTACTTGTTGTTAGCAATTAGGCCTATGGAATATCTAGCCAATGCTTCCTTTTAATCTCACACCAACATACTCTCAACACTTCTCTGGAGTAAGTATTGTCAATTTTACAAGTCATCCCTGTAATGCCAAATTCAAAGGATACTTTACTGCCATTGAGTTATTTGCCCTCTCAGGAGCATTAGCTATTCCCTACCATTGCCACCTTTTTGAAATTGGACTTGAAAGCCTATAATTATGACCTATATCACAATACTCTGTCCTGGTCTCCTCTCAACTAATTTTTCCCAGTAGAACATCCTGGTCCCTGCTCTCCTAATCAACTTTTAAATGTTAGAGATGTCTTAAAATTCAACAGCTTTATTTCCTCTTTCTTGTGTACTCTCATTAAATGTGAGATATCCATTTTCACAATTTAAATACTTCCTATATATTGTCAGTTGCAAAGTTCGTATCTCAAGCCCAGAGCTCTTACCAGAGCTTCAGAAATAACATATTTACCTGAATGCCTTATTCACAAGCCTCTTGAACCAAACATTTCCAAAACCGTTCTTACTATCTCCACAGAAGCCTTTTTATCCTCAGGTATTTCTAAATAAATATCCAGAAACTTGGGAATTGTCCTTGAGTTATTTCTTTCTCTTAATCTTTACTTCTATTCCGTCAATATATTCTCCCGATTCTCCATTTGCCACTCATCACCCTGTGCTAATATGCTATTGTAACATTACATTCTTACTTGTTTTTGGAGGCATCACACTCCAAAAACATATTCAAAACATATTCTAAAGTGTAATCAAAACAACATGTCACTGACATAAAAACAGACACCTTGACCAATGGGATGATAGAAAAAGCAGGAATAAATCCAAACGTTTATGATAAACTGAATTGTTGTAAAGGTGCCAAGAGTACACGATGGGGAAAGATGATCCCTTCAATAAGTGGTGTTAGGAAAACTCCCATGCAGAAGAATGAAATTACACCCTGATCTCATACCAAACACAAAAACAGCTCAAAATAGATTAAAGATTTAAATAAAATTCTGAAACTATAAAACTGGTAGGAAAAAAATAGGGAAAAAGCTCCAGCAATCCTATTTTTTCTCTTTTACATCTCCAGCACATGTGCTGCTCTTTCTACCACCTTAACCAAAGCAGATAAACAAAACATCTGTTCTTGTTTTATCAGACACCAAATTCATTTATTTGCTGTCCTTTGTGAATAACTTCCTAAAAACTCCCCATTTTCCTTGAAGACTATTCCAGTCTGGATTTGCCCTCCCTCCTGCTTGTATAATGCCATTCCATCCATTGTGCCTTATTGAGGCCACCTAATATCTTACACATTGCTAAACTTAATAGTCAGTTTTCAGACCTCCTCTTGTTTAATCTATTAGCAAAATTGGTTACAGTTGAAGATTCCCTTTCTGTTACATTTTCTTCATTTGATTTCCAGGATACCACAGTCTATTGTCACTCTTAAAATATTCTGCTCTCAGCATTGGAGTGCCTTAAGGCTCATTCCTTCTCTGTCTACACTTTCTTGATAATTTTATTGTGTACATGATTTTGACATCATCTGTATATCAGTGCCTTATATTTTTCTCCAGACATTTTTCTCAAAATCCAGACTTGTGTAATCAACATCACTAAATTCCTCTTTTGGAAACCACAAAACTCAACATGTGCCAAGCCTACTTGATCTGTAGCCTTCCTCATCTACATTATTGGCAACTCCATTTGTTCAATGGCTCAAGCAAAAAATCTTGGGAGGAACATTTGATTTTCCCCTTTTCACTCTACATCCAACTTAATTGGTTTATTAGTTCAACATTCCAAATAGATTCAAAATTTGGCCACTTACCATCTCTATTGTTTAGAGCCCTGGTACAAACCATCTTTGTCTTATACCTGGATTTCTGTAATAGCTTTTTAAAAATACATACTTCAGCCAGACACAGTAGCACATGCCTGTAATCCTAGTAACTCAAGGCTGTGACAGGACCATCACAAACTTGAGACCAACCTGGCAACTTAGACCCTGTCTCAAAAATATAATTGAAAATGGCGTTGGGATGTAGCTCAGAGATAGAGCAATCCTGGATTCAAACTCAATGACCTAAATTGTGAATCTGATTGGCATAGCATCACCTGAAGACCATGGTTTACATTAGGGTTCACTCTTGGTGTTACACATTTTATGGTTTTGAACAAATGTTTAATAGTATGGATACATCATTGTAGTATCTTATAGAGTAATTCCACTAAACTGAAAATCCTCCATACTCTACTTATTTATCCCTCCTTCCTCTCCAATCTTTGAAGCCAATGATCTTTT
The DNA here is from genome assembly GCF_902686455.1 of Sciurus vulgaris. Classification (NCBI taxonomy): domain Eukaryota; kingdom Metazoa; phylum Chordata; class Mammalia; order Rodentia; family Sciuridae; genus Sciurus; species Sciurus vulgaris. Next base: position 49,594,993 of record NC_136472.1, read on the forward strand.
TACTGTCTCCATAGTCTTTCCTTTTCAGAGTATTAAATAGTTGGGATCATACAGTATATAACCTCAGATTGGCTTCGCTTTCTTAGTAATATGCATGTAAGTTCCCTCCACAACTTTTTCTTATGTAAGAGCTTATTTCTTGGGCTGAATAATATTTTATGACCTGGATATGCCATAGTTTATTTATTCACCAATTGAAGGATTCTTGGCTCTTTCCAAGAATTGATAATTATAAACAAAACGTCTATAAGCATGTATACAAGTTTTTGTATGAACATAAGTTTTGAATCCATTTTTTTTTAGCTATGAAGGACTATGATCACTGGGTTGTATGATAAGGGTATGTTTAGTTTTATAAAAACTGCTAAGTTCTTCTGTCATCTTTTTGTTGTTGTGACCAAAAGAACTGAAAAGAGCAATTAGAAGGGAAAAGTTTATTTTGGGCCTCAAGATTTCAGAGGTCTCAGTCCATAGACAGCCAACTCCATTCCTTAGGGCTTGAGGCCTAAGGAAGAGTGTGGTGGATGAAAGCTGCTCAGGACATCACACTAGAAAGCAGAGAGGGAACCATTCTCACCCGAACAACATAAACCCCAACAGCACACCCTCAATGACCCACCTTCTCCAGCCACACCCTACCTGTCTACAGTTACCATCTAGTTAATCCATATCAGTGGATTAACACACTAATTACTATAAGGCTCTCATAACCCAATCATTTCACCTCTTGCATTATCTTATACATGGCCTTTTGGGGGATACCTCACATCAAAATTATAGCACTCCAAAGTGGAAGTACCATTTTTCAATCCCACCAGCTACTTCTGCCAAATCCTTTCCAGCATGTGATAAAGTCCCTATTCTGGATTTTTGCCAAAATAAATGGTATTTCATTGCTGTTCAGTATGCAATGGTAACTCATTGTTGTTTTAATTTGCAAAAGTGTTTTTTTGTCAGCATTGTGGATTAAATGCATGATCTCATGCATGGTAGGAAAGCACTCTACCACTGAGATACATGCACAGCCCTTTAAAAAATTTATTTTGAGTCAGAGTCTTGCTAAATTATCCAGGCTAGTCTTGAACTTGAGATCTTTCTGCCTCTGTCTCCCAAGTAGCTGAGATCACTGTACCACCATGCCTGACTTGCAATAGCGTATTAACCTGGCCTTGATTTCATCTTGGTTTATTTGCTATCTATATCAAAAAATGCAGGAGCAGTATAAAACACAAGGCAGCTCATGTTCTTCCTCTCTTCAAAATTTTGCACTGGCTTCTCATTAATAGTCCTTCTAATGGTCTATATGATTTTATATGATTGGCATTCTTCCCTTTTATCTGTCCTTCCTCTGACTCTTTCCCTAACTCCCCCTGGCCTAGTCACACTGCTTTCCTGGCTGCTCTTAGAAAGTGCCAGATAGGGTCCTGCCTTATAGATACTCTCTCTGCCTGTAATGCCAATCTCCCTGTTATTGGATTAGTTAATTCTCTTACTTATTCTTACTTCAAATTTTTGCTCAACTTCTACCTCTTCAAGACCCAGTGTAAGTATTCTAGTTAATATTATGATTTTCCCAAACAGTAGACTTGCCTACTGTTGCCCCTTCCTCTCATTCCTCCTTTTCCTTTTTTATGGTTTAGCTATGAGGTGTCCCCCAAAAGCTCATGTGTAAGACAAGCAAGAAATTTCAAAGGTGAAATGATTGGGTTATGAGGGTCTTAACATAATCACTGCTTAATCCCCTGATAGGGATTAACTGGGTGGTAACTGTGGGCAGATAAATTGTGGCTGGAGGAGGTGAGTCATTGGGGGTGTGTGACTTTGGGAAAATATTTTGTCTGTGGTGAAGGAAGTCTCTCTCTCTTTTTTTCTGCTTCTTGGTGCATGTCTCCAGCTGCTTTCCTGTGCCACTCACGTCTACCATGATTTTCTGCCTCACCTCAGGTCCCAAGAAATGGAGTCAACCATGTATGGACTGAGACCTCCGAAATCATGTGCTCCCAAATAAACTTCTCCTCCACTCATTGTTCTTACCAGGTTTTTTGGTTACAGCGGTAAAAAGTCTGACTAAAGCATCCTTGTACTGTGTCATCCTTTCTATTTTGCACAGAAGTTTTCACCAACACTTACTAATATATTATTTACTCATTTGTGATGCTCCTTACTACTTACTTTCTGCCTCCTCTCTATAGATTCAAGTCCCTATTCAGCAGGGCAATTTTTCTCTTGTGTTCACAAACATATCCCAAGAGTGAAGGCCATTTCTTGGTATAAAGTTAAATTTTAAAAAGTGTTACATATATACATGAGTTTTTATGAAATCAATTTTGTTATCTCACTCACTTGCTTACAAATGTTGGGTAGATCCTTCCCATCCCACTTTGAATAAATGCCATTTTTTGCTATACAAGATCAAGGGCATATTCTGCTTATCTTGACATGCTTATTTCTTGCCGTTCTCCTCTCTGTACTCTCTGAAAACTCAAATTTCTTTAAGTTCTTAGAATAGGCAGAATTTTTTCCCCCTTCTTAGAAGCTTTGTTTGCATTATTCCTTTGGGCAATAATGATATCAGATCTTTTACTTCTCATCTTATTTTTTCCTATCACCATCATAATACCTCTATCTAAATATATTCAAATTTTGCCTTTTTTCCAGACATCCCATTTTCCTATTAATTATAGTTTTGTTGTAAACGTATGTCTGTCTTTTCCACTGGACTACAAGCTCCGTGATGACATGACTTCCTCTGATTTGCTTCCCTCTGAACAACTAAGACCCTCACATTCTAACTGATACACATTAAACAACTGAAAATTATGCTTGAAGGAATGAAAATGGAATGAACATTTGATTAGATCTTAATTCTCTGGGTCACATGTTTAAGAGATGTAAATCATTTTAGTAGAGTTTCTAAAGAGAATAAATCTAAACTTGAGGGAGATTCCCAATACATGGTATAATATCCACTTTACAACCCAATAATCTGATAAGTGTTCCAAAGCTTCTTGCATTTGAGTTGGATCAACATTCACCAATGTTCAGATTTAGTCGTTATGGTTAAATTTTCCATTTTTACCAAATCTTGTACCTCCTTTATATATTTTTGAAATTCTGAAACAGTACACTAAACTCAAAAGTAAGAACAAGTTATAAGTGGCCCATCTTCTCAAGAAAATTGTGGATGTAGGGTATTCTTTATTAGCATAAATTAATTAACATAAAGAGTATAGAAAGAAACCATTGATTTCTCTGAGGAATTAATTGGAAATGATCAATCATTATATTAGAAGTGTGACACTACATCATTTATCAGATGCTAATTGTCATGGTGGGCTAAGGATGCCCTTTTGGCTTAGAAATACTGTGGCCTTAAGGGGAAGTAAGCTTGAATCGTTACAATAATGAATGTGTCTTCAACTGTCTTTTAGAGGTTCATTACTCTTAATCTTATGGCTGAAGTCTGAGTTAAGAAGAGTTTACAGTGTTTTCAAGGACCAATATGGTTTTATCCTTTCATCTAATGAATGACCATAACTCAAATTTTAGAATATTTTAGATGCAGCAATTTAGAAGTATAAGCAAGGGAAATAACATGTGAAACATCAGGTCATTTTTTTTTTATATTTATAATGCAAACAGAATGTCAAATTCTGAATGACATCTATGCTAACCCTGAAATTTTTGAGATTCATTTGAATTTTGTATGTGAAATTGGGTGCTACATATCATTATTTCAATAAAATTAATATGTTTATCACTACAAACAAAACCTTCTTACTTTATGTACAACCTTAGTTTTATATTTATGTTACAAACTCTTATTCATTTAATAAGCATTTGATCATTTACTATAAGTTGATGTAATTTAATGTGCTAAAAAGATTACACATCACTTTATATAGTTTATATATTTTGTTTTTATTTATTTGTTTTTTTAGATGGGATCTTATTATGTTGCCTAGGCTGATCTCGAACTTTCCATCCTGCCTCAACCTCTTAAGCACCTAGGCTTACAGACAAGTGCCAACATGCACCAACATGCCCAGCTTATAATACATATATATTTTATGTTATGAACCAAATTTATCATATTTTTAGGGAAAACACATCTGGAAAAAAATATGTAAAGGAAAGGTATTATGCAAATCAATATTGGATCTTTTATCCTTCACATTTGCTCAAAGCTTTATGGGATAGCTGTTAAAATATTCATTATTAATACCAAGCATTTGACATAATGTCAATACTTTTTTGTAAGATATTCTTGTGAGGTTATACATAAATTTATGAGTATTGACCATATGCCCAGAAGGAAAAAGAACATAGTGTGCTGTTAGCTTTCAATGAATGTAGATGCACCATGAAGAAAAATGGAAAACTTCATAACTAACAGCAGGCATATTAGGTACCTTTAAAATGTTGACTGAATTTGCATGCACAAATTTCAAATAATATTCCTCTAATGAATTAAATATTAAAATGCAGGATAGGAAAATCAATGCAGATTATGAATTCCTTTGTAGTTTAGGAATGAGGAGATCTCATAATTTTGTAATAAATATTATTGGTAGAAAAGGAGTAGATTTTCTATCTTGCGTTCAAAATACAGAAAAACAAAGTAATGTTCATGTTCTACGATGATTTGCAAAAATATTTAGTACTTTATCTAAACATTAACAGCTGAGAGTGTGGGTGATATTGGAGGTATCCATTCTCTGACCTATTTTTCCAGTAATGGCAAAAAGATGGGTTCCTGACACTGCCAGTTTGAAATTGTTGTTAAAAACAAAAATAAATTACAAGTGACTAACGAGAGCAATTTACAGAGGATACATGCTATAGTTCACTAGTCAGCAGAGGTAGGTTGCATGTGGAATTGCTATAGTAACCAAAACTAATCAAGAGCAGACACTGTTTTCTAATTATAGCTAGAAAGCACTGAACCTTGTGCACTGCACCAGTAAATTGGCCCCTGTAGATTCAAAATGATTTCACTGTTTGTCATTACAGACTTCAGTGAAGGCAAGATATTTGAAGAATATTGTTTCTGAAATTTGTAAATTTATCCATATTTTTCTCGAGTTCTATAAATGGAATATTACAATTACTGTAACAATACTATAATTTAAATACACTTATTATTCCATTTAAGAATGAAAGAAGATTGGAAAACAGTTTTTTATGGTGTGAGCACTAAAGTGCAATTAAGGAGATAAAAAGGGGAAACAAATTTAAAACTTTTTAAATGACTTTTTATGACTAATTTTTATCAAATAATACTATCTTTGGACAAACTTGAATAAACTGGTTTGCTACTCTAAGCTTTCAAGTTCTTCTTTATATAATTTAGCTTAAGAATAATAGCATGTCTTCCTTCAATAAACCAACTAAGAGCATGACTATTTAAAAACTTCTTTTAGCTGTATTTTTTGTAGGTCTCTTGGTGATACAATTCTTAGCTGTCCTTCCTCTAAGAATTAATTGATTTTTGAAAGACAATTTGGGCCAGATATAGACTTTGAGACTGTTCTTTTTTTTTCTTTTGGCCTTTGAAAACGTGCCATTTCCTTCTGTCATCCATGTTTCTGACATAAGATCTGTCGTTTGAATTGACTTTCCCCCATAAATAAAATATCAATTCTCTCTCACTGCTTTAAGATTTTTTCCTTCTTTATAGTTTTCATAAGTTTGATATTGATGTATCTTTGTATGGATTTCTATGGATTTATCCTGTCTCAGGTTTGTTCAGTCTTTTTTTTTTCTTTTAGCTGTAGATTCTTCTCTTTTGCCAAATTTGCAAAAAATGGCAGGCATTGGTTTTACAATATATTTTTTTCAGCCTGATGCCTTTTCTTCTCTCCTTGCTAGACTCCAAAGACAAGTCAGATTTTGTTTTTTTGAAACCCACAGTTCCTGGAATTTCTGTTCATGTCCTATGTCACTCAAGTCCATTTTCTTTCTTTCGTCCATATTGGATGATTTCTCCTATTGTTTTTGAGTTCACTGATTACTTCCTCTGTATTGTTCATTCTGATATTTCAGTTATATTTTTTAGTTTTTCAGTTTTCATTTTGTCCCTTTTCATTTCTTTGCCGAGACTTTTACATTTTTTCCTTTGTTTTAAGAGTGTCTGTAATTGCTCACTGAATCATTTTCTTTTCTTTCATTTTTTTTTTTTAGAATTACTACTTTTTAAATCTTTTTTTAAATCTTTGTCAGAAAATTTCAACATCTGTGTCATTTCATTGTATCTACTGTGAGTTATTTTTTTTCTCATTCCCCCAAAAACTATTTTAATGGGTGAAATTCTTTTTCAACTCAAAATTAAAAAAAAAACAAAAAAAAAAAAACTGTCTAGTTCCTTGAAGGTTAAATTTCTTAGCAGAACATTTGCAATGTTAAAAAGATAAAAGGCTTTTAACACAAGTCCTTTCATCCATTGATAGTCAAAGAATGAGCACGTGTTATCAATGAACTATTGGAATTATTTGCAAAATTTGTTTACTTATGTATTCACTGTTATGGGAAGAAGTCCTCAGCTTTCATCAGATTATCTATTTAAGTGATTACCAAAACTTTTGACTCATTCTGTCCTCTAGAGTACTTGGATGTATGAAGTATTTGCTATATTAAAATCAGCATGATTCGGGATAAAACCAGTAATCATAGTAAAATACCTCATGCTTATTTAATCATTCATTTTGCATATACCAATACATTCAATCACTATAACCACTCTGTGAGGCCAGTTACTATTACCATCCCAATTTGCACATAAGAGGTTTTTATGGAAATTATAAAGCCTTCCTTTCTTGAGCCTTATCAGACTTTTAGGATTGTTATTTTATTTTCCTACTGAACTTAGTTACCAAACGTTGACTAATGCTAGTGACAGAAAAATTAATTTTTCCAGTAAGATAAATTTTTATTTTAGTTTAAATCTCAGTCTTCTGAGATAAATTCTCCCCATTTTGTCTGTGTATTCCGTAGGTGATCTCAGCTCAATCAACTGGACATTTTATGTTGTCCTGGCATTTTTGAGATAAGGACTTCTGACCCATGGGCATTTTTCTACTGGCACAATTTTTCTGTTCTTTTGTCATGGGCAGTGGGCAGAGAGATTGATGCTCATTTTTTGAAGAATATGTTCATATTTCAGTTGCCATGGCAGTACTGGCATCAGGAGAAGTAGCAACATCTTGCATCCCTACTGCAGTTAAACCCATGCACTGCACCCCAGCTGTTGTTAGTGTTTTCCCATACAGATACATTGTCAATTATTAGGCATGAAAAAAAAAAAAAAAATTCACACTGTGCCAGTGTCCTGTGGAAGCTAAGTAAAACTCAAACGGACAGGGATTAGAAATCTGAAACTCTTATCCACTTAGCCCTGCCAAGTTTCCATGGTAGCATAGACTTTCTAAATAACTGTCTCCTCTCAGAATACCAAACGCAAAGTGATGTGAAAGTTACCAAGCTCCCTCTGCTTTTGGATGTGCAAACCTATTGCAAATTTCCCATGATATCTTTAGGGTTTTGGCTCTAAGGGGAGGCAATTTAGAAGTAAACTCTGACAGTCCCATCTAAACTCAGCTCATCCACGAAAGTAGTTTTAATCTCTTTCCTGTGAAAAGACTAGTATAATGTCCTGACATAACCTTCTTTCATTATAGGATGATAGTGTAATTCTATGATCTGAGTCCTCTAGATATGCACTCTTAATATGCAAAGTAAGATTTTCAGGATCTAAAAACAGGGAAAAAAACACAATAAAAGTTTTGAAAATTGGTGTTTAGGATCCCATTTGATATCATTGTTCCTAGTTATAGCCTCTCTCTCTCTAAAGGAATAATTGTTTCTTACTGGTACAGGCAAGAAATAAAGTCACAAGGGATATTGACTGTCAAAATACTATAATGTCATAGTAAGAGAGAGCGAGAGATGAAAAAGCCAACAAATAAAAGGCTTTTTAAAAATATATCTCTTAAGAACAATGGAAAGCTAATATATATTTATTTTTATTTTGATGGGGAAGGAAAATGTGTCTTTTCTTGGAACTGAGATTAAAAATGGCCAAGCTTTACCATTTCTTGGGCCTCATTTTTCACCAAGCATGTTTTTTCTTAAGATATTGGCAATGCTTTTAGTGGAATGAGCAGGTTTCAGTTAAATGAACAAAACTTTGAAATAATGGATAAGGAGTCCTGGGTTTGGAGAAAGACAAATTAACATTTATTAAAAATGTACAATGTACCAAATATTTTGTTAGATTCTTTCCTTACATTATTTTATACAATTGCCACAATAAATCTGAAAATCAAATAGCATTGTCTACATTTTATAAATGAGTCATAGAAGTTCATGAAGGTTAAATTCCTCATCTTTAGTCATCTGGCTAGTAAGGAAAAGAAAGAGAGTTATAGCATCATTTTTCTAAAATGTTGTCTTTTACTGTAATACAATGAGTTGCCATATATAGGCCATTGATTCAGGGCTCATAGGAAAGAATTTTTGTCCTCAAATTTATATTTACTTATGTTATTTTAATTCTGGAATGACTACTGGGTAAAAGCAAGTAGAAACTCTGGACAGAGCTGCCAATCAATATTGAGCAGGAAGAAGAAGAAAAGCTGAGACAAGGAAATATGCAAATTTACACTATAAACACAAACAACTAGAGAGAGGCCACTTAAGGTATAGTAAACAAGGTGAAACTATTTTTGAAGAAAATATAACCCTAGAAAAGAGGGGAATTCTTCAATGGTACTTCAAGCTACAAAAACATAGATATAGATATCAACACATATAGACATATAGACATAGATTTATGCCTAGAAAGGTATCTACTAGTTTAATTTACGTTAAGGATCATTGCTTCTGGATAGTGGGATATGTTCTTATTTTCACTTTCTTTTTTCAGTTTTTTGAATGAAAGATGTAAGCATATATGATTTTTAACAAGAAGCCCGATGTCTCCTCTCAATAATTTTCATCAGCTGACCCCTCACTCTGCTCATTTACTATAAATACCCAACTGTCCTGATTTCTCTTTCTTATTGCAATACTTCTATTGCAATCATGAGTACATTTTTTTTTTTTTTTTTTTTTACCATTTGTTGTGGTTTAAATGATTTTTTTTCACCCCCAAATTCATAGTTCAAAATCCTAACTCCATGGTGCTAGTATTAAGAAGCAGGGCCTTTGGGAGGATAGTGAATCATGAGGGTAAAATCCCCTCAAGGGGAATCAGCAGACATATAAAAGAGGCCCCAGAAAGTAGTTTTACCTGTTCAACCATGAGGGGACACACTGAGAATTCCTGTCTGTGAGGAACTGGCCCTTACTAGACACTGGATCTGCTATTATCTTGATTCTGGACACCTTAGCCTCCAAATCTCTGAGAAACTGATTTCCATTGCTTAAAAACTATCCATCTTATGAAAATTTTTATAACAGCCTGATCATACTAAAATGCTATTTAACCAAGTGTTAGAAACATTTTTCTTACCTAAGTCTTGACAGCAAAATAAATCAACTTTAAAGAAGTAGATTTTCAGTATTGCTATGTAATTTGAGCCTAGGTAAGACAATATAGAAACAAATATTTTCTACTTTGAAGTTCCTAACTTATCATAATACTGATGATTTCAGGAGCACTTAAAAAAATTACAAGATGTACATCTGTAATCCCAGTGGCTCAGGAGGCTGATACAGGAGGATTACAAGTTCAAGGACAACTTCAGCAACTTGGTGAGGCTCTAAGCAATTAGGGAGAAACTTTCTCAAAATGAAATATAAAAAGGGTTGAGGATGGAGTTCAGTGGTAAAGCACACCTGGGTTCAATACCCAAAAGAAAAGTACAAGGTAATCAGGGGCAGCCAGAATGGAATAAGTCATGCAAACAAAGATTTTTTTTTTCATTTACATGAAATTTACCAGACTAATATTCTTTGAAGGGCCAAGAAAAAATTCATTTTTGCCAAAATATATCATGTAATCATTATGGCCAGAGAGGGATATAAATTGATTGATTTGTAGGTTGTTTTCACTGATTATACAAAACAATCCCTACCAATCATGGGTACGCACTTGATTTACTCTGGTACATCAGTCTGTTCTTTTGCAACATAGTAGTTATCACTATTTGGGATCACGTATTCACTTATTTGATTAAACATGTAACTTATTTTATAGCATATCAAAAGTGACATTATCCTCCTGTAACTTGAAGAATTGAAGGTAAAATAATTTAGTCAATATTGTACATTTATGACTATTGCATGCATAATTCCACCTTTGTCAACTGGGATTGAAGATGATGGGCTTTTAGGGGCAAATGAGTGAATGTTCTGACTGATGAAGACATACTAGGTCCTGGACTTAATGACTTTTAAGTCTTCTGAACTCCAGACCATTGCAAGGATCTTCTGGGGAGGTGGACAGAGCTGCATATACGCTGTTGGATTTACTCAGTCCATCAGATCTAGGACTAATATTAGTTAAGCAACCATAGTTTTATTACTTAAGGGGCAATATTAACCATCTAGGCCAAATCCATAAACTAGCTTAAATAGTTGGCAGGATTTAGTGGCATAGTGGTGCTAATATAGAAATAAAGATGTTCCAAAGACAGACAATTAAAATGCTTTTACATGTAAGATTTAAAGGCTAATGTTCTTCAGATAACTGTAAATATAAAACTAGAATTTAAAGAGTTAGACACAAATAACATTGAAAACAATGGCATAGGACTTTGTTTAGCTAAGAAAGTGGCCATATTTCTTTGCCTTGGGATTTTTGTCTTCAGCTCTTATTTGCTGAGGAAGAGAGAGAGTATGATGCAAAAGGAGAAGGTTTTTAGGTATTGAATATGTGAGGAGGACAAAAAGGACTTGATAGAATGAGTTTTTCAAGAAGAGGATAACCCACAGCATTATCTGTAAAGAGAAGGTTGAGAGAAATAGAAACTGTCTTTGGATTTGGCCAAATGATGTATTTTTAATTGACAATAATATTAGTATGTATCTGTGTGGTACAGCTTAATAACTATATACAATATCTATATAATAACAATAACTTCATATATATGATGAGTATTCATCAAAATAAGGGTAATTAACCTTAGATAAACTGAGAAATACATGGGTCAGGCAGTTTTTAGAAGATTAAAATGTGTAACAACAAAGTATAAAACAAAACAGACTGCAAACAAAAATTCAGTTCATTGAAAATAAAAATGTTACAGAACATGGTATTTGGAATCAAGTAATTCAAGTTGGAACTCTGTTATGCAATAAGTTTTGTTTCTTCAGTTGGCAAGAAATGAGAACCATACTAGTACCCTCCAAGAAAGTCTTGTAAAGATAAGCAGTAAAATATATGTACTATATTTATGATAGTGTTTGCATATTATAAATGCTCAATGAATGATGTATATTATTATGAAATAATTAAAAGAAGGAAGAAAAGGAGAAGGAGGAGAAGAAGAAGAAGTGGTAGTGGTGGTGGTGGAGGAGGAAGATGAAGAGGAGGAAGAAGAGAAAGAGGAGGAGAAGTGATATATTTTAGGGTGTTTGTGTGTTTTCAAAATGGCTTTGTGCATGCTTGAAGGGAAATAAGGTAGATATTTGTAGTTTGCATACAGCACACCTTCAGGTAACAACCTCCTGGTTTTGCCTTAGGACAATAACACTTTTTTCTTACAGTCCATGGAGCTCTGGTTAAGCTCTGGTCATTCTTCTTAACGTTTTTCCTTTTGTAGCTGATAAGTAAGACTTTCTTGTCTTATGGTAATGATTTCTTTGTTCTAATCAGAATATTCTTACATTTCCTGTTAAATGACTGTCATAAAGAACCTAAGAACATTATATGTGCATTTTCTTTTTGATTTGAAACCATAATAAAATGTTTCTGAAGTTATGAGTAAATTCCAACAATAAAAATAATGTGGTATTTTTGTGATTTTGTTAGACTATATCAATTCAATAATAAATAACTGAATTGTACCAAGTCTTATTTTTCTGGGGTTATTTACAAGGGATATAGAAATTGAATCTCCAGGTTTTCCAGTGAATGCATACATTCATTAATTCAAACAAATTTGCTGTTTCATTTTATTTTAATAAGATATAGGTCCTAAATTACATATAAAGCACATTTTTTGTAGATTAATATATTTTATTCTTAATTTTATACAGATTTTTACTTAAATTAATGGTTGTAAATTTCCACTGCATTGCCTGAACTGTGCCTCTAATGTACTTATTAGCCTGGAAAAGATGGCCAAACTGATTTAGCAATGCAAATAACATTTAAAATGAAACTTGAGGACATATGAAAATATATTCAAAATAATTGACCATCTGGACTTTGTGTTCAAAAGGACAGAAAGATATAATTAGTGTCCGCAATTAAAGATGTAATTAATAAAACCCGTTTTCCTGTTATACACATATTTTGCTACTGAGTCATTTTCTGGTCATTCTGTCTTTTATTCCAGGAAAGAAATATGATTATGTGAGAGAGGATATATTTCTACTAAGTATATATGACTAACTCAGAGTATAGAATTTAAGAAAATGTTTTTTTGTCCCAAATTTCCAGTGATGTATGCCACCTGTCAAATCTTTCCATATTTTAACTAAAGCTTTTTGGTTAAGCCATTCAGATCATTCATTACACAGATTCAATGTTGAGTGTGAGTATTGTCTACATATTAATTTGGGCTTCATCTTTATGTTCATAGAATAACGAGGTGGCCAAACTACTATAATTTGAGACAAATTCTACAAGGACTGTATTTTTCGAAAACATGAAATATTTGCTACCACATTAAATCTGGCAAATATGCCAATTTAACTCAAATAAATAGTTAACACTGACTAGAATTTATTTATAATTAACTTTATTAGTACTATTTACATATCACTAATAATACAATTAAGATTCTAGAAACTGCCAAGTATGAGTTGGCAATCAAGAATGAAAAGAGGGAGAAGGGGAGCCGTGTCCTGTGGTGTAAACCTGTAATCCCAGAAGCTCAGGAGGCTGAGGCAGGAGGATCTCGAGTTCAAAACCATCCTCAGCAAAAGGGAGGCCCTAAGTAACTCAGTGAGACCCTGTCTCTAAATTAAATACAAAATAAGGCTCAGTGGTTGAGTGCCCCTGAGTTCAATCCCTGGTACCCTCTCCCAAATTATTCTAGTTAATGTGAAATTCTAAATTGGTTATTTCATAAAACTATACAAAATAATTTAATCCACTCATAAAGCTTGAAAGTCAGTGGGTTAGTGGAATTTAATACATGATTAGTATTAACAATGGAAATGTTCAGGACCCGAAGTTACATATTTTAATTTTTGTAATAAGTAAGCTTTCACTTGCTTGACTTACTGGTTTTTATATAATTCTATTTGTGCACTTAGTTGTTATTGCATAAGTAATAAATATGATGTATTAAAGCTTTGATCAAGTTCTTATTTCTTATTTATACATATTAAAAATAAAGAAAATTTAAGCACAAATGCTGGGATAGTGACTTAAGTCCAGGCATTAAAATGATAAAAGCTAGAAGAGGCCAAATCTCATAATAAACTTTGCTTTTTGTTCTGAGACATTTGCCAATGATCTTTCTCTGTCAAGAGCTTTGGAAAGCAGATGATCTAACATGCCAAATATTCAGTAATGATTAGTTTCAACAAAGTGAGAAAAAGACTGGTAATTCTAATTTTGAAAGTATAAAGTTATTTTTAAAAGAAGAAAAAAGCAGATTTTCCAGTTATTTTTAAAATCTAGAGCCCTAAAATAATACTGAATGAATCATTAAATTCTTAACATTCCATTTAACTCATAACACAATAAGTGTAATGACAAAAATCATATGAGAATTACAAAAATATTTCACTATTAAATCTAAGATTTTATTACTTTCATAAACTTTCAAAATTATTCTATAAATTTTTGAAAACTATGAAACTATCAATCAACATCAACACAAGAGTCACATATCTTGATCTTCAAAAAAACATTGTAAAAGAAAGATTCACATGGCAACTTGAATTATTTTACTTTTAGCTAGCTTGGTGACATTCTATTTGATGGATAACTACCCACAGGGACTCAGTGTTTGCTGATTAATTTCTGCCAAATTCACTGGGATGAAAAAGTGGGGACACACTCACCAGATATTTACTTTGGGCTGTGTCTCACTATTCATTAGGGATATTTCTATGTGTACCTTTTCAGGTGATCAAAATATCTGTAACAGAAAGTCTCTCTACTTAGCTGTCCTACTGATTCACATCATAGGTAAAGACCCATGTATACCATTATGTAAAATTGATGGGATGGTTCGGCCTTAGTTCTGTTATTGAGCAGGGACAGGGGTTCAGGGAAACATTGGTGGATGTGATTATTTTAGTTTTTACCTGGCATATGGTTCTTTTACTGAGAGAAAGAAATCCCTCCTGCTGATTTAGTTATTTTTCATGTTTATAAGCTGTAAGCATAGGCTCATATGGTAGAGCCATATGAAGCAGTCAATTGCAAATAACTTGTAAAAATGATTTATTTATATTAGTTCCACATTTTCCTTCTTATATAAATGCATTTTATATATTCTGCCAAAGTTATCACATTTTATTATTTAAAAATTGCAAAGATTATGGTTGTGCTTTCTTCTTTGTTTTTCAGTTTAAAATGAAATTTATTACTTTCAACTGAAAAAGCATTTGAATAATGGGAATGCCATCTGTACCAGCGAAGATAGTTATGTTCCTGATTGTTGTGGCTTTGGCTTACTGTCACCCCTGTTGATGCACCTTATCCATGTGGCAATCTGCAGAGCTTCCATTTCTGAATCTCAGTGTGACTATGCAAAGAACTTCAGAACTGGCATCTTTCATACTTACTTCACTTATGTCCCTGTCTTTCACAATTCAGATGATATTCTTGATATTTTCATTTTCAAATTTAAAAAATAATTTAAATCCATATGTAAGAAAATCAATGCAATTTTTCTTTTCTTTGCCCCAATTGCCTATACCTAATCTATTTGCACTTTTAAGAGCTATATACTTTTAAAAATTCATTGTATATCATTTTAAACAGAACTTTTAAAAACTATAAATCATATTATACACATTGTTCAGTATCTTGCTCTTTTCATTTAATTATATAGCTTGAGGACATTTCCATCTTTTTTCATCATAATCTAACTCCCAATAACAGCATAGTATTCTATAATGTAGACATAAGTATTTTATGTCACAATGTGATGTATGTATATATTACATACATATGTAATATGAATCAAAATATATTTGTAATATATTATATACATATATAATCATGGTAATGACATTTAGATTTCTACTTTATTGCTATTGTTATTAAAATACTATTATAAGTATATTTTTCAGACATCTTTTTATTTATTAACTTTTAAAATTGACTAACAAAAGTTATATATACTCACAATATACAAAATGATGTTTTGATACATGTATACATTGTGAAACGGATAAATCAAGCTATTTAATATATGCATTGCTTCATATACTTATTTTATGTAATAGGAATACTTACAATCTACTCACTTAAGTATTTCAAATATTCAATGTACTTTGTAGTTAGTAGGAAAGTCTCTTGAACTCAGTAGCCTATCTAACTGAAATTTAACCTTTAACCTTTAACCAACATCTCTCCAGTCTCCTAAACCCCAGATTCTGGTCATGACCATTTCTTTGAGTTCAACAATTTTACACTCCCCAATGAGTTCATGTGGCATTTTTCTTTCTATAATTGGCTTATGACGCTTTCTAGGTCCTTTCATGCCATCACAAATGACAGGATTTGGGATTTCCTTTTGTTTAAAGCATGAATAATATTATATTATATATGTATACCACATTTGTTGTATTCATTCATCTTAAGTATATTTTTGAACTTTATACTTAATTAAAGTTTATCTTTAATCAATCTGGAATTTATTTTTGCCTTTTAGCAGGTGCAAGTAGAGATCCAGTTATGCCAATATCACTTATTAAATGCTGTTTGTTTTTCTGACTGGTTTGCAATGTTAATTTCTTATATCCTAAAAGCTTCATGCAAATGACCTTAGATTGTTTTTTTCTTTTTGATCTACTTTTTGATAAATTAACATTTTTAATTTCTGTATCTTAATAATGTGATTTGATACCTGGCAGGAAAAGATAACTTGCACTATTTTTACCAAGATTTTTAAGTTAATTGTCCCACATTTCTATTAAAGTGAATGTTAGAATTAGCATATCAAATTTCATCTACAATGTAATTGCTTTTTCATTTGATTTTGTTGAATTTTCATCTTGATTAGCAGTTAATACTGTTATGGTTTTCGAATGTTCTCACCTAGGAAAATCATCTCTCCTTTCATTCAGAGATTTTTTTTCTTTGTGTTATATATTTATTTTGTCCTTTATGTTATGTTATTTAGTTTATTCTCTGAAGTAAATAAATAAGTCTTAAACATTTCTTGTTAAATTTCTTGCTAAACATTTTATAGTTTTGGTGCTGTTTTGAAGTACCTTTGTTTTTATTTTTTAAAAATCCTAAATAAGAAACAGTTACTTCTTCCAATCATTTCTCATAATCCATATTTCTGCCTTACTGTATACAACATCTTTTGAGAAATTTAATTTTATACACACGTGTGTTTGTTTATTAAGCTTCAGTTGCTTGAGGATTCATATAAACTTGTCTCATATAACAGAATTCTCAAAACCTCAGGGAAAATGATCAATATCCTTGTCCCTGGTAAAGGTAATCCCTTCTTTTCTCCCATTTTCAGTATTATTGTTAATAAACATGGAAAAAATCAAATATTTTTAATTTTCTACTCAGATTGTTTGTGAGCATTGTGAAATATGGAGCTCTGAGTGCTTGAATTAAGAGAACATTTTAGATTATATTTGTCCTAAGTCATTCTGTATTTAATCCCTAAGTTTCTGCCAAATTATGAAATATAAATTTACATAGCTATTTTGGACATCATTATATCATTGATTCAACTCAACATTTTTCATGATGGTGTATTCATTTCAGAAATTGGGAGTCAAACAAAGGAGGCAAATACTTTTTCACCATCATGAAAATTAACCATATTTTGGATAAATATTCTCTTCAATTCCCGTATATAGTTTTTGGACATTCTTTTCTCTGGCCTATAATGCAAGATTTTAAACAGTTTGGTTATAGCTGGTCTTCATTCCAATTTCAACATATGCTGGTAGTGCTTGCTAACACTTGTCTCATTTTGCTTTTACTGTTTCTGTTGCCGAAGAGTAAGTTTTTAAAAAAATGAAACAAAATAAAACCAAAGACTTCAGGTTGAAAAATCACCCTGACTTGCAGGAAACATTGGGATTTCTGTCCAACTTCTCACAATAAGAAACTGCAAGCATTGAAGGAATCGCAGATGAATAACTACTTTCATTGTTACCAGTTGTGCTGGGAAAGTATAAACAATAAAGTTTCCCTTGTAATTTGGTATGGAGCAATCTAGCATCTGTCATTTTTGTGCACTCTCCTTTCTTTTTGTATGGTTAGATTTTGAACCTATGACTCTTTTTTGTAAGATTGCTTTCAGGTACGGGGAGTTGCTTTTCCAGCACATATGGAGAATTAGAAGTGTGTGGGATTTTAAATTTATGCTTTCTTCACTTCTCTGGGGTGGCCTGAAATCAGGCCCCTATCATCAAGTTAAGACAACTTGGAATAAAATTTATACTCCAATGATTCCCTGAATGCTCTGATGAAATTTTCCTCTGTGAGACTTTGAGAGCCCACACTTGCTAGACTCTCTTTTCCCCTGGTCAGTTTTCCTACTCTTTTTTCACTGTTTTTTTTTTTTTGGGGGGGGGGGCAAGTTAATTGAAGACAAAGAAAATGGGAGCATTTTGAATCTTATTTTCATATTTTATACAAGTGTTTTCAATTTTTCCCCACTTAATGAATTGGCTGTCTATATGCTCTTCTTTAACATCCCTTTCTCCATCACACTTGTGTGTGTGTGTGTGTTTCTGCTTTTTAGTAATAAACTCCATATTACTATCTGGTATCTCTAAGTCTCTTATTTTCCATCAGATTTGTTTTCTTACTCAGTCTTAACAGCTTTGAGCCTCCAGCATTTGCTATCAGTTTCTGCAAGGGGTTGAAAGAATTTACCTTGGCAAGATTTAGCTTTAAGTTTAACCTCACTGAGACTACAAAAAGTTCTTTGACCATATATTCTCAAGTGTAGGAAGGATGAAAAATCATGAGAATCTGAAGCATCACTTACTCAGTGCTGTTATGGTTTGGATGTGAGGTGTCCCCTAAAAGCTCATGTGTGGGACAATGAAAGAAGGTTTAGAGGAGAAATGATTGGGTTAATCCATTCAGTGAATTAGTCCCCTGACAGGATTAACTGAGTGGTAAGTGAAGGTGATTAGGGTGTGGCTGGAGGAGGTGGTCCCCGGGGGCTTTCTTTTGGGATATATATTTTGTATCTGACAAGTGGAGATCTCTCTCTCTGCTTCCTGATCATTATGTGAGCTGCTTCCCTTCGCCACACTCTTTCTCCTTAATGTTCAGCCTCACCTCAAGCCCCGAGGAATGGAGTGGCTATCTATGTTCTTGTGAGGTCTTAGTCACAGCAGTGAAAAAGCTGACTAAAACAAGTACTCGCTACACACAAAGACTAAATATTTTCGCATATTATTTAATTTAAATATCATACTCATTTGAAATGTTACCATTATTATCAGCATATCCTGTATAAAAAGTTAAGCACATACATATTAAATAATTTTCTTGTGTCTATTCAACTGTATAGTAAGTATACAGAAGCTAGAATTTGAGTTCATGTCTCTATGACTTCAATTCAGGATTCACATAACCACTAAGTGGCACTGCCAAATGGAAATAAGACCCTCAGGAATGAGCTAGACCCTTGTGTCTGAACATGTAGTCTGAAGGACATCCACATTTAAAGGACCTGGACAATTATCATCAATTCAGAATCTTGGGCTCCACCCTAAATCTCTTCAATCTGAATCCAAATTAAAAAAAAAAATCCTTAGATAATCATATGTACATTGTTTGAGAAGCACTTTGCTAGATCTCCTGAGGTCATCACTATAGATGGAAAATAAATGAACAGTGTTAGGCGTTAAGGCGCAGTTATGGTTCGTCGCTAGCTCCCAGAAATGCTCCACAGATACAGGTCTCACACAAGGGACTTTTATTTTGTGCAGACAATTCACGTCTGCACGGGAGAAAGGGAAGAAAGAAAGAAGAGAACATGGCATAAGGTTTCTCTCAGACATAGGAATTTTGCATGCTGAGAGGAACCAATCGTGGAGGAGAATTCTTACAGACTGACTGATGGACCAATGACACATTAGAACGTAACGTGGGAGGCAGGAAGATTACGGCAATGTAAGCCGGAAATTCCTGTAATGTGAGAGGCGGGCCAACACAGATTGACAGGTGGTGAGGGAAGCCAGAGTCCTGTAATGGGAGAGGCGGGCCAACGCAGATTGACAGGTGGTGGGGGAAGCCAGATTCCTTACATTCCCTCATTTCATTTATATAAAAAATAAAAAAATCTTGCTCTCCAGTTCTTTTTGAAGCCTTCTCTCTCCTTCCTGCCTTGGTGACTGGGGTTGGTTTTGCAGGTGAGATGTAAAAATTTCATTCTCTTCCCAGGCTTCCAAAGGCAGATGATATTCATGGACTTCATTTTCTCGATTTGATTGATCCCCTATTTCTGCATTAACTGCCTGTCCCCAATTCTGACTTCATTTATCCCTCTAATACTAGGAACTCCTTCACTGCTGCAGGGAAAAGGGGTGATGACCAATCTGACTTCTTCGAGCTGGAAGTGGGCCGCGTGGGGCAAGAAGTGTGGAGGTTCCTTTTAGAAATCGGTTCAATTGAGGGGTTCATGGTAGAAGTCCATTTGCGGGGAGAGCAGGCTGTAAAGGCATCTGGAGATGGGTGCTTCTATGGGAGAAGAACAAAAAGACATGAGTACTGAAATGAGATTGATACAATATAAATGTTGCAGGATCTGGAACGTGCTAATGCATATTATAAAGATGACAGAAATCAATAATTCCTCACCAGGGGGTGGAAGAACTGAGAAGTTGTTCCCATAACAAGGCCTAGCAAAGGCTGGAGAGGACAGCCCTTATTTGGGAGCTTTAACATTGTCTAGGTTATCAGGAATGTGAACACAACATTTAGTAGAGATCTCTATACTTCTGTTACTAGCAAACATAGATTAAGCCTAGTTGTGTCTGTAGGCCTTAAACTGACTAAAAACTTCTGACTCTGGCAGTTTCTCTTGATAGTTACTATTATTTTTAAATGCCTAAGAATGGCTATACTTTGGTTTTAATTATTTGCTAGGTGTTTAAGATCAAGCTGGTCAAAGTGACCTGTTCCTGTCTGTTAAAGAGTCAGCTGAGTTTCCACAGGGGTCACTAGAGAACTTAAGAGCAGCTTCTTAGCTCTATTAGTGCCATTTTCTTAGGCAGGGTCTTCTCGATGATGTGGCTTTCTTTGAAAGCATCAGGGATGTCTCCCTTTATCCATAACCCTCCTCTGCAGCAGGTGCACTGAGTGGCTTTTCCTCTAGCGGCCTCATCAATCTCCTTGGTCAGGAGGTTGTGTGACCCAGAGTTGCAAAGCTCCTTGGAGAAGTCCTCTTGTTCCCTGGGTTCAGGCTGACTTTAAGGGCAAGACCCAAATATGGACTTTTCTTGACCTCTCTATTTAAGATCTCTATTTCTAAGTTTGATCTTAACCATCAAGCAAGTCAGTCTCACCAGTCATAAAATAAGAGTACTGGGCTTTGGCTTTAATGTCTATAACTTTACAGTTATTTACCCCCTTTTATCTAATTGGGGTTTACATTATCTGTTCTATAGGTGATGGCTTACTATTTCAAGTTAATTTATGTCGTTCGCTCTTGAAGCAGTACTTCTGCAAAATATTGATCAGGCAACAATTAGAGTTTATAAGGAAAATACAAAATGGAGTAATCAACAGTAAAACATTCAGTTTGTGCAATAGCTATTTTGAATTTTGGCTGAGTTAAACTTTTGAACACAACTTTAAATGAGTTAGTCAGGCTTACTTTGGAGATTGTAATGTGTAGCAGAGTGGTGAGGCAGAGCCTTATCTCAGGTAACGTGGGGCTTTTCAGTGAGGGGCAAAGGAGTATATAAACACAGATTTTGAAGATTAAGCTGAGATTAGATGGAGCTCTGTTCTCTGATGGAAATGTGGATCTAAAGAGTTATGTCAGCAATCTTTATATGTGTGTAATGTTAGGTTATATATACCCTATTGATGACAGGTCCCATAATAGAACATTAAA
The DNA here is from genome assembly GCF_902686455.1 of Sciurus vulgaris. Lineage (NCBI taxonomy): Eukaryota > Metazoa > Chordata > Mammalia > Rodentia > Sciuridae > Sciurus > Sciurus vulgaris. Next base: position 49,616,403 of record NC_136472.1, read on the forward strand.
TGATAGGTTTACCATTACAGACAAGTTTAATTTGGAGAACAGCAGCTTGATAAATTTTCTGCTTTCAAGGCTTGTATACCTGGAAAATATGAACACATTTAATATACAAAGAATAATGTTTTTAAGTATGTTACTCCATGGAATAGCTTTATAAATTAATCAGATGTCCCTAACAAACACATTTGAGTAATCCCATACATGTTGCTTATTGTAGAAAAACAAAGACATCAGACAAGTGTACCAACAGTATTTGCCGTCTCTTTCCTGTTGAAGAAAAGTCCTAGAAAAATTGATGTTAGACATTTTATAAACATTAATATTTTATTAGTGTGACCATCTAGAGACTTGTAAGTTAATTTTAAGGACATTTTACTTTTATTAGTTTACCCAATTTAAATTGAACCTTATTAAATCACATGACTTAAAAATATTTGGATCCATTTTTGAAATTTTAATTTTTATGCGTGCTTATATATAACACAAAAGCAAAGGCCTTGTAATATTTATTTCCATTGCAATGTAATGGATGTTCAAAAATAACTCTGGAGTTGGATAAAAAGAACTGATCAAAAATTATTAACCTAGGTCTGTAGGATCAAAATTGTGAGCTCAAAAATACAGCATTTAAGAAAAAGTCCTGGAAGAAAAATGATAATGGTTATTAATTAAAGCATGAGAAAACGAGAAGGAGAGAAAAGTTGAAAGGGAGAAAAGTATTCTGAGTTGTAGCCCAGGTGAAATTTAAAATGGACACTTTTACACTTTTTTTTTCTTGGGTTTGAAACTGGTTTCCTACTGTGCCTTTCTTCATTTACATTTCAATGTAACTCTTGACTGAGATCTGAATCTGAAAGGGGCTAATATGTTCTAGCAGAAACTTGATGCTTAGGTCCTATTAATTTCTTGAGCCTGCAGGGAGAGCTAAGAGAGAAAGAAAAGATTTGAAAATAAGGAATCTGCCAAGAGAATGTGTTCAGGTTTTAATCCCTCTGTGCTAGCCACCTCCCGTAAAAGGAGCTAGAATGTGTGTACGAGACCGCGTGGTGGGGGAACTTGGTAGGCTGAATGGAGGAGCGGAAGGAGAAACAGAATGAGGTAAAGGAGAGGAATGAACAGGAGCTTCTGCAGTAGGAGACCTGTAAGGACATGACTCATCAGCTGGATTAAACTCAGAAGAGAAAGGATTAAAAGGGGGAGGAGAAGCAGCAAGAAAGAAAGGGAAAACACGAAGGGGAAAGGTTCCTTTCCATTCACCAGGTTGCCCACATATGTACTTAATCATAACTAGTATAATTAGGCATATAATTTTACCTAGTATAAAGCGAGAATTTAGGGTGCCATAAATAGACCATTCTGACTTACTATCTAAAGGACAACTTAGCTCTGATTTAGGGAATAGGTGAAGGGGTTTGAGATGATTTAATAAACATCTCAGGGGCGAGTTTGCTGAGCTGGATGTCCTGAATCCCATGGTAAGCTGAGACCCACCTGGCTAGTGATTTTGGCATCCCGAAACGCTCCACAGATACAGGTCTCACGCAAGGAACTTTTATTTTGTGCAGACGATTCACGTCTGCACGGGGGAAAGGGAAGAAAGAAAGAAGAGAACATAGCGCAAGGTTTCTCTCAGACATAGGAATTTCGCGGGCTGAGAGGAACCAATCATGGAGAATTCTTACAGACTGACTGATGGACCAATGACATATTAGAACTGTAATGTGGGAGGCAGGAAGATTATGGCAACATAAGCCAGAAATTCCTGTAACGTGAGAGGCGGGCGAACGCAGATTGACAGGTGGTGGGGGAAGCCAGATTCCTTACAAACAATTTATTCCACAAATTTTCATTGAAAGTTTATTCTTTAAAAGATTTGTATTTGTCAAAGTAGTAAAATTGGTAATTGCCTTAGGTTGTTTATAGTTGGGATCCAAATGATTTGACCAATGGAAAAAAAGAAGTTCCTCAACCAAATTGTCAGTATGCAAACCACTATAAACTACGGATTCAGTCACAGAGTGAATGCAGAGTTCTTCCATCAAGAAAAGTTTAAACCTGTTGTGCAGGGAGCCCTTCATGACTTGTGTGAGAACCAGGCAAAGTCTGAGAAGTTAACCAGGAATATCTGGCCTCGGGGACTCAAGATATTGACTGTTGGAGATGTTGCCTGAGTCACGTGATACCCTGCATTAGCTCACTTCTCTGGTTCTAGTACAGGCACCCGGAGATGGGAGTGACCTGCTAGAGCCAAATGGCCTGCTTATCTCGACCCCCATTCTGCTTTTCTCAAAGAAACTCCTTCTGGTCTCTTTTGATCTGTACCACTATAAATAAAGTAAGTGGAGGCTCCTTGCTTTGTTAGAGTCAGATCCTTCTGAATGACTCAATTGGTCATGCCCCTACTTTTATGATAATTTTGCCTTCTGTATTTCTGACAAATAAATTTCATTGCTTTTATTTTGAAGCCAGCCCATCTCAACAACAGGAACTCTTTCCCTTGCCCATGCAGGATATGTGTGAGGATGTGTGCAAGACTGCTGTATGTGTGTGGATATGCACATGCCTAAGTATGCATACATGTATGTGCACGTGCAACATTTTAACAACAGCCTACAATTACTCACGTCTTCATGTGCACTAGCATGTTTGCCTTTGTTTAGAGGTGACAAAATGTAGTTGGCTGACCAGGTAGGTACCGTACTATAACAGCAGAGGAGTTTATTTTCACCATAATATATCAGCTAAAAATGGAAACTCAGTGCCTATTTTAAAGAGAGAATAACATGGAAAATAATAAGAATTAATAAATAGAACTGTATTTTTTCATGAAGTGACAGAGTCCCAGTTATTTCTGGACTTGCTGATGCTAACTCCCTTGTGGTTTATGTAGAGCACCTGACAGTTCTAAAGCTATATTTACCCAAATAGGTCAAGGATTCATACAAATATTAACTGGCACAGGGTGAATATTTATCTTGGACATACAAAGATTATTTCTTTCCATTTGATAGTTTAAGTCTTAGGTTGCCAAACGTCCATAAAATTACCAAATTGCTAGCAGAACAATGAAAAAAACCTCTGCTCTAGGATTCAAGGTAAAACTTTTGGTGATACAATCACTAAGAACTCAAGAATAGTTATTGCTATTGCCTTGTTCATATCCCAGTAAGTCCCCCAGAAAGTTTAACACCCAAACAGTAGCAGGTTACTTACCATTTTTTTTTTTTTAATTAGCTTGTCAAGTGGTTGGTATTACTTAATGTAGTATTCTGATAAAGCTTTGTTGAAAAGATTAGACTTTTAGATCTAAATAGAGTCTTCATTTTTCATCTTAAACCAAATTTAAAATTTAACTGAAGTCTCTGCATCAGAAGAAATAAACAAGTGTTATAGCATGCACGATAGAAACAAGAAGCAAAGAGTGAGATGATTGGGTCTGTTCTGAAGAAATAAGACTCAGTTTACAGGTTCATCAGCAGAGCACACTCAGGAGTGTTCTTAATTTTGATAGTAAACCAATTAGTAACTAAAGCAAATCACTATCTGTAATCACAAAATTAAAATCTGTGTGTGTGTGTGTGTGTGTGTGTATTTTTGTCCCTTTGGGAAGAGTAAGAAATACTTTTTCCCAGCATGGGAGAAAAGCTGAAAGCACATTCTTTGTACAAGGACAATAACAGCCTTCCTCAAGCAGAATTTTTGACATATCAATCTGAAGTACTTTCATTTGATCAACTCCACTAAAATTCAGGATTGAAATTAAGACACTGGATAGGAATTTAGACATGAGGATTATAAAGTGATCTTTCTCACAATGAAACAAAAGAATATAAATTGATAAAAGAAAAATTTCTTATTCTACTTTTAACATCTTTCTACCAATTTTAATCTCTGCTTTTATTCACAAAAGTTTAGGAATATTGAATTTAGTTGGAGATAACAAATTTAAAGTGTTTGGGAATATTGAGTTTACTTGGAGTTGACAACTTTAAGTAACACCTCCATTTTTCATCTTAGTCTAATTTGAAAATATAAGCCTGCTGGTCTCTGATGAGAAGAAGACTTTATACAACCTGTTGGGTGCTTAAAAATCACTAGGAGAGCTGGAAGATAAATATCTACTCTTGATCCTCTAGGAAAGACTTGAAACATCTGCAAAAGTAGTTGATTAAGGACTACTTTAGCATCCTTAACCAGGAAGCCCAGGATTCAGGACACCATTACACTACCTTCTGTCATTTGCACTTGATTTCTTTATTCTCAATCCAGTGAGGAAGTTGTTATGGAGACCACTTCATTGTCTCTAGGAGATCATTGGTTATCAGCGATACTGAGGTCAGGCAGAACCCACAGGAAAGGGTGGCTTCAGATCTGTGCTCCAGCTTCTGGATTTGCACTCGTTAGCTGAATGTGGTCTTGACGCTCCTTAGGTTTCACCTGATTGGAAGAACCGACATCACATCTGAAACTCTAGTTGTAAGAGCTAGTCTTGGAAATTCTGTTTTTAGCTTTTCAGACTCTGTCTACAAAAATGCAGTAATGAAGAGAAGGCTGGGAAAGACTGTGACTGAGTCAGAGAATAGGAGATGGTCTACTCAAGTCTCAAAGGACCTTGCTATAAAACCTAGAGTGGTTTAGATTTGAAAATGGTATTTTCACAATTGTTTCCTTATCTCATTTACTATAAAGGAAGTTAAAATGTCAAATTTAATTAGGTTAAATTTTAAATACCTGGCAGACATAAATAGGATGGGAAACTAAAATACAAAAGTGAAATCTTGGAAAATGTCAGTGATGAAATAATTAAAACCAGGAATAGGAAATGATCCAATTTCTAAGTATCCTGCTTTTATATTCACTATAGAAATTCATTTAAATGTTTACTAAAAATATCTCTTCTATTTATTATACTTTCCATGATGAGTACCAGGAATTTTGGCACATCTTTTAAGTTTTTGTGATTTAATAATTTCTATAGTAACTATTTGAAGAGGGAATTTCAACTTTGTTAATGAATAATGATTTGGGATAATCCAGGGTTGTATTTTAAAATGCAAATCTGAACCATAAATCTATTTCTTCAGCCAACAAGATACAATATTAGACTGCTTGACTAACATGTCTAACCCACAGACTCTGAAATATATAGTGTAACTGTGAATACCTAAACCAAATCCATTAATAAAGGAATTCATGTCCTCATTTTTTCCTATTAAGCTTTGATTTTGCCTTTGGTTAAAAATTCTTTGTACCATATGCAGACTTGCAGACTATTTAAGGAAAGAAAAAAAAAAAATGAATTTACAACTCATTTTGCTCCCCTGAGGTAAAATGGCATTAGTGCTTTACTATTTGAAAAATTGAAGTGCTCTTCTAGCTATACAAGTTAATCTGTCATTTCTTAACTTCTTAGAAGTCCTCCTCTGTATTTTCTATTACTTTATATTCACCATAAGCTTAGTGTTCAGGCAAAAGTATCTTACTCCCAAAAGAATGCAGTTTAAATACTGCCAGATCACACAGTCGGATAGTCCCATGCTTAGTATGATTCTAGGAACCCTTATTCTTTGAAGTTCGTCTCTAGATATCGGTCTTTGCTATGGGGGGTGCACATAAGTGTTATGGGAAAGGATTAGAAAGGAAGTCCAGGTTCATGCATTGCAAGGTTTCAAGATTCATATCTCAAAAATCAGGTCTGGTTACACAGGTAAAAAAAAAAGAAAAAGAAAAGGAAAATAGCAAATGTAAAACTAACAGTGGATTGCAAGGAAGGAAGTCATGTGGCCTAAGCTGAGTCTGCACCTCAACTGGCTCTTTTAGAAATTAGCTACTCATACCGCAGAGCACTTGCTTCCTATCCCATCAGTCTGCTATTTTTTTTCATACCTCTTCCTACTCAGATATGGTCTCATTCATTTGTTGTTCTAGCTGCATGTCACCTAACCCCTTTCACCAGAATTTGATCTCCATAAAAACTCTCTTATCCCCCATTTGTCTTGCCAGGGCCCTGAACAAAGTCTTGCATATAATAGTTACTCAATAACTATTCTTTGAAAAAATGAATAAATGAATCCTTACCTAGGTGCTCTCTTTTCCTCTCTCAAAGGTTATATATTTAACCTCCTACATGAATCATAATATGTAGTCTTGGGGAATATTCTCAGTTGGGCTTCAATGCAAAATTATATAAGAATATTCCAACACCAATTTATATCCCTTGGCCACATTAAATCTACTGAAACAAGTCTATAAAATCTCAAAACTAATAAGGACACTTCCAGTTAGAGACAATGTTATGAGTAAAATGTAACTCATGAGGAGAGATGCTCTGTAAGGGTTCATGTCACCGTTGTTATTTATTGGACATTGCTAATGAATCAGGTCTTCATATCAAATCACCCTAGGTCCATTTTACAGGACATATATTTATATAGAAAATAATAGTATCATTATATACCTTGGCATAAGCCCTTGGAAAATTCTCTCCCAAGGTCATACTTTTCTCATAACAGTGATTATTTTTCCTGCCGGTGTTTCTGGCCAAAGCAATAAACATTCCATTTTACCCAGTATTGATTCTCCATAGTTGAGTTTGGGTTCCATGTCTAAGGATTTGCTGCATGTTCCATATCCAGAGATTTTCCTTGTTAATTATTGTTAATCATGCTTTTATTAAGTGTTCAGTAGAATATCTGCACTTTTCAGATTGTAGGGGGGTTTTAATTGGGTGGATTCTTTTTGATTGAAGGTTTTCTTAGAAAGTATGGTGGTGTCATTGAATATTTGATAATGATAGTTTTACAAGTCTGAAGACCATTAATTTGGATATTGGCTCTCACTTGAAGCACCTTACATGCAGAAGTGAGCAAATTTTAAAGTTCCATGAAAAAATTTTAATTTCACCTCAGAAAAGGAACACTGACTGTTTAAAGAATTAATTTCTTGGAAAAATAGAAGAAATATAATTGATCAAAATGGTCTTACACTGTATTCAAATCTTTTGATATTTTTCATGTTACAAAATTATTTCATAGGTCCAAAGTCAAATGTGAAGGAAAAATTCATTCTTACATGTATTCATTTAAAATAATTCACATTGTTAAAATATTGTATTATTTATAAACATCTTTAAAATTCATTTATAAAACAGACCATCCTATTGTGAGAATCAAAGAATCCTAAAATGTCTGGGTACTTTTGTTTAAAAACTGCATATTACCTGTGCAGGTTCAGAGAAGAAAGTGAGAGAGATACCAGTCTCTTTTTATAAGGAATTTAGATCTTCCTTTAAGTTTTAGTACTTATAACCAGATTTGGGCCAAGTTATTTAATTCGAAGTTCCCTCATTTGTAAAATGGAAAGTATAGTACCTACTTCAACGAGATACTAATAGCATGGTTGTTGAAACAAAACAAATCATTTACTATTAGATATTATTGCTATTAGTTTTATAATTCTTAGTATCTAGAGAATGCTCTTTGTAAATTCTACCCATAAAAAATGTGGCAATCCAAATTTTTATGATATATTATAATGTCTCCATATGAGGGCCTAAATATTCAATTCATGGGTGAATCTTTGCAGTTTGGTTTATTTGTAAAAACTGGTGATCTATGAATCACTTTTCCCTATTTGTTTTGTCTCAGACTTATTATGAATCACTCATACCTCCTAGTCTTCTATAGGCATCTGAGGTCTGGCCTGCAGGTTTATTATATTATTTAGGGAAAGGACAACCACCCCAAATTTCCCATCTATTTACTATGGAGTGTCACTTTTCTTTCACTTCTTTTTTCAGGAAAAAATCAATGAGCATATGGTATGTTCAACACAGCGCATTGGAAAGTAGAGATTCAATGATGTAAATAAAGCACAATCCCTGTCTTCCAGCTCATAATCTGCAATGTGTATGAAGTGTCAGAAAGAGCCACCAACCTGAGACCAGAACTGCCTAGCGGGTCCACATAATTTTGAGCTAAACAATGCTTGTTGCTTAATGTTACTGAGTTTCAGGGTGATTTGTTGCATAATAAGGATAAATCATATAGAAGTGAATATTTCAGAAGTGAAGTATTGCCATAAGAAAACTTAAAAAATGTTGCATTGACATTTGGATTGGGTGAGTGGGTGGGTGGAGATTGAGAAGCTAGTGCAGCCTCATGGTCAAGTCTGGGAAAACAGTGAACTGTCAGGGAAGCTGTACATGTCTTACAAAAATATTATAGTCCTTTATGACAATTTTTAAGATATTTATTTGGAAGGTAGAAAATGTACCTAATAAACATTTGAATTTGGCAAAGGTAAAATTTTGAAAGTATCATTTGGTTCTGTTAGTTACTTGTGATTATGACCAAAAAGAGGTTTCTGAATAGGAAGGAACTGTACAGTTTATAATCAGAATTTAGAGGGACTATAGAAAGGTAACTACTTGCTGGGCTGGAAAAAATGTATCTCATTTCCAGTATTCTAGTTGGAAGAGCATTCTCTAAGTGAAATGAAGCCTGGCAACAAAGATGAAATTGAGGTGTGGCTATAAAACCATTTGTTAATAGTACCAAAATATTTTTAAAGGATACCCAATGTTTAATGTGATATACTTTAGCCAGAAAAAAAGAGCTTTTAAGAATCTAAAAGTTATCGTCTTGCAGCATTCTAGCACGTCAAAACATAGAAAGCATGCCAGAAAAAATACAGATGTGATTGTTCAAGCACAGAGTGAATACAGGATGCATAGAAAGTCCACAGAGTTTTAAGGAGAGGTGTATCAGCACTACCTGAACTAAAAGTAATGGAAATGTTTTAAGTTGTGAAAAAGCCTTCAGATTTAAATTTCAGGTATCAGGAAATAAGTTTAAAAACTAACAAAAGTGCTAGCTGGGCTATTTTTTTATTCTAAAGGGAAGACTTCTCAGAAAGCAAATCAAAGAGTCCATAGTGCAGACCCCAGAAGAGTGCAGAGCAATGGACTAGACATTCATTCAAAAGGCACAAGAAAGATCAATATATTGGGGATGCACTCAAGGGAGTGTTGCCTGTTCCTTGCCTGAGAACAGGGCCATGTGTCAATTTAGGCTCTATGGTATTTCAAATGGCAATGGAACAGGGATCCTATTGGCTCTCATTAAAACAGGAATATCTAATTCCCCTGTTTACCACTGTATCTTAGGTCTGTGAGTATCACATACATTTGTCTTTTTTAGTTCATGGATCCTACATTAAGAGGAGCCACATCTGAGGAGCTACACTAAATTCTGAACCTCAAGTCTAATGCCATAGTACAGTAATATTTGGGGGAATACAAAATTGAATCAGCATATTTTACATGTGGAACATAGAAAATTTGTGGCCAGCTTGTATAATAAAATAGAATAGGAAAACAGCTACAGTTTTCTGTTCCTCCTTGAGTTTAAGCCTCATTGCTACATAACTTTCAAGGCCTTACCAATATAACTCTGGGCTTAGACATGTGAGTTTCTTCAACTAATAGTAGGTTAGGTGATGTAATGCAAAATAATAATAATATTTGATAATAATAATAGTAATAATAATAAATTTTGAGAATTCTGTGACCACCATGACATTAATAAGTCTGCACCATTTATGAAAAATATAAAAGACCACATGAAAAGAGGCCCAATTGTCTCAGTCAAGCTCTGGGTTACATGAGAAACGTCAGTTATGTCTACCAGCCACCAGCTGACCTCCTACTGACCACAGGCACATAAGTAAGCTGTGCCTCGTAGACCAACCCATATGATCCTAGTCCTATTTCCAAATTGTGCAAACACAGAATTATGTGAAAAATGTTCTTTGTTTGAATTCATTAAATGTTGGTTGCTTTGTGAAGATTACAAACACACTCAGCACACTATTAATAAAAGATAACGGTCGAGTAAGGATATTTCAAACAAGTGAGGACAAAAGGCAGTTTTCTTTACTGCATGCATTCTTAGGAAGCCACTGGAGGGTGTACTTCAGAAAAGTAAGGGAATATATCAAGATTCAGAAAATAAAGGAAATCAAAGAAAAGGGAAAACAATATGAGACCGTAGCCAAAGGCCACTCTGTGTTTTATAAGTCCTCTGAATTGACCAGTACATAATAGAGTGGGAAATCTGAGGTCTTAGTAAGTAAAATTGATGACTTGGTTTGATATGTTTGAGCCATAGAAAACGTCTTAATATAAATTTTTTTATTATTTTATTTTTACAGACTGCATTTTGATTCATTGTACACAAATGGGGTTTTTGTTTCTATGGTCATGCACGATGTTGATTCTTAGCATTCTTGTAATCATACATGAACATAGAGTAATGATGTCTGTCTCATTCCACCATTGTTAATATACATTTAACAGTGATAGATAACTTAAGAAGAAAAGAGTGGTAGTTAAAATTGATTAGTCAAAAAGCAATAGTATAACATTTTATTTACAAACACAAAGGCAAATAATATTGGAAATTTTTGAAAGTATCTGCATCTAAGAGTAGTATCTCTTGCTCAAAATTAATATATTACCCAATAGAGAAATTAGTTACCTAATACTTAAAGTGAGCTTTGTATCATCAATATTCTGAGCTTTAGTATCATCACATGTTAAATGAGGATAAAATATATTACCTTTAAGATCAAAAATAACAAATTAAGTACCTCTCACAGATCCCTGCCAAAAGCGATTGCACAAAAATTGTTAATAAATGGAGTATTTCTAGTATGTTTCATGTTTTTGTTTGGATTTATTTTTTTCCTGATGTTTCATAAAATAAGTTTAAAGTATCTGTCTCTGAGGGAGGAAACTGGAATGAGAATGAATTGTGTGAATCTGGGTTTTGCTATGTTCAAAATAAGCCCTTTTAATATTAGTAGTTTAAAAAAAAACTACATGAATATATTGACTGTTTAAGTAGAAATGAATTTTCAAAAGTGAAATAAGAGGTAAAGCACTATGAGGTGAAGATAGTTGAAGCACAAGAACTATTGCTGTGAAGGAGAACAAAAATAGAGGAGGCAGTAGAAGGATGATGTGGGTTTCCTGGTGTATTTGCTTTCCAGAGCTGCTGGGACTAAGTACCACAAGTTGAGCATTTCGTTCTGAGGCAGAAAATCTGAGATCAGGTTGTTGACGAGATGTTTGATTTTTTGGTTATCTTTGTTTTTTTTTTTTTTTTTTTTTTTTTTTTTTCTGATAAGTCCTGTGAGGAAGAATCAGTTCTATGTCTGTCCCCAGTTTCTGGTAGTTTACTGGTAATCTTTGGCATTTCCTGGTCAATCTGTGTAAGTCACACTCTAATCTCTGCCCTCATCTTCACATGGCATTATCCCTCTGTGGTGTGTGTGTGTGTGTGTGTGTGTGTGTGTGTGTGTGAAAATGTCTCCATTTTCTAAGGATACCAATCATATCAAGTCAGGGTTCTACTCTTTTCTGTGATGAGCTTATCTTTACTAATAATATCTTCAACAATAGTATTTACATATTAGGTTACATTTTGAGGTACTATGGGTTAGAACTTGAATATACAAATTTTGAAAGATATATTTCAGCCCATAATGACTGTGATGGGTTTTTTTTTTGCCTATTGACTCAGGTGTGTTTATGGAATGTTCTGGAAGAGAATAAAAGGCTGATGATGTAAGTGAAAGGAGGATAATTTGTGGAAAAACAGTGAGTTGTTTCAGGTTGGTATTGCAGGTCATTTTAATTTCTTGTACAAGTCTGAGTAGGTGAGAGAGAATGAGGTACAGTGCACATGTGGAGGGGTTGGATTTCAGCAGGAGGAACACTCCCTGTAATGTAAAAAGAGGGAAGAACACCATAGTGGAGATGTAAGTGGAGCGGAGGACTTTGAGTTGGGAAGAGTAAATATTCCTGTTCAGGGCTTCTATTTCCTTAATGAGTAATGAGGTGACATTATCAGTTGAAAGATTGAAGAAAGAGAGAAGGCATCAGATAATTGTCTTAGAGCAGAAGAAAGGATATTAGTGGGAAGACATTTATTTTAATTTAATATAATGATACAACAAAGCATCCTGCATGGAACTAGTTAGACATATCTTGATGTAGACAGAAAATGGAATAAAATGGGGTAGAAAATTTATAGCCTTAACAGTAAAAATGGGGTTAATCTGTTTGGCTGACATGGAAGATCTCCATCCTGAGACAGGGGGGAAAAGCATGATGTTGCACTATATGATATGATTCTTTCCATGCATATTATTCTGGAATAAGCGTTTGTTTTTGGAAATATGTAAGAAACTATTAAAAGTGGTAGCAATGTTACTTTCAGGGAAAGGTACTGGATCACACACACACACATATACACACACACACACACAAATTCTAAGTCTTATGTATGAATTACTTTATTTAAAAAATCCAAAAGGACTCTGTGGGGTTTTGAGGCAGTGAATGATTATTTGTTTTTTGTTGCTATAATTTTTCTAAAATTAAAAAAGTAGTTTACAAAAGTAAAAATTTGGGGACTGATCTGATCCAAGTTGTGCCATTCTTTCTTTTTCTCTCTCCCAATCCCATACATAATTTTTAGTCATAAATTATGGAATGAAACGTTTGAAAACATTTGCTTCCTATTATCTCTATTTTTTCATTGGTGTAACAAGTTTCTGCTTATAAAATTGGAGATAAGCAATGCTAATCATATAATGATACGTTCACTCATGATAACCATAACCAAATGTTCATTGGTCATGGATTTCATGACAGCACTTTAGTTACAGTTTTGCACAAGAGAGAACTGACACTTGTTACAAATGGCATTCCACACAGAACGTGTATGACTTGCCTATGGAGGTTCCGTTCTGCTTCTGCAATTATTGAACATACCAGGGTTTCTCTGGTGGAACTGCACTCAGTGATAATGGCTGATATTTTAAGAAAATATCCAGGGTCTCAACCCAGTTCCCAGTCATTTAATACAAGAACTTTTGATGGGAACACTTTTGAAATATATTTGCTGACATATAAACTGTAATAAATCAACTCCAGCGACCATCTGGAACAAAATATCTGGAGCACAATGTTATCAAAAATGAAAGAAAGAATCATTTAAAGAATTTGATGGGAATAGACTTACCATAAAGAAGAAAATTGAATTGTATCTAATTAATATACAGTTGTGACTTTATCCTTAAAAATAGTCTGATAGAGTGTTAGACCAATTTCTTTGAGTTTGAGATACACTTTGTTATCATCTGGACATGAGGTGTCCCCACAAAAGCTCATGTGTCAATGCAAAAATATTCAGAGGTAAAATGATTAGATTATAAAAGATGTAATCTCATCAGTGGATTAATCCATTTGATGGGTAAATAATTTGAATGATTTGAATGTACTACTGGTGGTAACTGTAAGCAGTTGGGGCATGGCTGGACATAGTAGCTTGCTGGAGATGACCCCTTGGGGAATATATTTTATCCCTGATACCCACACCCCCCATCCCCTTCTCTCTCCTTTCTGACTTCCGCGAGCTAAGCAACTTTCTTCTAGGACATCTATCGGCTAGGATGTTCTTCCTCACCTCAGGCCTAGAGTTATGGACAGAACCTCTGAAACCATGAGCCTGAAATAGACTGTTCCTCCTCTAAGTTGCTCTTGTCACGTATTTTGGTCACAGCAATGCAAAGCTGACTAACATACCTTCAGTATGAGCTACAAATAGACTGAATAGTGTTCTCTGGAGTACACCATAAATATACTTTAAAACCTCATGTTGTGCAGGGATCTGTGTTGAAGGTATTCATCTAATGACACACAAAAAGAAAAAAAATTAGGTTTTTATTTATAACAGTGAGCCACGTAATTTGCAAAGGAGACATAAAGAGCCCACATCCTCAAGCAGCTGTGTATCTCTTGAAACTTTAATGGTGTAACATTTATTAAGGTTTTCATTGTCCCAAGAAAAAATGTTGAATACTCACATTTTGTACCACATTTTATTCACTTTAAAATCCTATGACGTACGAACAATTATTACCATCACTTCATATATTTGTATGAGTTAGTGTAAGCACAAAAGTTTAAGCAACTTATCATTAACTTGTAAGTGACCAACCTAGACTTTGAAACGTGTAAGTCAAATTTGATAACTCCTGTTATTGACAAGAAGGTGATACTACTAATTATAACACACATAGATCATTTACCTGAAGGATATATTGCATAGTTTAGGTGTCCTTTTTAGGTATCTGATACCCTGTAGAAATCTGTATATAACCTGAAGAAACCTTTATATAACCTGAAAATAACCATTAGTTATTTATATTGAAATTAAATAAGGACTGCTGAAGATGCCTTATTGAAGTTACCATACTTTCAACTGAGGTAATCATCTTATTATTCTCCAAAAAACTTGTGCTCACATTAAAAAGAATAAAAGGTAAATAACCTGCATGTGCATGGGCAATCAGAGAAAATGTGCAGTGCATTAAGTAATGAGAAAAGCGTTGAATAATTGCTGCCATTTTGTAGCATCTTGGACTAACTTTAAATATTGTCCTATTACATATTTGCATGGTAGATATTATTTTGCTGATGAATAACTGAAGCTGAAGGAGACTAACGCCATGTACGAAATCACACTAAACTCTGATATTTATCTTCTTTGGATTATTCTCTAAACCGTACTGAATATTATGATCAACTAGGTAAAATTTAATGATAAGAGAATTACTAAGGCATAGTGTTTGAATTTTATAGGCACTTTTAGTCTTTGAACTTACCAGTTGCATAGGAAGTTTGTGAAAAATTGCTGCATACTCTGTTCTCTGAGGATCATTAATATGATAAAAAATATAAAAAGTGAGACCAATAAGTAATAACAGAGTTCTGCTTGGCTTGAGAGTTTATGGCCCTCAGAAATAGTAGAATAATTATATGAATGAGCAAATAAAATACATAAACAATCTGGAGAAATATGTCCCCTTCATTCATTTCATATGCATCTGAGAGCCTCCTGATGAAGGAGGCTGGTGGTATATACATTCCATGCAAATATTTCCCAAGAAAAGCTGAAATCATAAGAAGGATATGGGTAAAGCATGTTTCAAATTTGAAATATAAAAACAAAAATGAAGAATCATAGATTTAATAATCACAATCACAGGCAGCATGATCTAGCAGAAACCTGGAGATAATATTAACTGGAAATTTTCTCTTTATGGAGAGAGATTATAAGATACCCAAGTGTCCTTAACTAAGTCTAAGAACTTCTTCTTCCAGCAGAAGATATCAATGAACACATTAGTACGGCAATCAAACCTGCAGACTGAAGAAAGAGACTAGAGCTGGGATCTGTCTCCTTTCTAGGCAATAGCTATTTACCTTGCAGTTTCCATGAGCCATGTATTTGGGGAGCAATTCAGTCCCTCAGCTCTTGCTGAGGATCTGTCATGAAACTGCACTCAGATATCAGTTGGGGCTGTAGTATCTGAAGCCTTGATAGCTGAACACGACACATCCAAGGAGTGGCAAGTTAGTCCTGGTGGCTCATGGGAGGCCTCACCTTCTATTCTGCTGGCATCTCTACAGGACTGCTCCTCACAGCATGGCAGTAGAGTAAGAATTCCAACACACCTATGCAGAAGTTATTCTTTCAATGACCTGCCTTTGAAAGTCACTCTCTGTGACAATCTGTTGTATTCTATTAATCTTATTTTTCAGCCCTTATTCTACTAGGGACCATCTAGGAAGCTAGCTACATATTCCAGTCTCTTCCCTATCACCTTAAAAAATGGCTTGTGAAATACTGACGATTACCAGTGTGAGAAGAATGTGAGGAGCTAAGCCAAGCCCATATTTATAAAAATGTAGCATAAGAGATCTGTAATTGGTTGCATATGTCTTATTTAAATATTTTCAGCAAATCTTGCCATTATTTATCCACATTCAGAGAATAATGTTATTCAGAGCAATTTAATACTCTTTCATTATTAAGAACATTACCATGCTATTTCATTAAAATATTTGAATAATGATATTCACCAGGAGTAGCATTTATTGAGCTCTTAACGATGTTCCACCCATATGCCAGGAAATAAAATGCACTGCCCAATTCTCACAATGACTCTATCATACTCATTTTGAAGGTAAAGAAGTTGAAGTAAGAGAATTTAAGAACTGCACAAGGCAGTAGAACTGAGAATTAAACTTATATTAACCTTAATCTAAAAACAGTTCTACTAACCTCAGTGTTATTCCTCTAGGTCTCTACAGCACTCTGGTCACCAAACTTTAAGCATTAACATTAATCATTGGAAAAGGTTAAGAATTAACCTCAGAACTAGAACAGTTACCAGTTGTCAGTAATGAGAGAGAGAGAGAGAGAGAGAGAGAGAGAGAGAGAGAGAGAGAGATTGAGATGTACCAGGGAGATTGGAAGAATGGAAGAAAAGTAAAGGAGTCACAGAAAGTACAGTGAGGTGGGAGTATATCAAGAAGGGATATAGGTAACAAAGGAAAGCTTGGTGAGTATGAGGATCAGGAATAGGTCCATATTCCTTCAAAATATTCAGACAGAAAAAAGTGGATATCTAGGTTGCATTGAGTGCTGAGGAGTCAGTGAAGTTAGCAGGTGCATGGGAAAAACAGGAAAAACAACCAAGATTCAGACCTTGGCTTTACCATTACTGGTCCCTTGGTGATTTTAGAGAAGTTACTTGAACTCTTTGAGTCTTAGTGTTCTCAAAATGGTGATAATGATGATCCTGTACAGCTCATTGGGTAGTGGGAAAGATTAAAGACAACGTGGAGAGTCATGCAGCTGGGGGATGGGGTGGCATACAGAAGATCATGAGCAGCATTTGTTGTGCTCCAAGCACTGTGCCAAGTGCTACGTACACATTATTTTTTAAATCAGACTATAATTTTGGATTCTTCCCTTTCTAATATATGACTCTGAGAGCCACAAATAATACCAGAACTGTTTAAAACTGAGCTTAATTAGCCTAAAAAGTAACAGAAAATACCCATTCTCCATAAAGTCTCTTTCATTAGAAAATGAATGTAGTTTTTGTCTTTTTTAATTTGTTGTTTTTAGATATACATGTTTATTGACATATTATACATACGTAGAGTGCAACCCATTCTATTTAGAACCTCATTCTTGTGGTTGCACATGATATGGAGTTACACTGGTCATGTATTCATTTATGAGCATAGGAAAGTTATGTAGGATTCATTCTACTGTCTTTCCTCTGCCCATTCCCCCTCCCTTCACTTCATTCCCCTTTGTCTAATCCAAAGCACTTCTATTCTTTGCCTCCCTACCCTCCCTTGTTATGGGTTAGCATCCATATATCAGAGAAAACATTCTGCTTTTGGTTAGTTGGTATTGGTTTATTTGGCTTAGCATGATATTCTCCACTTCCATCCATTTACTGGCAAATGCCATAATTTCATTCTTCTTTGTGGAGGAGTAATATTCCAATGTGTATATACACTGCATTTTCTCTATCCAAGAAAATGAATGTATTTTTATAGACCCTCAAATACATTCTTTTAGAATTCTGATAGTCCAAAATTGTCACACTTAACGTGATGTTTTATGAATATTTAATTGACCCACATTACCTTCATTCCTTTTACTGCATTATAAATTTTGTGAGGACAGAGCATTTTAACTGTTAAAGCTGAATTACTCATTTTGTCTACTATGTAAAGGATTCATAATGATGGTGAGATGAATAAAATTAAAATAAGAGCAAGTATAATCATTCCAACTATTTGTACTTGTATGAGTTAGCTTAGTTGTTAATGTAAGTGAAATTATGTAACCCATGGAGCAAGGAACCAATTAAGAATATGATTACCAAGGTATGATCATGGAAATGAGGTCATCCTTCTGTAGTGGGTGATGTTGCATCTTGGAATCCTGATTGAAATGGATATGCCAATTATATTTTATGTGCTATAGGAATGTTGTCATATTCAGTATATAAATTGTGAATATGGAAATGTGATTAATAAGCCTGATATAATTTAAGCAGACCATGAAGGAGTGTGCTGCAGGTTCTAGTCTTTGACTACTTCCATGACCAGAAAGGACAATGGACTCTGGTTCTAGTTCAACTCTCACTGTGAAATACCACCTTTATTAGGTATTATGTCTGGGCATTGTATTAAATCAAGAGATATAAAGATGATTGCAAATAGGTCCTGCCTGCCCTCAGGACATGTTAATTCTAGTGGAAGAGAAAGCATTACTCTGCTTCAGGTTGAACAATAATGAACAATATATTTAAATTCCTTCAGGTCATAGGGAAAGTATGTTTTGATAAAGGAGGTCTAGAGGGTAGTTATGACTTTGAATGTCAGAAACAAGACAATAAACATATTTTTGGAGTTATTGTCTGATTTTTAATACAGCAATCCTCAGTGCCAAATAGTTTACACAGAAAAGTTAACATGAAGAGGGCTATCCTCCAGGTTCTTAGGGTTGAGAGTCATGCATGTCTTGAACCACTTAAGAAAGGTATAAGTCATTGTATTATAATGAAATAGAATTTTTAAATTAATAGTAGAATATTCATTAGTAGTATATCCAGAAAAATTAGCTGGGTATACCTACCCCAGTTTGATTGAAAGCTCATTAACAGTTGTTTATTTGATATTTGCAATGTGAGTGAATGATTTTTAAAATAACTTTGGTATTTCTGACTACAAAAGAAGTTTATGTATTTGCTTGGCCCTCATTTTTCTGAAGATAATTACTATCTAACTTATACCAACAGCAGCAGTGTTAGTACATCAGTCAGCAGTGCTTATAGAAGAAAGCAGCAGAATGAAGAGTAAATATCTGGTTCATCAAATTAAGAATAATATACATCAGGAGGTGGGGGTATCACAATAACCACGATGACTGGAATGTAGGAGTATGGAAAAGACATCCTGCACAGTATTTCGATGGGAAGAATAGGAAGAAAGAAGGTGAAGTCTGGGTTTCAGAGAATTTTACTAATAAGGGAATGGGCTTGAATATTTTTTCTACCATTGGGACCTACGTTTTTCACCTGCAAATTTATTCTGGTATGATCTTAAAGGGTGTTTCAACTTGCTTCAATCATTTTACTGTGCTTATCTAGTCCTCTTCAATTCTTGCTGCTAATTATATTACATATTCAACATAAAGTGCTGGAATACCTACCATGCGTGGGTACCATGGAAACACACTAAGAAACATGGAAAAGCTCCTCCTTCATGGAATTTACAGTTTTATTTAACTTGCAAATAAGTATATATTTCAAGTTTGAAGTAATGTTTTGGCATGAGAGATTTAAAAGGACACATATTCTTCAGTTATTCTGGGTCTTTCTAGAAATAGTCATGAATATAGTTATTCAGTATATTTAATTCCACTAATCTGTACAACTAAATATATATTGTTACAACTTTTTTACAAATGCTACTTTCCCCATTGCAACCTTTTAAATTACTTTTCAATAATAATTAAGCAATATAAAGTGATATTGTTTTCTGTCTCCTTCCTCTTGACAAATGTGTATTTAAGGTGAGATTTAAATGCAAATGTTCAAGCCACTACTAAGCATGAAAGATCTCCAATGCTCTCATATTTATATAAAGCTATAGAAAAGTAGAGAGTTATTATACTGAAATGATTTGGTGATGAGAAGAAAATGAAACAGCTGGGACAAGATGAAGCCATGGACTCCAGGGAAAATCAAATTCATGTCCACACTAATGCTCTTACTAGCTGACTTGTTGGAAAACAAATACAATTTATTAGATAAATTTGCTGTCGTGCATGTTTCTTTGTAGAATCACTTGTTTGCTGTTGCTTCATATTATAACAATAGAATAATAAAGGTTTTTAATACTGATGATTGCTGATATTTTTTCCATTTACCTCAACATCTGTTTAAAAATAAGCATTGATTTGCCGTTTCATTTGATTTGATGAAAAAGCAAAACCCAGAATATGAAGAATTATGAGTTCATTTTCCTTATTTTTTGTGTAGCCTTTCAACACACAATAACTTAGCATGCATTTCCTTCTAATTATATTGAAATAAAATTTCAGTTAAAGCAGACTTGAGCTCCCTATTGTTTTATTTGAATAATGACTGGACAAGAACCCAACTTTTCATCTAATGTAGAATGGAGAGCAGGTCTATAAGGTTACCATTGAGAGGGGCAATGACTGTTTTTATTTAAATGTAAAGTTCATATTTGGTGACCTTGCCATATAATTTTTTTTTTATGTGTGTGCAATTTTTATTTTTTCATGAGGAGGTGAGACCATGGGTTTTTTCTCTGGAGGCCTGTTCTCCTGGCTGGATATGTATGACAGGTTTAGGCATTAAATGGCTTTAAGCTTGTCAAAGAAAGGTTATTAAAAATGTCCCTGCCTTTCAGGCTCTGTGCTCAGTAGGAGACCAAATGTGGTCCTCTGGGGCTGTCTTTCTATTTAGTCATGTCATTTGGCTCTTTGCCTATAGCAAAAAATGAGACACCATCTGTTATTTCTCACTAATGGCTGTCGGTCCGCGTTTGCCTGGCTCATTCTGCTTTCACGTTTCCCACCAGTGGCTGGACACAGCTTCACTAACATGATTCTCTGTAGAGAAGTATGCTTTATTATTAATGGGCTTAGAGATGTGGAAGTGCTTACATACTTTAAAGCACTGTTTAAATCTCAGTTTTTGTCATTATTTTATTACTGCTGTGAAATCAATATAATTTTTTTCTATTAGGGTGATCAAGATTTTCTATGAAAACTGTCTTTTGCTGATGATAACACTAGTTTATTTAAACTTAAGGCTTCTATGAGACATCCTTTTAATTTTCACAAAATCCTATGCATTAGGCATTATCGCCTCCATTTTTATACCAGAAAACAAGCACAATGAGGCTAAGATACTTGCTAAGTTCCACAGTGACAATGAGGAGAACTAAGGTTTACCTGGTTCAAACCTCCCTGCAGATCTGTGGTCTCAACCGAGAAAGCACTTCTCCATAAAACAGGATGGGTTCTTTAGGGTTATAACTGGAAACTTGAAATTTAAAAAATCACCATATGCTATGATCATTTGTTTTCCCCTGGGGAATTTTCAGTGTTTGCATTTATTTACAAGTGAAGAAATTCCTTCTATTTAAGTTTAGAAACCACAGTGGATTTCCCACTTTGCTGTCAATGTAAGTAAACATTCTCCCCTATCTACACATGGGGATTCAGAACCCAGTGAAGACCCTTGAGGTCAAACTATTGTCAGGCTCTTTCAAGAAGCCTTCACTTGAAAAGTATTGGCTGAAACCTCACTTATCATCTGGGCCATGATGTCTTTTCCATTTCATAATCTCAACATGTGACTGTGCTTTGTGGGCTAATATTTGTTGTATAGCAACAGGTTAACGATTACATCAGACTAAGAGATTGGTAAAGTTTTCAGCTAAGAAGTATTTTGTAATTGAAAAGTACATGGTTTTGAAAATCTTACAGCATGGTAGAAACTGAAAATACAGAAATAGTTAAAATAAAAATAATTTTGATTTTCTTTGTAAATTCAAATCAAAATTGGTTCCAGAAAATTTCACTATAGTTAATACAAAACTAAAATAATATTAACTGCTTTGTTGTAGTGTCTTTACTGTCATTTATTGTTAGATATTAGTGATGAGTTGGGAAAAGCAAAAATTGTTACAAATGGTAACTCGTTATCTAGAATGCTATATTTGTATTATGTAAGTAGAGGTTGAGGAAAAATAAGTTCCACAGTTAAATATGGTTGGAAAAGCAGTATCTAAAAAAATAAATGGGTCTCAGCCTGGCATGGTGGTGCACACCTGTAATCCCCATGACTCAGGGAAGCTCAGGCAGGAAGATGGCAAGATCAAGGTCAACCCTAGAAAATTGGTGAGACCCTTTCTTAAAACAAAAAATAAAACCAGCTGGGGATTAAGCAATTTAGTGAGACTGTCTCAAAATAAAATATAGAAAGGGTTGGAGTAATGGTTCAGTGGCAAACCACCCCTGTGTTCAATCCTAGGTATCAAAAAAGAAAATAAAAAGGCTGGGGATGTAGTTCAGAGGGAAAGCAACCCAGGTTCAATTTCCAGTACCAAAACAAAAACAAAAAGAAAAAGAGAAGGAATGGAAATTTATGGTTCTCTTTATGAAAATAAAAATAAAGTCAATTTAAGAAACATTTTTATTTTCGATATGTATTATAAATCTTCAAGGGTATAATGTTTACAGTATTTTCTAAGCCTTATAATGGAAACTTACTTTTTTGAAAATTTTATGGAACTAGTTTTACATGTTTTCGAAAACATTTATCAGATATATTGAATGCATGTTTCAAAGATACACTCTACTTAGAACCTCTCTAACTCTTACTTCTCCAGTTGACCAAAGCAAAAGCTCAAAACTTCACCCATGTCTTATTTTATTTCATCTCTCACAACAAATGAATTGCCAATTCCTAGAAATTTTACCCTGAAAATTCCTTTGGAAATGACTTTCCTTCCCATTTCCACTGTTAATATGCACCTCACATCATTATCACTTCTTATCTCTGTACTAGATTGGTATAATAGCTTCCCAACTGATTTCTCTGCTTTCCATATCTACATTGTGGCCAGAACAATGTTTATAAAATATAAGTTGGGTTTTGTAAATCAAGTCCTTGCCTGACTTGTCAGTATGATAAAAGTGACCCTCTTCAGCACGACTAAAAGTCTTATGGAATCTGACCATGCCTAGATCTCTCACTATCTCTTAGCTTTAATCATATTGAACTGCTTGTGGTTTCCTGAAACAGAGTGACTTTTTCTTGTGTATATGTGCTTTTCCTTTTTCACCTTCCTGAAGTGTCTCTCTACCTCATTCAATGCTTAAATGATCACTGTTTGCAAGACTGTAATTAAGCTAATCTTTTTGCAAACACTTTCAATTGATTCAAGCACAGTTATATATTTGGTCCTCTTTATTAAGGGTTTCTTAACCTAATGGTGAAATTTTTGTGGACGAGGTCCATGGAGAATGTGATAGGCAACTCCAGAGGTGCCTTCCAGGGACGCCTGCCTCCTGGGATCCTTTGCCCTACTGTAGTTTTCTTCCACATTTTAACAATGTTGGTGCTCATGACCAATACAATACTGCACAAGTGATGTGTGTCACTTCTGGTAGCATAAAAAGCATTATCATTTTCTCATCTGTCTCTTTCATGTATCACTTACTCTGAGGGGGAGCCAACTGCCTTGTTTGGATTATTCCTCTGAAGAAGTTCATGTAACTGAGAACTGAGTGTTTAATCAGAACCTGTACAGAACTCCATGGGGCCTCTTGACAATAGTCATGCAGAATGTACAGAATGTATCTCCTCTATTTGTATATATACCCAGTCAAACTTTCAGCTGACATAGCCAGCTTTCCTGAAACTTCAGGAGAAACCTGGAGCCAGAAGTACCCAGCTAAGTCACATTAAGATTTCCTGACCTTCAGTGATTGCATGAGATAATAAATGTGTGTTGTTTTATGCTGCAAAATATTCATGCAAATATTAAATAGCATCAGATAACTAATGTAGATCATCAAGTTTTCAGAAAGTTCAATGAACAAAAAGGATGAAGAATCCTTGGTACTCATATTATACATACATCTTTAGCATTTGTCACTGTGTGTCATTTCATTATTATGTTTTCCAGGTTCTTCTTCCTCTCAGCTATCTGAAAACAGCAAAATTGCATTTTTTTTTTTATTGCATCCTTCATACCTACCTCACAGCTGGGAATAAAAGACAATATTTTTAAAAAAATTTTCTTATTAAACCAAACTTTGCCTTGTATTTGGGGTCTGAAGTGAATTCAGGATTAAAAAAAAGGATTCAATCCTTTGGAAAGCAATGAAGTACCTCTTAAGGACTTTTGATGCTATGCTTTGGTTTATTTGCTGAGAAGGACTGGAGAATTCCAAGTGTTCTACAACTTTTAGAGGTGTTCTCTCAGTAAAACAGTTGCAGAGAAAAAAATAGATATGTAGATAAAAAATATGCATAGAAAAGTTGTTACTTTTTCTTCACTCTCAACAGAATCTAAGCATGTCTATTATGACACAAGAGCCAGGAGAAAAAAGTATTCCACAGTTATTTAGTCTTTTTAAGGTGATTTGGTCCTCAAAGAATAACAGCACTATAAACAAGGTATAGCCTCAGATGTATGCTTCTGATATGTGTGGTTAGGTGGTACTTAAAAAGTGTCTTCTTTTTTTTTTTTCTTCTCTTTTGAGCAGCCAGGGATTCGAACCGCCGTCCTTGTGCATGCTAGGCAAGCGGTCTCCAAAAGGATTATCAAGAACATAAGCAACAATAGGCGTTGGCGAGGATGTGGGGAAAAAGGTACACTCATACATTGCTGGTGGGGTTGCAAATTAGTGCAGCCACTCTGGAAAGCAGTGTGGAGATTCCTCAGAAAGCTTGGAATGGAACCACCATTTGACCCAGCTATCCCACTCCTCAGCCTATACCCAAAGGACTTAAAATCAGCATACTACAGAGATACAGCCACATCAATGTTCATAGCTGCTCAATTCACCATAGCCAGACTGTGGAACCAACCTAGATGCCCTTCAATTGATGAATGGATAAAGAAACTGTGGCATATATATATATATATATAATGGAATATTACTCTGCCCTAAAGAATGATAAAATTATGGCATTTGCAGGCAAATGGATGAAATTGGAGAATATCATGCTAAGTGAGAAAAGCCAATCTCAAAAAACTAAAGGACGAATGATCTCGCTGATAAGCGGATGAGGACATATAATGGGGGGTAGGAGGGGTTAGCGTTAGGGTTAGGGTTAGGTTTAGGGTTAGGGATAAGGAGGGTGGTAAGAATGGTGGAAGGAAGGACTGTATAGAGGGAAAAGAGGGGTGGGAGGGGTGGGGGAAGGGAAAAAAATAACAGAATGAATCAAACAATATTGCCCTATGTAAATTTATGATTTTTAATAAAAAAAAAGTGTCGTCTTTCAATAAAACCCACAGTCTCAAAGTCTGTCCAGCAGACAATTTATGGGATTCTAAAAGCAGGGCTTTTACATCAGGTTTACTGAAACACATGCGCATAAACAGAGAAGAACTTTGAAATTTTAACCACTTATTAAGATATATTTCCTAGCAATTCTAATTTGTAATTAAAACCCCCTATTGTACCTTATAAGGAATGTTACTTTTTTTCCTTGTTTTTGGAAGAAGAACTCTCTTATGTAGAGTGCAGTCTAGTACGTCTCTTATAGTATGCTATTCGTAATCAAAGAAAACTCTAGAAATTCTGAATCTTTCATAAATACAAAACTAAAAGGTCATGAACTAGAAGAAAAGAATGGGTTTATCAAAACTGGGCTGCCTTTTAAACATCTTATGGCCATCTGAGAATTTGGTTAGGCCAAATAATGGGCATTCAACAGTTGATTCAAAGTTTGTATCTTTGTATTCCTGCTATCAGCTCTTGCCCTTGTTTTCTAATCCCACTTCAGCTGCATGCAAGTCGTTGACACTAATCACATGCCGTGACCCCAGAGAGAATTTTGCACCATTTTCCTTCTCCTTTGTGGGAGAGCAAAGAACAAAAATCACTTTTTAAAAAATGTATTCTCTATTCTGTTGGGAATGTACAAATCTAGCCAAGACTGAGAGTTCCAAAATACAAATTTTCTTATCAGAGAAGATCTCAGAGACATTCATTTATCTCCTTGGAAATTCTTGCTGACATTGCCCTTTATCAGATATTTACCCTAAGGACCAGAGGTCTTTTCTTCTTTTAATTGAAAGTTAAGAGAATCACAAAACCTTCACCTTAAGATAGACTTCAATATTCAGTTGCCCCAAAACCCTTAAATCATCTCTACAAAACTCTAACCCAGTTGTAATCTAGTCTATTGAAAGTTCTGGAGACAGAAGATCTCTAACTTTGCAGCCCTGGAGGAAATTTTCCCCTATTTTAAGTTACAATATCTTTCTATAGTTTTCACATAGTGGAGCCATACCAGGCTAGCCCCTCTAACATAGGCCAGGTTATCCAGAAAAATCTGACCCTGCCCAATTTCAACCCACAGCTACCTTACCACCTCCTCTTCTTTATTCAACTTCATTGGCTCAGCTTTTCTTTCAGGCAGTTAATGGTCTCTTCCTTCCTGATTTGAGATCTCAGTGAATTCATTGTCTCTAGCCCAGAAGGTTTCCTCATCCTTTACAAGTCAGTTAACTGTTACTAGCCTGTCAGAGCTAAATTTTACTGTTATTTTTTTTTCAGAAAAGCTACCTCCTGCACTTCCATAAGGTCCCCAGCTATAGCTGTGCTTTTTGAAACATACTGTACATTTTCTGATTACTCTTATCATGTCTGTAATTTTTTGTCTGTGTAACTACTAGATAAATGTTTGTGGCACTGACTTAGTTGTATGAAACTGCTATAACAAAATACTGTAGACTAGGTGGCTTGAGTAACAAATAGTTGTTTCTCACAGTTCTGTAAGCTATGCAGGTTAAAATCAAAATGTGGGAGATCTACATGGAATGAGAATGTTCCTTCTTGGCTTGATGACATCTCGCTGAATCTTCAAAAGGCAAAGAGAGGAAGCTCTGGAATCTTTCCTTCTTAAAAGGGTACCAATCCCATTATGGAGATTCTACCATCTAAGATGATCTAAAACTAATTACCTCCTAACAATCATACCTCTTTATACTGTCCCATGGGGGCTTAGGGCTTCAACATAGGACTTTTGGGGGAATATAAGTATTCATTCAATTCCTAAAAGTGCCCAACTAGGCCCTTATCTGTAGAAGATAAGTCCATGTCCTCAGCACAAGTACAGTGCCTGGAACACAGAAGGCATTAAACAAATAGCAATTAATGCATGAAAGAATTCCTCATATGTCATCCAATCATTGTAACAATTAAGGAGATTTACTTTCTAAAAGAAGAGATCTCAGGATTTCTTTGATCAGCATATTTTAAAAAGGGTCTGTTACATCATCATCATCATCATCATCTAATTATTGTAATGTAACACAAGGTATCACTAATGTTTTGGTAGCCACAAAACCCTACTTCACTCTATTGACATATGGAACTGGTTCCCTGATTTTGCTGTTAAACCTTCACCTTTATACCTTCTCCTATTTTTAATCTAAGCATAGAAAATAAGACTACAAACCAAAACCATCAGTACCTTTTGCATATGAGAAATATTCCCCAAGTTGTTCAGTGGAAACAGGAAGCTAACTTTAATTCTTACCCAAAGTTTTGGTCAGAATCTTGATTAGTTAAACGTACCAACCACTTAAAGGTACCTCTGTGGCTTCATGGAAAGGTTGAATACTATATATAAGCTATTCAGAAAAATCTATGGTGGGACTACTTAACTGAAGCTCAGGTTTTTAAAGTTGACCTAGTCTAGGAGGAGGAGAAAAGTTAATTAGGTGGCTTCAGATTCATGTGGGCCCCAAAACAGTTTGTATCAGATTTTCTGTCTGGTTAGAAAAAATAAGACTTTAGCTAGAAGTTAAAAAGCAGTTAAAAGGCAGGAGAACTGGTAGAATTGCTGGAGCCACAGGACTCCAGCTCAAACAAAGATGACCCAGTGATCATGTTAGACACATTTGGGAGTGAAGTGTGGGTTATTACTAACTGACATAATAATGTTGAGGCAAGAATCGAAACTCGAGACTGTCTTTGGGAAATCAAGATGACTAGACATGCTAGAGATGACTTAATTCTTAGTCCCATCATTCACAGACACTGGAACTGTTTAACTGCTTCCTACTTTACTTCTAACATCTGTAAAAGATAACTAATAATATTTACCTTATGAATAATGCCTAACACCACCTGCCACTGTATAGATGCTCAAGTTTTGTCATTGCTAGTCACCCTCCTACAATCAAACCTCCCAGTCTGGGGTCAAAAACTGAGAGATTGCTATTAGAGTGGGTGTAGAGCAAGCATCAGCAGTTACGGCAGTATGTTGGTAGAGACAGAGAAAACTAGGTGTTCCAGGTCAAAGACATTTTTGTTATTTTAGCTTGGGTGTGTGTGGGCTGGGATGTTGGCTTTCCAACTTCATTAAGTCACAGAACATAAGAAAGTGTCATTTGCCTATACATATGCCCAATACTAACCAGAGAGGATTAGAGTGTTAGAGTAACCCTTAGAGGGAGATATTTTTTAACAACTAACACTAGAGGTAAAAAAATAATTCATATTGCAACTGCTTGATTTATGAGCCAAGTATTTAAGCAAACCTGTACAGGAAAATAAGGAAAGAAGAAGGCACAATTGGCTCTTAAATGTGGGAGCGCAGGCTGGCTGCCTCCCAGTGGAATGCTCCCAGGCCATAACACTCAGTCCTCCCAATCTCACACTTCATTTTCTTGGTTTGTATATTTAGGATTTTCATTGTTCTTCATTCTCTGAAGACTTTTTTCCAAATATTTGGATTTTGAAGGCAAGTGTCCAGGAAAGAAAAAGAGAACACAAAATTGATAGTAGTTGCTCTTTTTTTTTCCTTTTTTTTCTTCTGTCTTTGAAAGTTTTCAAATAGACTGCCAACTCAAAAACACAATGACATGCTAAGGATGCAGAAATCAGATGAAAAATGAGCCAACTGGGCAACAAAAAGTAGCTGTGAGAAATGGGGCTTGTTAGCATCTTCCCTGGGGATGCCAGAGAACAAAGGAAGCGTTCAGCACTTTCTTCCAACTCTTCCTCTCTGTTGTTCACAAGATGAAGCTGATAGTAAGGGCCTGTGGGGATAAAGAATGTTGGTGATGAAGGAAAGTAAATTCAGAGTTTCACCATTTTTCTGGATGGAGATGGAGGGACCTTTGTCTCAGCTTGGAAGAGGTTGGAGAGGAAAATGACCTCTCTACTCTCTATCCTCTGTGCTCCTGGAGAGAAGTGTGAGGCCATGATGACTAAAAGTGGGCTCCAGCTAGATGTCTGGACTCCAGTCTCTGCTCTGCCCCTTGCTAGCTGTGTGAACTTGATTGTATTCTTTCACTTCTCTACACCTTATAATTTCCTATATATGATGAGAGTAATGCCGTTTCATGGGACATTTAAGGATTAAATGAATTAATATATGTAAAGTTCTTAGGATAGTGTCTGGTAAAGACTATACTCTCTGCTTGTAGCCCATTATTATTGTCACTAAAACCTCTCTTCCCTTTATCCTCATGTCAGATGCATCAAGATGCCTATGTCCCTATGTCCTTTCTCATAGGTTCAATGGGTCCTGTAATTGATTAGTCTAAAAAGTGGGTTGACTAATGTATGAAATCATTGTGAGGAATTTGAGCAAAGAACATTCATAGTCACTTTTCTGCTGATCACCCCATCTTCCCCAGGATCAGGTGTATTTTATCTGATTAATCCTTATGGTAATGGATGCATGCATGCTTAGCTTTTTATCTGGCCATTCTGTAACCTGTCTACCCAGAGAAACTGTATTCTTTACTACTTTGTAATATGTGGTAAGATTATTAGGAAAGATCCTCTTCTACCAGATGAGAAGATGGGCTACAGTTTTCCACTGAATCAAATGTGGGTGGTGAAATCTGTATAATAATGCAATGATAAATATATCAGCAACTCAGTTGGTCACATTCCCAGATTCTCCATATGAAGGTAAGAAGAGAGAAATTATTCCTTGGCCTCTGGTCCCTAAAATTATCTGACTGTATACATCTAGTAAGAACTTGCCCCAAGGAGCACGTTAGTTATGAAAATTAGATTTTAGATAGTAGATAGTATACTTGCTCTTCTTAATTTTACTTATTTTCCTTTTTTTAAGTTGGCACCAATTAGAATATTTTGTGTCCTATTGCCTATTGACAACCTGTTTTTAGGAGAAAGTCTAATACTAGTTAGGCAATTTATGCCGTTCCCTGACCCAGATTTTGAAGCTTGCTTATCCCAAAATCTTGTTTCCACATAATTATTGATTCATTGACTTGGGTGCTGATTAATTACTCTGTCCATTATACTGTATGACTTATGGTATTTACCTCCAAAGTTTCTGAAAAACTATATAATATTGAGCATCTTATATATGAAGTGAGAAATTTAAAGGTATCCCTTAAAGCCATCATTTTGAACTGTTATTTTGAGGACCTGTGATTAATTCCACAGTTGTTTTAATGCATTAGATTTTACCCAGTTCTTGCAACTTTATACAGTGCCTTCATTGCAAATTACTTGAGATTGGGGCAATGCCATAAGCATCTCTGTTACCCACATAGATTCCAGGTTTTACAAGGGTTCTGGTTCTATAATGCTGACTGCTGGCTCTGATTGTCTACCAATGACTATAGATTCCTGAGACATATGACAGAGGAGAAATTCAAACCAAAACCATGCTCTACTGGTGATATGACTTCTACCACAAATCTCATATTCAACCTGTTGAGCTAGGTGGATTAGTAGAGGTAATGTAAATAAATACCACTTAAGGCTTCTTAATCGCTGGAAAACTTTATAAAAATTAGTTTTCTACCATCATTAATTAGTCATTAATTTTCTAAAATCATGAATTTTCATGTGAGTTAAGCAGTTAGTAACATCAGGGTTAAGTTTGCAATATCGCTTCTTCCCACTTCTGCACCCACCTAAAACTAGAGAGTTATATTATTGAGGAAAGGTTCTGTAGGCTTCTAGCATGAAGGATTAGAAAACAAGACCTTTCTTCTAGTGAATGACACACTTGGGGATCTTACTTCCTTTAAAAAGAATGGGGAAGAAAGAAAATTGTTCAAGATTTTTTTTCATCTCTTCACATAGGGTTGCATATCTTACGTGTAGAGTTAGTCTTGATTCCACTGCTCAAGTCATTTGTCCATAGGATTTGTCCACATCACAAAAGATGATGCCTTCACAAAATAGAATAAAAATATTCTGTGTAGCTGTCTTATTGCCTTTATCCTTCCAACCAAAGATATGATCCATTAACATGGTAAATGGAGTATGTGGAGACCTGCATGATGTAATCATTGTGGGAGAAATTTCCTGAGGTTAGGCTTATAGAGTGAGTATTGAGGGGGTCGAGTAGATAAAGGGGAGGGCCATCAATTGCAGCAAAAGAAGGATTAGGACTGGGTAGTACGCCCTGGATTATGTGAAGTCAGGGAAATTCATTAATAGGTGGAACACATTAGAATGAACCATTCATCCATGCAATCCAAACATATGCTAAGGGCTTCCTTTCCATCTGCACTGCCTGGGTTTGGTTTTAATTTGGTGTTCTATTTTGAAGGATTTGCCCAAATCAGCCGTTAAAAGGTGATTCACAAGTGAGTAACTTGCATGAATAGCTCTTGTTTATATTTCATCAACAGTATTTCCAATATACCCATAAAAATTCACAAAACCCCACCAAAAACAATCTTTTACTTCTCAGATTTCTTTTGTGGTTGTTTTGGTTTTTATTTTACACTGCTTGAATATTTTTTAAAATGTGAACACAATATTAATCGAATTCATCATTTTTGTGTGCTGACCTAACCAGGAAACATCATCTGGCAGTAGTCCCCTGTGCCTCTAATTGCTTAATTAACATTCAAATCCATGGCTTTCGAAAGGGCTGGTATTATTTTAAGCTATGAGGTAGTTAATTGCTGCCATGACACCTTTGAAGCTGTCAGATAGCATCTATAAAGAGATTCTTGGAAGATGAGGCTATCTTTAGGTAAAATTAAAAGCCCCAGTTTTTTTAAACTATGCAAATATTAATTCAGGAATTAACATGTTTTCCAGAAAAATAATATTTAAGTATGAAATTTATAACTCAGTAATATTTAGTCAAATTAAAAAATGAGTAACTTATTATAAAATAAAAAATTTTTAAATGGTAGGTACACAAAACCATAAAAATCATACACAGAAATGGGGGTAATGTGTGACATTTCAATATATGTGTACATTATGTAATGTTTAAATCAGGTTAAATGTAACTATCTGCTCCAACATTTATCATTTCTTATGGTAAAAACAGCTTTCAAAAATATCAATGGATTCTAAAATGATCTTACTGAAAAATACTAATAATTGCTAAATATAATTACTGTCAGCATAGTCTTTTTTATAAATAATTTAATTTGTAACGTAATTTTTTTTCAATTTAGCAAAATTAAAAGAAGAGACAATAGTTCATGAAAGTATTTGCACAACCTCAGAAAAAATATTTTACTGGAAAAATACAAATCAATAAAGGAAAGAAAAGATGAAGATTATAATATTTGGATGGATAATAAACACAAATACAATATTTACAAAGCCAGAATTATTAAGCAAGAATATGTCAACAATTTCAAAAAATCTCAATAAATAACAAAGAAACGCAAATTGAGAAACAGAGCAATGTTTTTCACAACCTTTAACTTAGCGATCAAAATAGAAATATTTAGTCAGACACAATAGGTACACAATTGTAATCCCAGCGACTTGGGAAGCTGAGGCAGAAGGATTGCAAATTTGAGACCAACCTCAACAATTTATTGAGGCCCTGACTCAAAAAAAAAAAAAAAAAAAATGTAAAGACTGGAGATGTGGCTCTGTGGCAAAATGCCTCTGATATAACACATTTAAAAAATAATTTGGGGGCCTGGGATGCAGCTTAGCAATACAGAACTTGCCTAGCATGCATAAGGCTCTGGATTTGATATTAAACAATATGTGAAAGAAGTTGAATAAAAGCATTCTTAATCAGGATAAATACCACCACCAAAAGGATATGAGAAGAGCTAAGTGGTAATGATCTTGTAGGTAGAGTGCTGTCACAGGAAAGGCATTTAAACAAAGGAGGTGAGAAAGGGTCTTGGTAGATTGTGAGGAAAACATTTTCCAGGTAAAAAGAATAGCAAGTACAAATACACTGGTGTGGAAACTTGTTTAATTTTTGTGAAGATCATTGCATGATAAAATAAGCATCAGTCATTATTTAACAATTTTTGTTAGCATCTCTTGCATACTAGACTTTCGCTGATCATAGATCATAAAGTATCTTTCTTTTCAGTGTTCAAAATAAAAATTAAGATATGTAAAATTTAATTAGTGCATTACAAACACTACAACTCTCAGTGGCTAGAAATGATAATTATTTACTATTGCAATACATGCATTTGTGAGCTGCTGAGAGTTGACTGTGGTTTGGCTGATCTTAGCTTGCTCTGCTGATTGGTCAGAAGTGCTATTTTTGGCTGTGATTAAACAAGGATCTTTGGTGAGGAAACTCTGTGCCCCTATCTCTCATATTTCTCCTAGGACAAGTAGGTATTCTTCTCATGGCATTGGAAGAAATGCAAGTAAGAGATCCAATAGCCTTTCTTAAGCCTCCAGGGCCTGATACACAATGGAGGGAGCAAGTGTTCTCTTACATTTTTGTGTTGTAGGTTTGTCATTCCATGCATCTTAGTCCTGGTCTGCAATCTTCCACTTGTGCCAGGTCTGCTCACATTTCACTGGCCAAAGCAAGTCACATGGCCAAAAACAAGGACAGGGATTTGTGACCTGTCTTTGGTGGAGAACACTACAACCTTACACAGCAAAGGGTATGCAAAGGGGAGAGGGGCAGAATTAGACTATTTAAAGCAACCTGTTAACAATTGATCAAAGAAATACATAATCCAGTGGATTCCAAAGCATGGTATCCATTCCACTGCTGCTGTGTGAAATGATTTTTGTTGACATTTTAAACAATAAACGTTACCTTTATGTTAATAGTATATGCTTATTTTCATGTGTTGAATAATACTGGTACTTTGAGATATTGAATTTATGAATATGATTCCATAAAATGAATTTGAATTAAGTGAAACAGTGAATAGATGTATTTTAAATTTTGGTTAATAATGGTGTACTATTCACCTACAGGGGGATCAACTCATGAGAGAAATAGGAAAATGAAGTTTAGAAAGCAGTATTCATTGATATATGAGCCAGTCAAAACCTTTGTAATTGAAGAATGGGAGAAAAGGGAAGATATGGAGGAGAAGGTGACATCAGAAGAGCATCTTCAACAAACTAGGATTAATAAGGCAGAGAAGAGAAGGGAGTATCTTTCAAACAAAGAAAGCAGTATGTTCAAAGTTTCAAAGATGTAGAATTTCATGTCTTTTACTATAATAGACCCACAGGTGGATTTCAGTGAGCCAGACAATAGATTGGATTCCTTTTGTATCTCACTACTGAGGGATTCGAAACCCTCAACCCCTCACCCCAATTCCACAGGCAGGGTTTAGTACACACAGGGCCATAGTAAATACCTGTTGGCTGAAAGAATTGCTCATAAATTCTTTTGGCAATTTATATAATACATTAATCCAAATTCTCTTAAAATCATTCTCATTTTCAATCTTCCTACTCAGAAAGAGCAATTTTATCTTTTTAGGGCTGCTTGGTTTTGTTTTTAGAGTGATTCCCAAATGGCTAACTTCACCAAAGGCTATGAAAGTTGAATGTATACAGGCAAAACAAGAGCAAACTCACCATCTGAGAAAAACATTTATAAACTAAGATACTGGAACTCTCAGAAAAATAAATGAAAACCCTCTCCTAAAGCCTGAGCTTGAAGAACAGCTACCATCTGCCTCTCTTGGCCTGAGAGCCTGTGTTTGAATCATGCTGCTGATTCCCCCACAGAAACCAGTCAAAACAAGGTTTTCAAGGCAATTGCTCTTTTAAGCAAAGTTTTTTTTTTTTTTAACTTGATGTGGCTGTGCTATATTTATTCTGCACATTATTTAGTGTCCCAAATCTGCTCCCTCCCCAGTGTTCACCAGAGGAGTGAATAGCATCACTATTTATCCAATTGCTCAGAACAAAACGCTTGGAATCATCTTTGACTTTTATTCATGCTCCAGTATATCAGGAAGTACCCAAGTTCAACCTATAAATTATATCCCAAATCCTTCTCTTTCTCATCTCTACTATTATACCTCTTTTACTCAGGTTTTATTTATTTTTTATTTTATTTTTTTTGTCACTGTGATCAACCGACCTGACAAGAACAATTTTAGAGGAGGAAAAGTTTATTCAGAGTTTACAGTTTCAAAGGTCTCAGTCTCTAAATAGCTGGTCCATTGCTCTGGACCCAAGGTGAGGCAGAACATTGGGGTGGAAGGTTGTGGAGGGGGAGAGTACTTCAGGACAGGGCCACCAGGAAGCAGAGAGAGTTCCACTAATGAACAATATATATACCCCAAGGGCACACCACCAGTGGCTTATCTCCTGCAATTACAACCTACCTGCCTTCAGTAACCATCCAGTTAATCTTTATCAGGGGATTAATCTAATTATCTCACCTCTGAAAGTTTTTGCATTGTCCCACACATGAGCTTTTGGGAAATACCTCATATCTAAACCATAACAATACTCTTTCCCAAGCAACCGTTCCCTCTCTCCTTCACTGGAGTAAGAGCTTTCTTCAAGCTCCCTGTTTCTATTCTTGACATCTTATAGTTAATTTTCTACATTGTAGTTATAGGACTCTTTATAATGTAAATAGGATTATATCCCTTCCCTTCCCCAAACTTCCTATTTGTTTCCACTGTGGTTAGAATAAATATCAGAGTCTATGACTCCAAAAACAAATGATGGGCATATGCCCAAAGGATATAGGAGTCAAGTAAAAGAATCTCACAGTGGCTAAACCTGGAACAAGGTGAGCATCAGAACAAATGAGGGAGAACTGGATTATAATCCAAAGAAGACCAATGTCTATGAATCCACATGAATATATACATAGCTGGAAAAAATAACCAAATGGGGGAGAACAGGCAAATCTTTGGTAAAGAAAAATTCCAAATAAGTTGTATAAATACATCCCCTTCAAGAAGACGAAGACAACTTCCCACCTCTAAGTGAGGAATGCTAAAATTGAGTGGGGAGGGAGAACAGTGGACATTTGATAAACAGCACCTCAGGCAGGTGA
Source organism: Sciurus vulgaris (assembly GCF_902686455.1). NCBI lineage: Eukaryota > Metazoa > Chordata > Mammalia > Rodentia > Sciuridae > Sciurus > Sciurus vulgaris. The sequence goes on from NC_136472.1 coordinate 49,652,358, forward strand.
CAAGGGCAGCAGCATCAGTGATAAGTCGTACTGAGAACATGTATCCCTGATGTGATGGGCTGAGGAAGGTGTGGTGAATCAGGGCTTCCTCCTAAGAACCCATAACACAATATAAAGAAAATAAATGCAAATCAAGGAGCACTCTATACAGTGTCTGACTAGTTCTTCTCAAAACTCTTAAAATCATTAGGCAAAGTCTAAAAAACTATCACAGCCAAGAGGAGGCCAAGGAGATGTCAGAGCTAAGTGGGATGTGGCTTCAAGAACAAGATTTTGGAACAGAAAAACAATCATTTTGTCAAAACTAGAAAAGCTGAGTAAAATCTGGGCTATAGTTTGCAATCATGCACTGACATTGATATATGTATTGTGACAAATGTATCATGCGAGCATAACATAGGGGAAATTGTGTGAGATACGGAAAACTATCTCTTATCTTTACAACACTTTTGTACCTCCAACACTGTTCTAAAAATTGTTGGGAAAAATAATCCTCTCTCTATATATCTCCTTATACCTTTCCTCTTTAAAAGTGCAGTGGTGTTCTTGCCATGCCTGAACCCATCCAATCTGTCCTATCCCGGGGCCTTTGCTAAGCTATTTTTGTTCCCTGGAATGCTTTCTCCCTGTGGTGTCTTCCTTGCAAAAAATTACATCCTCCATTGTTCTATAGCCTGTTTTATTATTTTGTTTTCAACACACTGAATTTGGTATGCTTGCATTTTATATATTTATTAATTTATTCACTGTCATTCTTTCTCACTAAAGTATAAATTTCATGAAGGTAGAAGATTGTTTTCCTTGTACACTATTGAATTTTCTGTTCCTAGAAGAATACCAAAGGTATAATAAGTGCTCAACACTTGCTATCTGGTTTACCAAATGAATTTATTTATTTTCCCCAAAGTTGCATCATGACACTTCCATAAATCATATGCTTAAGAAAATGCAATCTATGCAAAATTGTTATTTCTGCCGAGTACCTCATATACATTTCATTTGATTCTGTGTTGATAATTCTGTTTGATAGATACAGTAATTGACGCCTAGAGATGTTTCATTCCTCGCTTCAGACCATATGATGAGCCAGTTCTCTACATTCTCAAATGGTAATTTTTCCTTCAGGAACCTGTGTACATAGGTTTGTCTCCCTTTCATCTTTGATACACACACACACACACACACACACACATTTCTCATTTGTAAGGCAATTTGAACACAGAGTTGTCTGTGTGAATTTTTCTTCCACCTAAGAATAGCTCAGGTGAGATCATTCTGGTCCCTACATTAGAAGAGAGAAAGTGTGGAATTAGCTCTTCTTGGCGAGGCACCTGGCTTCCAAGGAGGTATCTAAAGAAGTCTAAAATCCCTTCTATCAGGTTTTGGAACTGAGATGGAGACTTCAGAGAGATGTAGATCTGTATATAATCCATCATTATGATGACTCTCCAAAACTTCAAGTCAGGATCTTCATAACTTTGACCACTAACTTTGACCACTAACTTTGACCACTCACCAGATACTCACCAAATGACTACACTAGGTGATGTGCTGGATGCTGTGGAATTTATAGGGAGGACCAAGAGCACAGTTGGATCTTACACATATTTACAATCTATTGAGATAACAACTGCAAGAGAAAAGATTAGCAGTAACAAGGTAATAGAAGAACAGATACCAAAAGGAAGATTTTGTTATCACACAATGAATGAATGATCAGGAGACTTGGGAGAGAGTTATAGTACTGACTAACAGGGAGAAAAAGCCAAGTCTGTGATAATAAAGTAGAAAGTAATCATAAAATCATCTAAAATGAACAATTATCGATGCAGGTATAAATATATAATTTGCATTTATAACCATTTGTTTTCCTCACATGCACATATTCTAAACCTGAGAGCTTTTATTGCAAAATGTCTTCTTATCCTCACTGTTGTTAGTCACTATTTTGTCACTGTGACCAAACTGACATGAACAACTTAAAGGAGGAAAAGTTTATTTTGGTTAAGAGTTTCATAAGTTTCAGTTCATGGTAGGCAGGCTGGCTTCATTGCTCTGGAACTGAGGAAAGGCAGAATGTCATGGCAGAAGGATGTGGTGGAAGACAGTTACTCAGCTCACAGCAGCTAGGAAATGAGAGAGAGAGAGAGAGAGAGAGAGAGAGAGTCAGTCCAATGACAAGATGTAGTTCCCAAGAGCTACTTCTCCAACCAGGATCCACCTGTCAATAGTTTCCATCACCTCCTAGTAGTTCCATTCAGGTACCGGTGGATTCCATCACTTTGCAGAAGCTCCCACTCTGAACATTGCTGCACTGGGGACCAAGACTTCAACACAAAAGATTTTGAAGAACATTCCAGATCCAAGGGAAATTCAAAATGAACTGCAATCCTGTGAAAAAGAAAATGGTCCCAAAATATAAAAATTCAGAAATACACACTGTATTTCTATTTATATTGAGGTATTCTGCCAATTTTTAAAAATATAGTCGTTATGCAGACATTTTCTGTGTATAGAGAGAATCAATAGAATTAAGTCATATTTTAATTCCATACTTTTGGTGAAATATTCCTAGTCATGTTTTGAAATCCACACTTCATTGTATATTTCAGAATAACAACCACTACTTCTAATCCTATTACACCTCCAACTCTTCCAGCCTATCTTCTTCTACCACTAGAGTGCACCAAAATATTTTTTACAGGCATACACAGCCCAGTGACTGTGCTTCGACTATAGATTTTCCTGTTTTTCTTTTTATTCCACAATGCTGTTACTTACACATTTACATATCTGTGAGGGATTAGGTATTGCACAGGACTGTTAGTTTATAGAAAAATAAAGACATCCTGTTGTTGGAATCAGGCAAGGAGTATGGCTTCATTCAATAGTCCAAACTGTAATGAATCACTGTTTTTCGGTGTGTGTATTCTGAATTTTAAGTTTGTGCTGCAAGTGGAGGAGGTAGTCTATTTGGCAAGCATAATAGAACAGCTTGGAATACATACAATCCTGGCATGAAATTTGGCAATGGAATCATTCAAGACATCAGTGAGCCAGTGGAGTTCTGCAAATTCCTAGAATACTCTAAGGAATAGACAATTTTTACAATTCAGAATATCGTCCATGTAGTTTAGTATTATTCATCCCATAAACATCACCTTAACACATACTATGTGCTTGGCACTGGTTTGGCTAAGTTCTAGGGTGGATCTCATGCACACACTGACATTCTTTATTTGGCATTCTAATTGAGGGCTACAAAATACCCTGCTTCCATAAGTATTTCAGCTATAGTAAATCCTCCTGTAATATTTGCTTTGACATTAAAGTTCATTATTAGAAGGTCACTGTCACTGAATGAAATTATATTTCCAGAATACCTTATTAAAATATATTTTATCCAAGAAAGATAACCCTTAGAATTAATAATGATAATGATGATCATAGCAAATATCACTTATTTAGACAAGTTCTTTGTGTGTTTAACTTATTTATATAAAGTACTTGTTACCATCGTTACAACACTTTCTACATGCCAATCCGAGTAGATAAAGAACTTGTCCAAGGAACACAGACAGTAAATTGCAAAAGCACATTGAATTATGATTAAATACATTTTAATCACTATTCTATATGATAGCAGCTCCTGGATTTTTATCAACAGTCAGCCTATGCATTTCCTCTAAGTTGTAGACCTAGGTATGATAGTCAACTTTTAATTTCTACTTGGATATCTCAAGATCATCCCAATGGTAACATATTAAAATTTTATCACTTTGTTTCCACCACTATTCCCCAGTGGTCATGTGTGGATACACTACAATATAGATACTCTGCTCTCTTCTTTCTTTCTCTCTCTCTCCTCCCTCCCACACACCCCCTTCTCATTTCACATAAAATTACCATATTCTTTCTATTATTAAAATAGGACTATGGGATACATGCCTGTCTCTTATTGGTTTCTTACCGCCCCCCATATCCAAAACATATACAGATTCTGTTGGTTTTACTTTCAAAATGTATACCAAACCTCTTCAGCACTCCAGACTTAATCCAAGCCATCAGCATCACTCACAGAATTAGCTTCATATCTGAGCCCTTTTGTTTCCTTTCTATATCTCTCCACCACCATGAAGTCCATTTCCAACATGGAAATCACTGTTAACTTGCCTAAATGTGTCTTAAATATCATACTCCTTTTTTAAAAAAAAAGTTTAATAGTTTTCCATTATATTTAAATCTGAATTCTTTACTGTGACTCAAATTCTCCATGTATTTGCTCCCTTCTTCTCTGTTTAACATCCTCTGAGGGCCCTCTAACCCCTTGCTTGCAATGTTCAAGTTAGAATGGTAATATGCAAATTTCCCTAACGTGCTAAATTCATAATGGCACAGGAAGTTAGTATGCATGTCCGTCCCTCTGGTATGCGGGATTTTCGTATCTTTTCACATGGCTGGCTCCTTATAATGCTTCAGGTCTTAGTTTAAACATTGTATTCTCTTGGCCATCTTTCCTAACTATCTTATGTAGTCTACACTCAATGTTCTCTACCCAAACACTATTTCTATACTTCATAGAATTCATCATAATTTGTAGTCATTTAATTACTTCTTTTCTAGTACTTGGTATTGAACCCAGGAGTAAAGTACCACTCAACTACAATTGTCCTTTCTATTTTCTATTTTGAGACAGAGTCTCACTAAGTTGCATGGGCTGGTCTCAAATTTGGGATTCTCCTGCCTCAGCCCCTCAATTAACTGGGATTACAGGCATGGGCCACCATGCCTGGTGCCATTTAGTTACTTCATATTTTTGTAATTGTTAAAAAATGACTGATATCGAGTCATACATTTTACCAATTCAGGGAATTATTACCTTTTAATTCTCCATTGTATTCCCAATTCCTAACTAAGAATATAGCATCCAGATTTCACATTTATTAAATAACTGCTAAGTATTCTATCTACAAGGAACTCGTCTAAACAGTAAAAACAAGATAACAAAAATTCAAATGAAAATTAAAGATCCACTAGGCAAAGACAAGCCAAAAGAGGTGAAGTTACCAATCACAATAGAAAAACAAAATACATGAGACTTTTTAAGAGAAATATTTATATGTCTATCACATTATTTGGTTAGAAATATATTATTCCATGACATGAGTCAATTCAACCTACTATATTATTTAATGAATAAAATATTTGATCATCTCATCACATTTTGTAAAGTTCATGTCTTGTTTATGGCAAAGACCATTAGCCAACTAGCTATAGAATGCTCTTAATCTAACAATGAATATCTTCAATATGTTTCCAAAAACATTTCTTTTAGTAATTTGGCATTAGAAATTTTCTTTTTAATTTCATCTGCAAATGAATTGTCCACCATCACTGTCCTAGCCCTTGTGACAATAACAATATCTTTAAAATAGAAGGATTAAAGTTGGAAGAAAAATTTTATCACAGCTCATCAATATGTGCGCTTACATGGTAAGTCTAAAGTTCTACATCTGAACAATTAGAATACATGAGCATAGGAAACTGCCTGTTTTTCAACTCATAAATAAAAATTAATTGCATTTCAATCAAAAAATGTATACAGTTCCTTAGAGCTTGTTTTAATGTGATTTGACCAGTTGAAATTCCACCTTTTCTCCTTTTCATACCACTGACTGAAAATCAGGAGGCTATTAGAGTCTTCAAGCTGTTCTCATCCAAGTCAGAGGGAAAGGTTTTGGATATAGGGTCATTAATTTTTGTTAAGGAAAGAACTAAAATAAAGTAGAATAATTGTATTTCCTAAAGATGGATGTGTGTTGCAGAAGGAAATGGAGCTTAATGTCATTACATTTAATTGTCCTGCCTTTCCTTACTCTACAAATAACCACGATTTGAAATATTAACACTTTTCATGATAATAAAACTTGCATAAGAACGTACAAAGGCAGGAAGACTAAGTGAAGGTCATGCACAGGCAAGTTTCTGAAATGCATAAGTAAAAATTTATTTTGAAATTTGCCAACATTAATCTTTCTCCCAAGTTTTCAGCCTGAAGTTATTTTAAAAATGTTTTTTAATTACTTTAAAAATACAATCATTCCCTTCTAGATTAGTTATGTTCTATGTCAGATCCTCAATGAAATACTTGTCAAAGTTCCTTTGGTATAATTGTTTCTATATAATGGGATTCAACCAAAATACATCCCCCTATATTACTTACTTTCTGTTTTAATAGATTATTCTCTCTTAAATGTATTTAATTGTAGACTATGGATAACAATGTACAGGATTGTTGCATTTCTTAATTTAGTAAGGGTTATAGTTTATATCTGGTATGCCCCCCAAAAGTTCATGGGTTAAGGGATTGGTCTTCATCCCCTGGTACTGAGATGAGGTAGTGAGAGGTCTTCTGGTCATTTGGAGTATGTCCTTAACGGAAAGTGGTACCCCAGCCCCATCCTTTCTTTCTTTTTCACTTCCCAGTCATGGGGGAGTAATTTTTGCTTTTCTACATGCTCCCCCACATGGTGTGCTGCCTCATCACAAGCCCAAAAACAATGGAACCAATTGATAATAAACTGAAATCCCTGAAACCATGAGTCAAAATAAACCTTTTCTCTTTATAAGGTTATTATCTCAGGTATTTGTCACAGGAAGGTAAAGCTAACCAACATAGTAAGTTTTCCTTGAATCTCTATTGGGTGCCAAGTATTCATATTGGTAAGGTAAGGGCTAACCTAGATTCCTACTTCCTAACTGATGATCAGAAACATAAAGAGATTATTGCAATATATAGTGGCTAATTCTATGAAGTCTAAATCCAGAAAAGTCATTAAAAAAAAAAAACTATAAACATCACTTCTTGATTAAAAAAAACTACAACATCACTTCTTGATGATAAAGATGATCATGAAAGACTTTCCAGAAGAGAAAAATCTGAACTCAATATAAAAGACTGGTTAAAAGTATAGGGAAGGATAATGGTAGAAAAGATAAAGATGTAGGCAGAGTAAAGATTAAAAGGGGGGGGGGGGGTTGCATGCCATAATTCACCTAGAGTAAAACACTATATGGATCCACTGAAAGAGTTCAAGCCGGAAGGATCATCCCTAGCATCTTTATTCTCCAGAACTGTCAGATGACAAATTTCTGTTATTTTACGTCATGTAGTTTGTGGTCATTTCTAATGACAGTTCTAGGAAACCAATTCAGATGCTCTTTCAGTGCCCATCCCTGTCACCCTGTCAAATTCAAATGTTGAAGCCTTAACCCCCAACACCTCAGAACATGACTAAATTGGAAATAGGTTTTTTAAAGAGGTATTAAGTCAAAACAAAGATAGTAAAATCTTGAAATAAAGTGGGATGGAGAGAAATGTACAGGTTTATGATTTCATAAAAAGATGAAATTGAGACAGCCTGGTGAGTCAGTTCAAATTTGAGAATGAGGATGGGGACAAGACCCTGACTTGGACCACTGAAATCCTGGTGGAAATTTTCACTGGGAGAAGAGGAAGAACTGTAAGGAGGAAAAGGGGAGATTTGGACTTAACTGTTGGTAATACTGGGAATTTGAGGTGTTTTGACAGGGTGGAAATGATCAGTTACCTGCTGGAGATGCAGGTTTGGTAGTCAGAAGAGCAATTCTTTCTAGAATTATAACTTCTGGGGTCATGATTGTATAGAAAGACCATGGAGTCACAGGAGGTGACACAATCACTTAGGAGAGCCTGGAGACAAAGGACAGAAGAGTTGAGGATCTAGGGAACACCAACACTTATGTACCAGGCTGAGGAAGACTAAGTCATGTGGGATATGTGCAGTGATGTGGGAATTATGAGCCTGTCATGATGGAGAGAGAATCCTCCGTATCTGGCAATCAAGAGCCCATGGCATCTTCTGATAGAGTATTTTCATTTGAGTGGTAGTGGCAAAAAGTAGACTTCAGAGACAGTTTGGGAGTCACATGAGAGAAAAAGAGCAATAAATAACAACATAGAGGTTATGGCATCCCATAAGGTTTTATTATCAAGGGACAACTTATTTTTCAGGTTCTGGAGACAACTAAATATGACCCAGTGTCTATAGAAAGGAGTTAATGGAGATGAGGAAGAAAAGGAAGACATTTGTAGGCAAATATACCTGTTAATGGGAAAGCACACAGTTAAATGAATTAGCCCTACATAAAAGGAGCAACTACTAGTCTTTTGGAAAGAAAACATGGGAATAAGATAGGAATGTGATGTGGGAGTGTTTTCAATATGAAGAAACTGGTGGATGAGGTTGCAGGAAACTGAGAGTTTATATTTTCAATGGAAACAAATGGGCATGGTACATATCATAAAAGGTGGATAAATTGAGGGAGATGATAGAAAAGCAAGAGATTTGAGGAGAGTTGAGATGGTTTAAAGAGCTTCTGTGATAAAAGGGATAAAGTACTACCTAAGCTAGTAGGGTTATGTCAGGAATGGATTATTTGCAGACCCCATTGTGTATGTGATCCTTGAGCAAAGTTCAAAGGTTCAGGACTAGAAATGGAGGAGGTGAACTATGCTAGGGAGTTAATCAATTCAAGTTCATACTGCAAGTATTTATAAAGAACCTAGTTTGTACCTATTTGGACTTGCTGATTAAAAGGAGATTGAAGTGTAGTCTCAGTGCTAAGAATTTCATGGTCCCTCAAATGTTTACTACATAGGGAGGGGATTAAGTCAACACATATAAAAATTCAGAAAATATAAAGTACAAACATAAAACAAAACAACATATTTAGAACTATGAGAGTTGAAAGGAGAGGAGTCTGAAGGTATGTGGAGAGCCTCCTACATGATGAACACTCTGCCAGGAGTTATCATGTAATCCTTTATGCATATTTTTGTTTTGGTATTATTGTCCCCATTTCACTGATGAGAGAGCAGACTCAGAGAGGAACATGATTTATGGGGATAAGGAAAATATTCATGAAAATATTCAAATTTTCTAGATAAACACAAATGACAGGCGGCAACAATTTTTGGGCATGTTTGTGGAATGGCAAATTCTTCTGTTTGACTGCATTAAGAATAAAGAATGAAGCTATTTGGCACTTGGTCTTGAGTACTAGCCTCAATAATTTGGCCTCTTATTTGTAGATACTTGTAAAGGATGGAAGGCTCTTGAAATGCTATTGACATCTAAATATCAGTAGCCTACAGTAACACAGATAGAACAGAGGAGAATGGGCATGGTGGGACCACTCGTGAAGCCAACTAGATGTCTGTGAGAAGGTGGTAAGGAGAAATGGGACCACCATGCTGTTTTCACCCCCCATCTATCTCATTCTGGTCTTTGGACATGTCCTTAGCCTCTTTACATCTCATCTTTTCTTCAAGACATTGAAAAGATTGGAAGGAATAACTTCTAAGGGCCCATCTGAGTTTTATGATCCGAGCTTCTGAACAGGAGTGGTGGCAGTGAGAAAAGTAACGGTGGGGCACAGATGATGGAAATTCATGATTTCAGTACCCTTGCCCACTTGGTAGTAAGTTTCCCTGTTCTAGCACTCCAGCAGAGGTTCTCTCTTCTTAGGTCCGAATCACGGCAATTCTCACCTAATTCATTTCCTTTTCCCATTACAATCCACTCCAGGTTCCATTTGCTGAAAATGTTCTCCCTCCCTCCCTCGGACAATTACATGCCCTTGATATGATTGACCCCATTTCACTGATGAGACAGCAGGCTCAGAGAGAAACATAATGCAGCAGGATGAATAGTCTCTGTTCAGAACTATCTTCATTCATTTCTTTCTCCTTCTCTCCCTTATATCTCTTTCCCTTTCTTCTTTTTCTTTTCACATTACTTTTTTCCCAGGTTGACTGAGGTATAATTGGTAAATGAAACTACATATATTTAAGGTATACGGTGTGATGTTGATATACTAATTTTTTATAAAATCATTGCCAAATTCAAGCTAATTCACATTTCCATTGCTTCACATAGTTACCTTTTTTGTGTGTGATGATGATGAGAACACTTAAGATCCACTCTCTAGGCAAATTTCAAATATACAATATAGTATTACTAGCTTTATGCTGTACATTAGACCTCTAGAACTTATTCATTTATATAACTGAAACTTTGCACCTTTTGATCAACTGAAAATTTTCTTTTTGATCATTTGACTTTTCTCTTAAAATTTCTAGACAGGAAATATAATCTATATATTTATATGCATATACATATATATTCATCCATCATCAATAGTGGTAATACAATAAGAACAATTCAATAAGTGCTAAAACAACACATTTCAACTACATGACTCTAATTAAATTCTCACTGATCCAAGAAAATACTTTAGAATATTTCAGAGAAATTGAAAGATGGAACATCTTTCAGATAATATTTCATGGTTGTTAATTCTTTAATAGGACTTTAAAAATGGGTGGCAGCAGTTGGCAGTAACTGTTCCCACTAAGCTCTGGAGTAGATAGTGTAGGGTTCTGATTAGGAGAAACTTCATATATTTCCACTCACCCTAAAACAGGGTAAATTTTACATATGATGAAGAAACTTGAGGAGCATATTAGCATAGTTAACTGACTAGTTCTGAATTAAGATTACTCAAAGCCTAGGGGTTGTTTGGTCCATGTTTTCCTTAGAAGACAGATTTGACTCCTCTCTAAGACCAAAATAAATGGGTAGCCAAGGCCCAATGTTCTACACTATTGAATATGACTGGAAAATTTTTGAAGCAGGTGTTATTAATCACTCACCATAGCCATAAAAGAAATCACAATACGGCAACTTTCTGGGGGTCCCTCTGAGGAAAATTAATTGTTAAATGTATTCCTTTGGTAGTTGAAGTATTTGAGCAGATCCTCAAGCTAAAAGTAAGCCAATAAATTTTTGGGAGACTTCTGGCATAAAAAATGATTTTTAGTTTTAGAATATTGAGGCTTTGTTTCTAAAAATAATTACAGTATGCGACCAAATAATGCAGAGACATAATCTTGTTCTTGTCATAGAGAAAAATATTTTTCTTTCTATTCTCCATGAGACTAAGGTGTGTATCTATTTAATCCAAAAATCAAGTCATTAATGTATAAATGCAAAAGGAAAGAGGTGAAGAAAATACATTCCTGGTTTTTATAATGCTTGAAAGTGTCAACTCAAGACCATTATTCCTGGGTGTTACAAGGTACATCTGTAAATTACTGCTCCTAGTGAGTTTGGACAACTAAATTCATTACAAAGTAGCAATGGGACTTTGTTCTTATGAGCCTATGAAATAGTATAAAATGCCAATACTAAAGCAAACTAGGACATATTTGATAATTTTTACTCCAGTATCTAGTACATACAATAGGCACAGTGTAAGTGTAATGATTGCCTTGATAATATCTGGAAAAATGCTCTAAATTAAATATTTATATTGGGTGATATAAATTCAATTAATCCATATTTTTCATACTGTACAGAGTAAGAAACTTTGTACAGTTTTGACTGTCTCATCTTATGCGTGTAGTCTTCAGAAATATATTTATCATTTTTCCCAAAATGTCTCTGGAATAGCAAAGCCAGTATTTAAGACCATAAGTTTTGAAAGCATTTAGTCTCAATTTCAACCTTGAGTCTACCACTTTTCAACTTTGGTCGTAGGAAAATTATTTAAATTTACTAAATTTCAGATTTCTACTCTGTGAAAGTTAAAATAATCATAATACCTACTTCATGAATTTACTAGGATGATTCCATGAGATAATATATGCAGACAGTTTATTATAAAGGCTGAAACAAAATAAGTGCTTCATGCACATTTTTTCTGAATGCATATATAAATGAATAAATGATTAAGAAAAGTCAATTCCATCTTCTTTCCTACCCTTGACATCTGTGATCTGAACCAATGCTTATTAAAATAGTAAAAGAAAGAAAAGTCACAAAAGTTATAATGAATCATATGTCCTTGTGTACTACAATTGAAAGTTACCAAGGACAAATTGTGCATGAAGAATTCAATAGTTCTCTTTTTCCACTAAATGCTGCGTTTAATGGATGAAAGTTATCTAGTTAATATGTTTCCTTTTCTTCAAAGATATGTTGTGTATAATGCCTGAAAATGATCCTTAATGTGCTTAGTAGTACCCAAGTCAAAGAGAAGTCCATAAGACATAGATGAATTTCAAAACCTTTTAGGTAGAAACATTGAATTTATAAGTTTAATGACTGCTCTCAAATGACAATGATAATATAATGCATTCAGTAGATTTTAAGACCATATTTCCATTAATAGGTATTTTTCAATATCCATTAGATGACCCACATGATTTATTTAATTGAATTCTCACCATAGTCCTGCAGAATGGAGATTATAATCTTTTAACAGAGAAATTATGACCAGCACACATGGTCCAGACATTTCTTGATAGAGATGCCCCAAATACTCCTCCATTCCTAAATCCAAAAGATTGTTATCACTCTTATTAAACTATTATTCTGGATTAGACATTTGATAATATGTAAATTGTTATGAAACTTATTCCTCCTTTAAAACTGCCTTTTCTACTTTACAACGTAATGCCATACATTACCGAATTTAATCTTTTCCATACTTCAAAAGGATAGAACTTATTCCTTTTGCCATTACATAGGTAAGTCAATTATAGAAAGATAATTTAATCAACTTGCCTAGTGACTCACATCTATTAAATGCAGATTTCAACTAAACCGAATTCTTCTTCATCAATAACTAACTAAATGTAATTTTTAAACATTACTTTCACCTGTTACATGGGCAAGTTTAAGAACATGATAATGGGTACTGTTTACTAAGATATATGAAAATCACCACTTCCATATATTCTAGTGGAAATATAAACCCATAAAAGCATTCTAGACAGTCATTTGACAATACAGCTTTGTTGATGGGACAGTAATTTTTTTGCCTCTTTGAAGTCAAATTCGAGCATTTGGCTTGATTAGACCAACTTTTAGTGATCTAAAAAGAAATTTGAAAAACCATCATGTACTTTATACTTTGTTCTTACTGTCTAACTAGCTTTATCCGAGATGGTGACTCGTTCCAAAGTAAAGACTAGGACCAGAGAGAAGATGGTATGGGACAGAGTCCAAGCAACCCTGATGACTCATATCCTGAACCACTGTCTTAAGCCTCTGAGATTCTGAATTGTCCATTCAATATAGCCTAACATAAGGATATTTTCTACTGATAATTTATCCCAAAGAAAGAGTTAAGAATATTCACCAAATGTTTTGTTAAATGTATGTCTATAACAGAAAGCTTGGAAGGAATCCTAATGATTAGCAGAAAACTTTCAAATAAATCATGTAGATCTAAATATAACTGAAAAAACAGAGGCGCTGCCATCATACATACACACACACACACACACATACACACACACACACACACACACAATCCTTCAATATGATAATAATTACAGTCAATCTTTCAAATATTAATTATTATATAATCACAATTTTTAGCTTTTTTCCCCCCAAACAACATACACCATTGTGCTTATCATTATTTGAATCTGAAATGCCCTCAAATGCTCATGTGTTGAAGGCTTGGTCTCTATGGCAGCAGGGTTCAGAAGCAGGTCTTGAGAAGTGATTGGATCAAGAGGGTGGATTAATCCATTAATAGATGAATGAACTACTGGAAGGTGGTGGATGCTATGGTGGGTTGTCCTGGTCAAAGGGAGTGGGTCGTTGGGGAAATATCTTCGGAGTCTCAAACTTGTTCCTCACCCTTTTTCTCACTTCCTTTCTTTGCTTTCTGGCTGATATGAGGTGGATAACTTTACTCTGCCACATCTTTTCCCTTGAAGCTTCTGCTTTGCTGCAGTCTTAAAAACAGTGGAACTGACCATGAGCTGAAACCTCTGAAACTGTGAGCCAAAGTAAATCTTTCCTTAATTAAGTTGTGTACATCAAGTATTTTGGTCATAGTGACAAAAAGCTGACTAACATAGTGTTTACAAATTTATTTCTAGGCTGTTTACATCTAAATACACTAAGTTGCTTCAGGCCTTGCTAAATTGCTGAGGTTGGTCTTGAACTTGTGATCCTTCTGAATCAGCCTCCTGAGTCACTTCCATTACAGGGATGTACCACTATGCCTGGCTTAATTCTAAATACATTTTCTTATTTGCATTTCCTAGTTTGTGTTCAATAAACATTTTTTAGATCAATAATGAAAATAGAAACAACATACAATTCTCATAATCTTATACCAAATCCTATTCTCCTTGCTTTATATCATGTCTCTTCTTTAATGATAAAAGTATGCATTTTCATAATGAATGGAAGGGGATTACTGAAAGCTTGGTTTTGACCACAGGGGCTCTATTTTTCTTCTAGAGCCAGAAATTGATCCCTGCTTTTGAAGTTCAATTATAATGATAACGGTTTACTCTGGTACCCTTACAAAGTTGCAATATGGTGCTCTGGCAAGGAAAGCAAAGAATGAGTCCCTCTGTTTTTGATTGTGGGTTGATAGATGAAATGTGATATACTCAGTGTAGAGGTGAACTGTCAACACACTGTGCCTTTTGGTACTACTCAAAGTACCAACTTACTTGATTTTCATGATTAAGAAGATCAAGGGAAGACTGAAAAAGTCATAATCTAGGAAAGATTAGGAAACATAACAACTAACAACTATTGTGGTATCCTGAATTGGACTTGAAACAAAAACCAGACATTATATTAAAAAAATGGTAAAATCCAAAGTAAGATTTCAAGTTTAGTTAATAGTAATGTACTATCAGTTTCTTAGTTTTGTCAAATTCACCAGGGTAATGTGAGATGTTGATGATGGAAAAAAAAATTGAAAATGGTGTAATAGGCAGAATAATGGGCTTCTGAGGATGTATAGAACCTCTGAATATGATACTGAAATGAGAAGAGGAATGAACAAAACCAGGGTTGGGATGAATATGTGGAAACAGGATAGAATAGGATATCTTTCTTTTCTTTTTCTATTGTGCTTTGTTTTGTTTTGTTCTATTTTTGTTTTATTGTTGTTACTGGGATTGAACTCAGTGATGTTTTACTACTGAGTTACATCCCCAGGGTTCAAACTTACAATCCTCCTGGCTCAGTCACTGGGATTACAGGTGGGCCTGCCACCAAAACCTGCAAGAAAGATTTCTAGTTTTGAAGATGGAAAGGGGGAAACACCCCTAGAAATGTGGAAAATCTTTAAAAGCTGAAAAGGCAAAGCACAGGTTCTCCACTAGAGTCCCCAAAAGGAACATAGCCTTGTCAGTACCTTAAGTTTTAGAGAGTTGCGCAGCAGACTTCTGATCTCTAGAATCATATAGTAATAAGTCTGTGTTGTTTTAAGCCACCAAGTTAGTGGTCATTTGTTAAAATTGGCATAAAAATCTCAAAAGACTTATGCAGGAATTCTTCGTAGTGCTATCATTTCAACTGTGCTATAATTCTAAAATTACAAGGTAGAATTTTCTTTTCAAAAGTTTAAGAAGAGTCAGAGTGCATTACAGGACTTCAGCCATTCAAAGGCTTCCTCAACCTAAGAAAACACTGAACTCTCAAATATGTTTGGAGTTCCCACTCCTGGGATCTATTTCCTCCATCCAGCCTCATGTTCAGTCTCCCCAGAGTCTGTCACCTTGGTCAGATGCTGAGCCTGGATACCTGGAATTTGGCATTCCTCCCACTTCACATGTCTCTGACCTCCGCCTCTTGTCTAGCTGTAGTTTTGCCACTGCTGCAAATGCCACTACCTCCCACAAATTTGGGCAAAACAACTTTTTTATATAACATATCTTACTGAAGGTAGAAATGTAGAAAGGAGAAGAGCTATATTTCCATAGCAACCAGACAGAAATAAAAATGCTGTCAACTCTTTTATCAGGGTTATAGAGTATCAGGAAACTATGCAAATCATCAGTTCAGTTTGGATAGGCTCTTCTTCCTCACCAGATTCCAGTCAGTCCTCTAACATGCACGTGTGGTCAGTAAGAGATGATTTCCAGATGAAAGACTGCACCACCCTTTAGATAAAAGGACTAGTTAAACTTCGAGAGTAAAAAAATCACATTTCACAAAAGAGGCATTCTCATCCAAAAGTTTACCTTAATTTCTGTTCTTTCTTTGTTAGTTTTGGGGTTTGTTTTGTGCTTTTCTTCTCATATATGGTTATTTCATATATACAGGGTTATCTATTAGAAAATTATCTGTCTACAGGATCAAAGAAGTCATCTCTGTCTGAATTACTGTTCCTACTTCTACATCTACATAGTCAAAATACAATAATTACATAACTAGCGGATCATCTTTCAGGCCTCATGTCTGGATCTTAGCTCAACCATTATACACACATACACACATACTCTATGTACATACATATACATATATGTACATATATAATATTATATATAATATTATATATGTATATTCAGTATGTACATATATAGCATTATATATCTCCCTGTGTGCAGTTTAATAAACCATGTGGAGTATTCCTGGGATTAATCTTTATCTCTAGTTTTTTTTTTAATGTGTGTGTGTGTGAAGTATCAATGCAACATAATTGGTACTGAGTTATTATTTACCCTGCTCTTCTCTGCCTTTTTTTTCTTGAGTCCTGATGATCTTAAAATGTACCCTATAAAAAGGCAGGGGAGACATTCTGGGGAGGTAAAGAAAATTAGGAAATTTCAGAACTCTAAACATCCATAGAGATGCTTTAATTCAATCTCTTACCATATACACAAGGAAACTAAAGCCTGAAGACACTGTGTGTGTTCTTCCCAGGATTAGAGCATCAGTCACTGGCAAACCTAGAAAGCAAGGCATCAATTACTGGCAGACCCAAAGCCAGTTCTTCCAAAGCTTTATGTTCCTTCTCTGAGCACAGAAGTTATTAGCTAACCCCTCTAAGTGTAGGGAGTATGTGGGTAATTAGTTAACAAATTTCTAGGATTATACTGACAAAACATAACCCAAATGACAAGTTAAATCCCTTAGAGGAAAATTAAGAAGACATCAAATATCAAGTCATCTTCAAAGGTAAGCTCTGCTTACGCATCTAAGGAGAGTTTTGCTACTGGTCCCTATTCTTCACTCTTCCTGATAAAATAATTACTGTGTATCTAAATGTCTTGTCTGCTCACTACTTTTATGTAGTCTGAGGTCAGATAACATGCTGATATTGGTTGTTATTTTAATGTCACTGCTTAGCACATTTACCTAACTCAGAGGCAAATGTTTTGAGTTTTTTTTTTTTTTTTTTTTTTTTTTTTTTTTCTGGTAATTTGGATGCTTCTATCATGAAAATCCTCCTGACAAAAAGAATGCAACTAATTATTGTGCTTTTATATTGACTGGTATTATTTATTCAGCTAATTATCAATCATACATGTATGAATCTCTAATATGGCAAGTCAATAAGGTAAAATTATATAAGGTGTGAATGTGTGTCATCAGAAAACATTCTGTTTAATACAAGAATTCAGAGAGCAAAATAGTAGTTTTTAGTAGTTTTCTGTCATGATTTGTGTTGTTTTTCACGACATTACAAGATTTTTTTGGCAATTAAATATCCATAAAATGTTAGGTTAACCCCGGGGAAGGACCATTTCTATCTAGAATAGGGTCTAGAATTGTGTATCTCTTGAGACACTACAATGTCTTGGAGGAAGAAATCACTCATGTAGTGTTCTCTAACTTCTTCTTTGAATCTGCATGACTGAACAAAATAAAACCACCAAGAATATTCATTTTATCTGATTTTAAAGGAAAGAAAAATGGGATATATGAGAAAAAATTTCTACTGAAAGTAGATGACATTTTTCTCGTAGATGAAAGTTTACATGGGAAGCTTCTGTTTAGTAATTGGTTGGTTTCCTCTCCTTTGTAGATAATCACCAGCAATCTTTAATATGGTTGTATTTGTTTTTCGAAGGAGGAGGAGGAGGAGAGGGGGAGGAGGAAGAGAAAGAAAGAAAGAAAGAAAGAAAGAAAGAAAGAAAAGAAAGAAAGAAAGAGAGAAAAAAAGAGAGAAAGAAAGAAAGAAAGAAAGAAAGAAAGAAAGAAAGAAAGAAAGAAAGAAAGAAAGAGAGAGAAAGAAAGAAAATAAATCATGGTTTGGAGTATAATTTGTTTTTCACCCTAAAACCTTTCTTGAGTGTGGGGGATGAGAGAGAAGGAGGAATAAATTTCTACAGCCCCACTTACATCAGTCTGGATCCTGAAATAATTTGTCTTTTGGCCACAACTAAATCTTGTTATTGGTTTCAAGCAATAAATCTTCTGAGGTGTTGAGAGAAGAAAAAAAAAAAAAAAAAGGAACACCATTCTACTAATGAGATTACTCTGAAAATAAAGCGGTGGATTAGTAAAATCTAATTTGGAAGTGATGAAGTACATGTGATGTCCAAGTAATTATTCCTGCACAGTCCCCATCCACAGGGAGCTTGGAGTTATTGGACACTGCACTATGTTAATGATGCCACCGCCTGACATTTGAGTGAATGTGCTGACCGTCTGCTGTGTCCTCTCTGCTATTGTCAATATCACCACTGGGGCCAGCAGCTGCATTCATAATGCTGCCACAGGCACAGCTAGAGCTGAGTGTGTGTGTGTGTGTGTGTGTGTGTGTGTGTGCCTGTATGTGTGTTCTCTTTCTTTACTGTTTTAAAATCTGGGTCAGGAAAAAAGTGCTATCCTGAGTACTGCTATATGTAGAATCACAAAATCCAGTGTTTTCATTTTAATGCTGAGACCAAGTGCACTAGTTGAGTTCTATCTTCCTTTGTCTTTCAAAAATATAAATCTGTCAGGTAATATTAGTCCATGTGGTCAGTGGCAATATTTCTAATAAAATGGTTTCCTTCTCTATACCATACAATGGAAATCTCTGATTACCAGTTTGATGAAGTACTTTGCTGATAAAAGATTCTGTGGCTTTAATGCATCACTAAATTGACTCTAAATTAAACAGGTAAAAATCTCCTAAGGAAGTTGAAGGATCAACTAAACTCAAAGAAAAGAAGACACAAAATATAAAAAAGGTTTTTTATTTTTAATCCATCAAGAGTTTAATCAAGTGCTCATGTAAGAGGTCTCCCTGAATGCTGAATTCAAGTGTGATTGGGGAGGGTTTCCCAGAAGATGAGAGGCTCAGTGAATAGATCATGGCAGGCAAAGTGGAAGGGGAAGGGAAAACATGCAGGTAACAGGATACCTGCAGTGCAGGCTAAGAAGTCACACTTCGTTTGGCAATTTTAGACCTAGACAACTTTTTTTTTTTTCAAGTTTCTAAGATCTAAATTTAATTTGAAGCCTCATGAGAATCTAATCTTACAAGAATCTTCCCTTACTATCTCTCATCTACCTAACTTTGTGTATTTGTTCATACTTCTTTTTCTCTAAAGACAGCTTCTTTCTCCTTTCTGGACATAGCAAGAAATGTTCAAATAGCTCCTCAGCATTATTATTATTATCATAATTCTTATTACTATTATTGTTATTGTTTGGCAGTGCTGGGGATCAAGGCAAGGGTCCTGTATATGCTAGACAAGTGCTCTAGCACTGAGTTACTGAGCTACACACCCAGCCCTGAGCATTACTACTTACACTGTACACCCCAGGTTTAAATGTCTTGGGGAAGAGGTTCATTGGCCTATCTTGGTTTATGTTCCTTCCCTTGCATCAGGGCATAATGGCCAAGGCTCAGAAGAAAATTAAAGTAAACTGCTTCCATTGTGCTATGGTTTGGATGTGAGGTGCCCCCAAAAAGCTCATATGTCAGACAAAGCAAGAAGATTCAGAGAAATGATTGGGTTGTAAGAGTCTGAATCCACTCAGTGAATTAACCCCCTGATGGGGATTAACTGAGTGGTAACTGAAGTCGTAAGGTATGACTGGAGGAGGTGGGCATTAGGGTGTGCCTTTGGGGTATATGTTTGTATCTGGACAGTGGAGTTTCTCTCTCTCCACTTTCTGATCATCATGTGAGCCAGTTCCCTCTGCTACATTCTTCTACCATGATGTTCAGCCTCACCTGGAGCCCTGGAAAATGGAGCCAGCTTTCTATGGACTGAGACCTCTGCAACTGTGAGCCCCCAAATAAAATTTTCCTCCTCTACAATTGTGCTGTTCAGGTCCTTTAGTCACAGCAGCAAAAAAGCTGACTAAAACACATTGCAAACCGAAATTCATGTGGTGAAGTGATTCCCAGAAATGAACTATGGTGTAATATGTCCCATGGAAGTCTTCTACATACACTATTTCTTTTGTCGCTTCACTCCTAACCATTTGAAGACCATATGAACTCTATAAAAAGTCAAAGTCACTGCTTCCTTCTAAAGCATAGCCTCTCAGGGTTCCAACATCTTGCTTCACCCCATCTACTAAACTGGACACTTTAGTTCCCTCTGCCCTGAGAGATAAACCACTGATGCATGCATATATCAAATCCAAACAGAAAGATAATATTTAGTAAGAAGAGTATCCAAAGTTAACAAGCCATTGAGATGCCAACGTATTTGAATCCACATAATAAAGCAATATTGAAATGCAGGAAAAAGTGAAAAATTAGTTATCAGTGCAGCCAAGAAAAGGGAGTAGGCAGTAAAGCATGACATAGTCAAGTTAGAGGTCCAGGAATCAGATGCAGTAACTAATCTTTTTCCTGCTGAACATGGATCTAGGTTGCAAGCAGAGGGGTCCTTAACAGGTACCAATATGCTGGCATGGGAAAAACCCATTTCCTTTTCTCAGCAGTAAAGAATGAGATTATCAAATGGATATTCTGGATGAAGATAAACTGAGAGGGGTGGAAAAGATTTTCTTTTTCTCAGAACAAAGGGAAAGTGTTGTATTCTTAGAAAGAAAAATAAAAAAGGAACATTAAAGAAGAAAAATGGTTGGTAGTGTAGAAATGGATTTGTAGTGATCATCTATATGATAAAATTATTGAGGAATTTGTTATAAGTCCCTGTTGTAGGGGGAAAGCAACTGACAATTTATTGGGCTAGTTACATTATATACTCTGTATCATTTTGGGGGGGAATACACTCTGTAAGATAGGAATTATTATTTGTACTTTATAGTGGAACAAATTTGAGACTAAATGAAAGTAAAGATACGTGTTTCAAAAACACACATGATAGTACTAGGAGAGTATACTATTAGTGAGTATATGATCCCTACATCTATATGCTTTCAACTATGTAAAGCTGAGAGGTTTACCAGTTCTTATTGTGTCTGAGACATCGTATGGAATTTGCATCTTAACTCTTCTATATCAAATGTATATACACCTGTGTGTTTGTGTGTGTGTGTGTGGTGTGTGTGTGTGTGGGTGCGTGTGTCTTTGTGTGTGTGTGTGTGTGTCTGTTGTGGGTATGTGTTGACCCGTTCTTCTCACCATTTAAGGAGAATCCTTGAAACACCTGGGTTTAAATATTAGAAGTACTAATTTACTTTTTGCTATCTTTCCAAACAAGTGTTAAGGTGAAGAGCTGCAAAAGTTAGTTGGTGTTGGCTACTCATGAAGCAAGAAAAAACTTAATTCTTTGACCCTACTTCACAAGTGTAAATTCAGGTTTGAAGTTCTGGTTGATTTTTTTTTTTCTGCTTGCTTTGTCATTTTCTTAAAAGACCCAAATAGTGCATCCAAACCATCCTACCACCCCATCACATTGCCGTTCCCAGTCCCTGTCAACCTCCGAGCTTGAGGGGTTCATGCATGCCAGCCAGCTCATCCCAAGGTGACTACGCATTGTCAATCACCTCTATGTCTACAGGTAAAAAACCCACAAATTATTGAAACTGAGATGAGACGTTCCCCACATAACACATAATTATAAGATCAACTCCTTTATTTTTTACACCCTATATAGATCCTGATGCTCTACTGAGGCACTTTTAATATATTATCTATCTCAGTTAAACCTCATAGTAAGACAGAAAGGAGAAATTATGACCTTTTTTTCAACTGAGAAGAAATCTAATGTTCGATAGCATTGAGTAATTTTCTGAAGGTCAGAGAGATAACATAGTGATGTGGCTACATCTTAAACGATCTGAATGAAAACCCAGGTGCCACTTGCTACTTGTCTTTCTTCTGACAAGTTACTTAACCTGATCCATCTACTTAACTGTGTAATAGAAATAATAACAAAATAATATCTACACTTCTAGGAAGTTGTTCAAAGAATGAAATAAAACTGGACCTACACACGTGGAACACATAAGGCTTATCATTCATTAAAGGCTCAGAAATAATAGATTTTCACTTAGGGCAAGGTTGAGAGTTGAATCCAAAGGAATGTGTTGTTCTTTCTACACTATTAACTATCTCTAAATGCTTAACTATGTCAAGAAGATTTTAAAGCAACAGAGTAGTCTGCAAAGAATTAAAAAGAGTTAAAGGCTGCTCCACCCTTATAGACCCATCAGGTTGTATTGTGTTCAGTGACCCCTGTCTACTAGCACACCCCACACATTCAGAATAAACAGCTCTAAAGAATGCCTCTCAGCTTGTCCTACCAAGCATCTCAGTCCACCTCTAGTTCTTATTTCTGAATCCTCACCAGACACGTGGCCTCACTTCATAATTAAACAACCCCAAGAGGTTAAAAATACTTGATAGATGATATGCTGAGACTAAGCCCTTCTCCTTTTATTACATAATCTAGCACATTGGGAACATTTTCAGCCAAGCTGCTCATTCGTCAAGTCTGGAAGAACATGAAATCATCAATCCATGATCTACTTGCAAAATATTACAACTAATTTGATGATTAAATATTTTGAAAATGTGGAAAAAGTCATTCTATAAAATCTTATGATGCTAGATACTTCTGTAAAACTTTCCAAGCCAGTATTCTAGTCATTAGCAGTTAATCATGTAGAATGTGCCTTAATTAAATCACATTCCTTGTAAATATTCCCTTTAATATATTGAGATGTTTGATCACATCAATTTTCCATAAAGGAACATAATCAAACTACCAAAAATCTTAGTGAGAATCTCTGAACCCATTTGATTTCATAAATGCCTTTTAGAGCCTCTGCCTCTTTGTCAATGGGAAGGTTATAAGGTTCTGGGAGTTTCTAAGAATCTGAAAAATTTTCTAAACAACATTTTAGTAATCCTAAGGATGCAGAAGTGGCTAATAAATCATTCATACTCTTAAAAGTCACTTTCAGGTATAAGGGATCCATGTATCAACAATGGTTAGAATAGAGTGTGACAGTGCTGTATAGAATTCTTTACAATATGCTGGGGGTAGAAAGGTGAGTGAGCAAATCTGGATCTTGGAATAAGCAAAATAGGGAGGACTTAGTTTTCATAGTTGGTTTGGGAAGATCCTGTCAGTTCACCAGAAAGATGAAAGAGAATGGTACAATAAAATATTAGGCAGGAACCAGCCTGGCATTTTAAGAAACTGAAGTATCTGGGGTCTTTCTTGGGGCTGGGTTAATGACTAGATATTGTCCCAGAGTGGAAGATAGAGGCTTGGAAGAATGGCATGATCATTTAAAGAGTCTGGACTTCCCTACTGATAACCAAGTCTTAAGACCATTTTTCTTGATCTGGCTATCAGGGATTATATAAACCCTCCAAAACTGCACAGAGACATTTAGGGGGCTGAGCAGGGTACTGATAATAGGAGAAGGGAAGCAGGCTCACAAGCTTTCCTTAGAGTCTCAAAACCTCCATTACTTAATAGAGGAGCTGGCATAATATGATTTATTTACCCTCTAGTTTCTTAGGGATATTAAATTTGAAAGAATTTGGATTTGAGGTTATATCTTCAATCTCTTTATTTATCCTGCAATATTCCAGGTTTATGGTAGGCAGTAGATTTAATGTAGTAGTGGTGCTCTGCCAATCTCAGCCTTGATTGGCCCAGAGGTGAGAGAGCACAATTTATGGTCTCAGGGCCAGTCTAAGGCCAGTAGCCTCGGTTGGAGCTCTCTGCCACCATTCCTTTACCTCTTCTGTAACTTGGCTCTGTGCAGCTTGAACAATATGCTGGCTCATTCTTGCTCACCTCAGCCTGTTGTAGCTTCAGATCTGGAAGCAATAAAGGAAGACAAAATAAACAGCATATTTCTGAATGATGGTCTTTTAAAATATTAGCTCTCTTCTCTCTTCAGTTGATTATTAAAACTAAGTTCATGCTGGAGCCTGTAACTTAGGACTCTTCCCTTATCAGTCACAATCAAAACCAAGTCTGCATTGTTTTGCCCTTTTATCAAATTTCTTTTAAGAAATTACAATGGGTATTAAAGAGACTAAATTTATTGACCTGTATTAAATAGTTATGTTGATTGTAGAGCTATCACTTAGGGTATTGAAATTTATCTTAGATCTTGTTACTGTATGATATACTCACAAGAAATTCTACAGTTTGAATCTTATGTCTATATCAGTTTTGAAACCTGCTTTGTTTAAGTTTTTGATGTACCAAATATATAACCTATCTCTAGCAATGATGTAGATTCATGTTGTATATACTCTGGGAACAACTTCGTTCTTATTTATTTTGTCATTGTTCTTTGTCTCATGTCTTTATTACCTGGCCGCATTATATGCACTTATATAAGTTGATGCTTTAGAACAGACAGGGTGTTATCAATGAATACAACAAATCGATAATATTGAGGAGCATACTTTGCTTTAAATGTGTGAACTGGATATGAACTAAACAAAACTGTAGGTGTCAGGCTTGAGTATTGTGTTTCCTCTTTAAATTCCAAATATCTTTCATCTGTAATCACTCTGCAGAAGAGTCTGTCACAGTTCAGTGCAGCACCCAGAGGTCATCACAAGAGACCTGGGAATTTACATCCCCATACATAATCATTATCAAGCAGGCTGTGGCTCCAGTGCTTACCCCAGGCACAGAAGAGCCTTGCATGGGTTAAATTAACCAGCCAGGGGAACATGTGAGCTGAACATATGGTGAAGTGTTTTGAGGTTTAGACAAACAAGTTTCTGGTACAAACAGTCTGGCCTCTGAGACCCCACTGTCAGCATAAAAAAAAAGATCTCCTTATTTACCAGAGTGAAAAGAAAGGAGCACTTTCAATTACTTCACCTCCAAAGCAGTACACAATGGAACAGGAGGAGAGATCGCACATTGATAGAGAAGAAAACAAGTGTAAGTTCCTCAGGGAAGTCAGAGAAGGCTATGGAAAGCATGTTAAAAGTAGTTTACAGCTCTCACGGCAAGTGAAAAGAGAAAAAATTGGAAGTGAAGTCCCACAAATTGAAATTAAAATGGCAATTCTCTTGAGCTTCTGGGTCTTCCATCCACAGACCATCCCCCACACTGCTCTAATTGTACCACTTCAAACATAATGAGTTGGGTTTGGAAGTACCGGGGACTGTAAATGAACCCATTTATCATTGTAACATTCATTAGATATTTGATGGAGCACTTGTTTTTAATGTGTAGGAATACAACACAGAAATCAGTCATTGGAGGTATCATCTGTATTTAGGAAAACTGAGAACATATGTTTTCCCTAAGAAATAGTGAATTAAAGACATTATTTGGCTGACTCCTTAATTTATGCTTAAGATTTGAAGCTGGAATTTCAACTTCTATCCCATTCACTGGGATTGGGGTTTTAGTATGATTGACTGTTGGCTTCAGTATGAGTTAAAAGGGCAGTCTTGTCCTGAAGCTCAGCAGTTAGATGAACATCTCATTTTCTCTATTTACTTACATGTAAGAAGAGGATTTTAATGTTACTTCTGACATGGAGTTGTGGTGACAACTAAATGATATGTCAGTAAAGTGCTTTGGGAAGAGTCTAGCACATACTAAATGCATCATAAGTAGTAGCTGTTATTCTTGCTCATAACAGCAGCAATCATGCCCAACTTTCTGGAGTAGGAATAGTAAATCAGCACTTGTTCAATAGTAAAACATTATTCCTCTTTTATTCCTAAATACCTAATTAAGGAAATGCAAATTAAAATAAAGAATTACAATGTCTGCAATATTGGCTAAGATTTAAATGCTTGCCAGTATTTGTTAATAGAGATAGTGAAATACTTGGGGTAATTATGAACAGGAATGCTTATTGAAACCTTTACTGGAGTGTAATTTGTCAATACCTGTCAAAGTGTTAACTGTTCATATAACTGAACATAGTAATTCCACTTCTAGGAATATTGCTAAAGAATTAATTACTTATATAAATGTACTATGCTATATTTATAGGGAATTAAGCACAGAATTGTTTGTAGTTACAAAAAAAAAACTAGAAAAGACTTTAAATGTTTATAAATGTGGTAAAATTCAAGTCAATTGTGGTATATTCATATAAGACCAACATAATTCTAAAAGGAGGAAAGTTGAAAGCATTTGCTCTAAAAACTGGAACAAGACAGGGATGTCCTCTATCACCACTTCTATTCAACATTGTCCTTGAAACTTCACCAGAGAAAAGAAATTAAAGAGATATGAATAGAGAAAGAAGAACTCAAACTATCTCTATTCACTGATGACATGATTCTATATTTAGAAGATCAAAAAAATCACACCAGAAAACTTTTAGGACTAATAAATAAATTCAGCAAAGTAGCAGGATATATAATCAACACCCGTAAATCTAAAGCATTTCTACACATCAGTGATGAATCCTCCGAAAGAGAAATTAGAAAAACTATGCCATTCACAACAGCCTCAGAAGAAAATAAAATATTTGAGACTCAATCTAACAAAAGAGGTAAAAGTCCTCTACAATGAAAACTATAGAACACTAAAAAAAGAAATTAATGAAGACCTTGGAAGATGTAAATATCTCCATGCTCTTGGATAGGCAGAATTAATATTGTCAAAATGGTCATACTACCAAAAGAGTTATCCAGATTTGTTGCAATTCCAGTTAAAATTCCAGTGTTATTCCTCATAGAAATAGAGAAAGCAACCACGAAATTGATTTGGAAAAATAAGAGACCCAGAATAGCCAAAGTAATCCTGAACAGGAAGAGTGAAGCAGGAGGCATTACAATACCAGAACTTAAACTATACTACAGAGCTGTAGTAACAAAAATGGCATGGTATTGGCACCTAAATATACAAGTAGATCAATAGTACAGAATAGAAGACACAGAGACAATCCCACATAAATACAGTTATCTCACACTAAACAATGCAAAAAACATGTATTGGAGAAAAGATACCCTCTTCAACAAATGGTGCTGGGAAAACTGAAAATATATATGCAGCAAAATGAAATTAAGTCCCTATCTCTCACCCTGCACAAAACTCAACTCAAAGTGGATCAAGAATCTAGGAATTATACCAGAAACCCTACACCTAATAGAAGAATAAGTAGGCCCAAATCTTCATCATGTTGACTTAGGAACTGACTTCTTTAACAAGACTCCTAAAACTCAAGAAATAAAATCAAGAATCAATAAATGTGATGGATTCAAACTAAAAATCCTCTTCTCACCAAAAGAAATAATCAATATGGTGAAGACAGAGCCTTCAGAATGGGAGAAAATCTTTACCACACACACATCAGATAGAGCACTAATCTCCAGGATATACAAAGAACTCAAAAAACTTGACGCCAAAAAAACAAATAACCCTATAAAAGGGCTAAGGAACTGAGCAGACACTTCACAGAAAAAGATATATAATCAATCAATAAGTACATGAAAAAATGTTCAACATCTCTAGTAATTAGAGAAAAGTAAATGAAAACTATTCTAAGATTTCACCTTACTCCTGTCAGAATGGCAATTATAGAGAATACAAGCAACAACAGTGTTGGTGAGGATGTCGGGGGAAAAAGCACACTCATACTTTGCTGGTGGGACTGAAAATTGGTGAGACCATTATGGAAAACAATAGGGAGATTCCTTAGAAAACTTGAAATGGAACCGCCATTTAACCAAGTTACCCCCTCCTCTGTCTATGCTCAAAAGAATTAAAATCAGCATACTACAGTGACACAGTCACATTAATGTTAATGGCAGTTCAATTCACAATAGCTAAACTGTGGAACCAATCTAAATTCCTTTCAGTAGATGAATGGATAAAGATAAAGAAACTGTGGTATACACAAACACATACACACACACACACACACACACACACACATGCACACACACACTCAATAGAATATTACTCAGCCTTAAAGGAGAATAAAATTATGGCATTTGCAGGTAAATGGATGGAGTTGGAGAATATCACACTAAGCAAAATAAGCCAATCCCCAATAAACAAAGGCCAATGTCTTCTCTGATATGTGAATGCTGATCCATAATGATGCGGGATGGGAAGAATGGAGGAACTTTGAATTGGGCAGAGGGGAGTGAAGGGAGAGGAGAGAGCATGAGGGTGGGAAAGAGTGGAATGAGATGGACATCATTACCCTCGGTACATGTATGACTGCACAAATGGTGGGACTCTACATCTTATACAGCTAGAGAAATGAAAATTTGTACTCTATCCATGTACAATGAATCAAAATTCATTCTGTTGTCATGTATAACTAATTAGAAAAAGTAAAAATAAAAAAAATTTTAAAAATACAAATAGGAAATAATAAACCAGAAAAAAATAATTTTAGCTAGTTGTTGAAATGTATAGATATTTATATACTCATTATGAAAAATTAACAAGGAATTACATGCCAAAAGTAATTTAAAAGTATGTATAATACATTTGAATTAGAATGAAACTTCTAGAGTGTACATACACAAATCATCTAATCATCTTATGAATCCATTAAGAAGTAAAAACTAAAAGAAAATCTTAATATAATCACAGAAAGTATTGATCAAACTCAATACCCATTTATGATTAAACAACAACAACAACAACAAAAGTAAACCAAACTGTGCTTGAACTAGTGAGGAATAAAATAGATACTTCTTCAATCTGATAACAAAAATCTATGAAAAATTAAAATAAAAATCTATAGCTAACATCATAATTAATAGTAAAAGATTTAATGCTTTCTTCCTGAGATTAGAAATAAGACAAAGATGTCCTCTCTCTACATTTTCATTCAACACTGTATTAGAAATCTTAAACATGACAAGAGGAAGCCATAAAATTGTATTATATTCAGCTGACATTAGTTTATATAGATGTCATCATTTGTTACTGAAGGAAATTTCTATAAACCTTTATTCAAAATAGTGAGTTCGTTAATATCGTTAAATATAAAGTATCTATACAAAAATCAGTTGTTATTTATCTATTAGCCAAACTCAGAAGTTTACATTAAAAATAGCACTGAAATTAATAAGTATTGAGGAATATACTTACCAAAATGTTTGTATAATCTGTACATTAAAATCTATAAAATGTTGCTGATATTAATTAAAGAAAATCTAACTAACGATGTGATAAAGAGATATGTTCACAAACCAGAAAATTCAACACCATTAAGACATCAGTTTTCTCTAAGTTGGTCAAAAATTCCAAGTAAAATCTCAGTAGGCTTCTATGGAATTGATCAAGTAAACCTAAATTTTGTGTTAAAATATGAATGACCTACAGTAACAAAACTAACTTTGAAACTGAATGGAGTCTAAGGACATTTATTACTGATTTCTCAACTTAATATAACTCTCTTATAATCAAGTCAGTATAGTATTAAATGAATAGGATCATGCTCAGTGCCACACACCTGTAATCTCAGTGACTCAAGAGTCTGAGAAGTTCAATGCCAGTCTCAGCAACTCAGTGAGAACCTGTTTCAAAATAAAAATAAGAAGAACTATAGCTCAGAGGTAGAGTACCTCTGGGTTCAATCCCCAGTACCACCAAAAAAAAGGAGAGGAAGAATATAATATAATAAACGAAAAGGACTAGAAATTCTAAAATAGGCCCCCTCTTATATCATCAATTGATTTTTAAGAAACTCACCAACGCAACCCAAAATATATTCCTTTCAAGATATTATATGGAGTAATTGGATACACACACACTTACAAAGAACTCTCACCCTTACCATTTATATATGCAAAATTAACTTCAAGTGAAAATAAATCTAAAGGTAAGAACTACACATATAAAATGTATAGGAGAAAATCTTTGTGACCATGGGTTAAGAAAAGATAGCTAGGTCAAGAAATGCAATAGGTAATAAAGAAAAGATTATTGAAACATTTAAATGTAAAGATAAAAGTTTACTTATCAAAAGACACTGTCATGAGAACTAAAAGGCAAGTCACATAGTAACATTTGCAAACATTGTACTAAGAAGATATAGTTATAGCAAATAAAAATATAAAAAGGTATTCAAGTACATTAATCATTTGAGAAGCACAAATTAAAGTCACTACAATGACATACCACGACATGCCATTAGAATTGCTAAAATGAAAAAGAATGACAATACCATATTTGTCAAGAATATAGGCTGACCAGAACCCTCATACACTGCTGGTGGAATATAGTTTGATGAAAAACAGTTGGAGAGTTTCTGGTTGACTTACACTTACCATAGGATCCAGCAATTTCTCATCTAAGTATGCAGCCAAGAGAAGTAAAAATATTTATTTACACAAAGATTTGTGCATGAATGTTCACAATAACCTTATTTGTAACAAAAATTGAGCAGTACCCAAATGTCCATCAGCAAATGGATTAACAAATTGTGGTATGGCCATATCATGGAGTAATGGAGTAATCTTCAACAATGAAAAGAAATGAACTAATTAATACATGCAACAAGTTGGATGAACTTCCAGTGCATAAGAGATCACAAACTGATTTTTATTTATTTAAATAGCTAGAAACACTAAAATCAATAGAGATAGAAATCAGATATCAATTTCTAGAGGCCAAGGGGTATGAGAAAGAGCTTAATTATAAATGAATGAAAGGGAAACTTTTACAGTAACATAAATATGAATGTGTCAGTAATTATGTTAATATGTATATTGATCAAAATTCAACCAAATGGACCCTTAAAGTTGGTGAACTTTACCGTAAGGTAAGGTCGATTTTCAAATAAATTGATATGTTTTTGATTGTGAAAGTATAATTAAGGTGAAGTTGTCAAAATCATTATAGAATATTTACAAAATTATTCATTTATTTTAAAAAGTCTGTATATATATACATATGCCTTTCTAGAAATACAAATAAGTAGCTACTTTGGGGGTTATGTAGCAGGATTTGAGAGTGGGAAAGTACATTAAAATCTGTTTTTTTGTTCTCATCTCTACTTTTGAATGTCTTTATGATAAACATGTATTGCTTTAATGATAAAATATAAATTAATGAAAATTAAAGATAAATGATGTGGTTAGAATACTAAGATCACATTTTTAAAAATTAAAAACTGGGGCATAAGAACTATGTAGAGGGTGTAAAGAAGTAGATATTATCTCAATGTTTATCATACTAATGAATGCAGGATCTTTGGAGGGCCATCCAGAAACAAATGAAGGTTTCTGACTTGGTGTGTGGCATAATGGTACCATTGTAGAGGTTTTTCTTTATGCAATATTATAAGCAATAAAAAAGGGTAACCCATTTGGATTCCCAAGATCTAAAAAGTCTTTCATTTCAGTAACTGAGATATAGAGCAAACTAGAATATTAATAACTACAAGCCTTACTATAAGTTGCTACTATTTTCTGTAATAGCTAAAACAGATAATAAAAGCAATCACACTGAAGTCGAATATGTAAAAAATATTTTTCAAAGGATATGCTGTCTTCATATGCCCTCAGGTAGAATTGGAACCCCACCAGAAGCATACCTGTCATTCTGAACATTCCTATTGAAGATAGTTTGTTAACCATTTGATGTACACTAAAATACCATTTGACCTCATGTCTCTGGAAGCATCCAGTTATTTCTTCAAGAAACTGGAATCAAGTTGAAATTCCTGCCTTTGGTTTTCAAGTCTTTGTTTTCACTTTAACCAGCACTCATACTACAATCCTGAAACTTCAACTGGTAAAATTGGATCATGAGATGTTTTAACTTTCTCTTTCAAGACACAACTTCAAAATCATGATTTTCAAGAGAATATTCTGTGGACAAATAAAACTCAGAAGTACAAAAACAAAATTGATCAAATCAATAGGCATTGAGAATTTCCAAAAGAAGTGTATGTGGATTACAGATTTTCCCAGGCTGCTTTGACTCTTGAGCATCTCTAATAGCCAAGGTAATTAGTTAGTGCCTTGAAGAATCAGAATTTTGCAAAATATATTTGAGTAAATGCTGCTTTAAATCCAGGTTTGAGCACCAGAAAATTACAAAGTTAAGAGCCATTAATTATTGACATTTGCTAAATGGGATAACTTATTCTCTTCTCCACCCACTGATAACTTTGCGGTCATAGATCAAGAATAGTATTTATCTTTTTGAAAGCAAGACAGTGTGAAGAGCATGGAGCTTTGTCATCAAATAAATCTTGGTTTTATTCTTATTTTATAATGTGTGTGTGTGTTTGTGTATGTGTACAAAAACAAACTAGATAAAATTTTTTCTGTTTATGGGTTTTGTTCTGTTTATTTTCTGTGTGACCCTTAGTAAACTTAATATCTTCTGGAAAAGAGTGATCATAATTGAATACAAGTCCATATTTTGGACATGCAATGTTAAAATTAAACTAGCTACACTGGAATTTTCCCCATTATGACTGGCAATTTTGGCAGGGAGTCAATGCAAACAATATGCTTAAAATACAGAGATCTAGTTAAAGTGGGAGAACCTGAATGGTGTTCTTTTGAAACTCTCCTTTTTCCCTTTTTACCAGAATAAAGACCTCAGAGACCTCAAAGAGAAAAGAGGTCCAAGTAACTCTAATAGGAATTGTCATCCCCCAAATCTCTTGTCTGATGGTCATGGCTCTAGATAATTAGTAACTCAATGGGAAATTCATTAGTTTTGGCTCAGAGCCCAATTCCCAGAAACATTTTATTTTCACCTTCACACTTTTGAGAAAATTCCACTTTTAGGTGTCTGGGTTTTGGATCTGAGTGAAACTGTCATATCTTAATTATATTCAAAGCTACCCTCTTGACTTCTATTTCAGCTGTGACATTAGCCTTCACACTTGGATTGGCTTGAATTCTCTCTGGCTTGAGAGTGAGAATTTCATATGTTTTCTTTTCATCTGCAGACATCTGTATTCTGTTTAACACAGGATTGTAAAAATCATGGAGCAGGAAGGGCTCAAGCACATTGTGATCACTGTGGGACTTGTTCCTTCAGGCCAAAAGCTACAAAAATCCTTTTACCAGTGCTTTTAAAAATTATTTCCACGATAAAGACCAGGGGTAGGGAAAATCAAATTATTATAATTATGATCTTTAACAACCCCTTCTCTTTAACTATAGAGAGCTTACCCACCATTCTTCACTTTGTCAACACCAATTATACAGACTGAATTATTTAGAAGAAAACATGTTTTTAATTTACAGTAATTTCTAACCATTCTTGCCATTGATGAGACACAAACGTATTATTTATTTAGAAATCAGATGCATATGTTTAATATTTTTTGTGTGTGAATGAGGAAGAATCATTTTCCCATAACCTGTACAGAGTTTTATAAACTCTGAAGGAAACTTATATTCCTTATATCATGTGTCTCTCATTGTAATTTATAAAGGATAGAATGAGTATTATAGACAAAATACATGAACCCAGCAATTAAATGCCTTTTCAAGGTTAAATATAAGCAGATGAGTTAATACTATAATACAGACTTTCAGCTTTTTTTTAAAGTTTTAATTTTCTTTTTAGTTGATGGACACATTTCTTATTCATTTATTTATATGTGGTGCTAAGACTCAAACCCAGTGCCTCACACATGCTAGGCAAGTGCTCTACCACTGAGCCACAGCCCTATCTTATTAGCTCATAGATCTATAACTTCATATTGCCCTTACAAATATAGACACTAACTTCAAAAAAAAATTAACTGAAGAAAAATGATAATGCAAAAGTAGCTCATTTTAAATTTAAATAGATTTTAGTTAAATTAATGAAATGTTTACAGTTTATTAACGGAAGTTGTAAGATGGACTTCGTGTTTCCAGTTTCTTCCCAAGAATGTTGCATTAGATTGAACATTTGTCATCTTTACTAATTCATACCCTTTGGATAATAGTTATAAAATCTATTTAAATGGGATTAGTAAATAAAACTAATGTGTCCTAACATAAGTAAGAAATACTGGTGTCTCTTCAAGCTGATCATGTCCTAAGAGGAACCATTTGCTAAATTCAGTGACTAGGATGATGCCTGTATTAGTTAGCTTTTGATTGCTGTGACCAGAATACCTGAAAAGAACAAGTTAGACAAGGAAAAGTTTATTTTAACTCAGAGTTTGAGAGGTCTCAGTCCAATGTCAGTCGACTCCATTGTTCTGGGCCCAAAGTGAGGCAGAACAACATGGTGGAAGGACTTGTGGAGGAAAACTGATCAGCTCATGGTAGCCAGGGAGCAGAGAGAGTCAGACACCAGGGACAAAATATAAGCCCAGAGGGTACAGCCCATGTGACCTACTTCCTCTAGCTATGACCCACCAGCTTACAGTTGCTATTCAGTTATTCCACTTAAATGATTTTCTCATAAAGTGAATTAACCCATTGATTAGGTCTCATAATCCAATCATTTCATCTCTAAACATTCCTGTAGTAACATAGGAACTTTTGAGGGACACCTCATATACAAACCATAACAATGGCCATAATTAAGTATCAAGTTTTTCAGTAAGCTAACGAGTCTAAGACTGTCCCAGCTGCACGTCTACCTTAGAAAGGGAACACTATGAAGGACAGTCTTAAATGCTTGAATGAGCACCCCATTCAAGACAGCATAGTGTCTGGCACAGTGGCCTATGCCTGTAATCCCAGTGACTTGTGAGGCTGAGGCAAGAGGATCACAAGTCCAAGGCCAGCTTCAGCAAATTGACAAGGCCCTAAGCAACTGAGTGAGAAACTGCCTCACAAACAAAACAATGACAGCATAGACTTAGTCATACTTCCTCCATGTTTTCAAAACAGCAATAAAAATTTAATATTATAAGAAAAGAAAGGGAGTACAAGATTTGTATATACTAATATCTATATGATTTTTCAAATTATTATCTATATTAACTACCTATACCTTGTGATGCTCTTGTGTTATTCATTGGAACTTTTGGGCTTTTTAAATTATTCAAAATTTTACTTTATTTTTCCATCATTCAATTTTATTTCCATGAAAAGATAACACATTAACATAAAATTCATTTTCTGTAAATTACCTGTAGTTCAAAAGAAAATATTTATACTTTCAGGTTGGAGCAAGTAGAGAATTGGAATTTCTTGGAAAGTGACCTATGTACAATGAAATATTTATTATTCTGAGTTGTTTCATTGTTTGTGGGTGAGTCAACAGTGAATCATAATTGTTTCTAAAAGTCTATCTGACTCCTGCAATCTTAAAAGTGATCTCTAATCTGCAGGAAATTTCTTTGCCGAAGGAATCTAACCGGTAAGTCCTGAAGCTGGGAGCCTGATCAGGTGTGCATTTCCAGTGGA
Organism: Sciurus vulgaris; assembly: GCF_902686455.1. Classification (NCBI taxonomy): domain Eukaryota; kingdom Metazoa; phylum Chordata; class Mammalia; order Rodentia; family Sciuridae; genus Sciurus; species Sciurus vulgaris. The sequence continues at coordinate 49,687,890 of NC_136472.1, forward strand.
GATAAACAAGTCTGGAGACAATGTGCATGAGGGATTTCATTCTTATATCTAAAAAATGAAAAGAAATTGGGAGAAAATTATCTAGAAACAATAAGGCAAAGGACGTGACAAAGATGTGATGGCATCCAGAGGCTATTACAGAGCCTTCCCCGGCATTTGATAGATACTTGTTGAATTGAAACATGAATGAATGAATGGAAGAAAGGGATCATGCCTTCTTTAACACTGGTTGGAAGAGACATGAAAGAGAGGGGTAAAACAGACGTTATAAGCAAGTTAATGTAACATTGTTTGCCCTCTTCAAGTGTGCGTCAGTTTGGGAAGTATATGAGGATCTCTAGTTAGGACACCAGAGGTAGTAACGCTGGATATTGGAGAGCTCTGCTTACAGGCAGGAGGAACCAGCAGATATGACAGATGAAAAGGCTGAATATGGATGGAATATGAGCAGAATTCAAAAGCATAAACAAATGTCAGAATTACTTATCTATCATGAACAATTCTATTCTCTGTCTAGAGTCCATCTAAGTTTTACTTTAGTTTTCCTTTTAAGGTTCATATCCTACAGCTTTCTTTCAGTGAACTCTTCGTACATAGACTATTACACTTTCCCCAAACTGCATGTAAATATAAACATTTTTCTTTCTTCCCAGAATGCACTCTTCGCCCTCCTCTTTCCTCCTGGAAAACTAGTCACTTCCTAGGACCAATTCTTAGGTATACATCAATGCAATCTTTCTTTCATTTCTGTTTTACATCTTCCGGAAGACATCATTTTTTTTTTTTTCTCCAAGATAGTATCTACTAGGATGATAGGACACCATGTTATTTCAGGATTATATGATCACATCATTTCTTATTGGATTAAGAATTATTTGGAAGGTGGTGGTGCATGCCTGTAATCCCAGCTGCTCCAGAAGCTGAGGCAGAAGGATTATAAGTTCAAAACTAGCCTCAGCAACAGCGAGATGCTAAACAACTCAGTGAGACCTTGTCTTTAAATAAAATATAAAATAGGGCTGGGGATGTGGCTCAGTGGTCAAGCACCTCAGAGTTCAATCCCTGGTTAAAAAAAAAAAAGACTTCTTTGGAAGCAATTGTTTCATACTAATGTTCGAATCCCTAGTGTCTATCATAATACTTGGCATATGATTTAGTCATCTCTTTTGCTGCTGTAACCAAAAGACCCGACAAGAACAGTTTTAGAGGAGGAAAAGTTTATTTTGAGGTTCGTAGTTTCAGAGATTTTAGTTCATAGATGGCCTACTCCATTCCTCAGAGAGATGAAGCAGAACATCAGGGCAGAACTGTGTGGAAGAGGAAAGCAACTGGAAATTTTACACCAGGAAACAGAATGAGAGAGAAAGAGACCCCACTCACCAGGGACAAAATATATACCCCAAAGGCAAGCCCCAGTTACCCACCTCCTCCGGTCACACCTTACCTGACTACAGTTACCACTCAGTTAATCCTTATCAAAACACAAATTCTCTGATTGGTTTAAGGTTATCAAAAACCAATTATTTCACCTCTAACTCTTCTTGCATTGTCTCTTACATGAACTTTTGGAAGACACCTCATATGTAAATTATAGCAGCATCTAAGTCTCATAAATGAATCAAGGCATTGTGCAAAGCATGAAAGATGAATATTTTCCTTCGAATTCATCCTATGCATCCCCTGGCTGCCTCTTTATTCATTCAATCATGCATGCATACATTTTGTTTATTGAATACCTCCTATGCTATTGTTTAAAGTCTCTTTACCTCATTAGAGTTAAAAAACTGACTTTTATGTACATCCAATGCCCAATGTCCTCCTCCAGACCATTCCCAAATTGTGAACTGTTTGGTTTCTCAGTCTACATCAACTCACAGATTGCTCCCATGCTCTCTTTACCCTGGTGACTATTTCTGCTTTGCTTCTGGTAGCTGAGTTCTCTAGGGAACATGTTTCCAGATTTGATTTGTGCCTGAGTGAAACCCCCATAGCCATTTGGAGGTAAGGTCAATAGTTCGGTGCGGGTTTCTGATCTTTGATATTTGGAGGGCCAGCTTGTGAGCAATGTGGCAAACTGGATCTAATAGCAGCTAATGAAGCCAGCATGCATTTCCTTGGCAGTCATTTTAGTCCCCATTCTCCATCTATTTGAAATAAGATGCTTCCTGTCAGCTTAGTGTAGTTCAGAGGAAAGGGCACGGCTTGCCAGAAATGAAAGAATGAGGGCAGAGTGAATGGGTACAAAGCTCCCTGTGAGTACAGTATTGAAAAAATGTCTCAATCAATCATTACAGTAACCCTCTACAATAGGGATTATGATCCCCTTTTATAGGAGGAGAAAGTGAGGTACAGAGATACCGCCAATGTAGGTTACATCAAAGTTAGTAAGCAATAGTGTCAGATCTGAAGTCTGGACCTACTTGATTTCAAGTTTCAAGATTCAAAGGTGCATTGTTTTTTTCTGTACAATTGCCTGTGATTCCAAGAAGAGTGATTTCAACTCAATATGAAAAAGGACTTTGAAGAAACAGAGTGAACAAATATCATCAGTACTTGGTGAAATTACAAAGAAGAATTCATCCAGAGGTCAGAAGAACATGAGAGAAAACAACTGTCAAGGAAGTTGGAAAAAGAATAACTTCATTTGTAGGAATGTTGGTTTATGGACTTCTCTTTGTCTAAAATTCTGTGATTATATACCAATTATAGTAAAACAATCATACATATACGCACACATGCAGAGTCAAGCACTTGCTTTAAGTGAATTTTATTTTGTTACCTTTACCTCGTATTTCCTTACAAAGTCAGGGAAAATAATTCCTCCCTATTCCCTATCACAGTACAGGAAACAGAAAGGGTTCAATAAATGGTTATTTGAAAATTGATTCCCTCAGATGAAATTAACATAGGAACTCAAAAGATAAAAGTTTTCAGATTTGGAAGGAGAGAAAGAGTAGAATCCATTTCAGTGGAGAAGAATGAAAGAACTTCTGTAGACAAATACTTTTACCACACTTTCATATCAGGCACTAGAAATAGAGTGGCAAATAGAAACTTATATAGTTCCTACTGTTCCAGGAACATAGTATTATTTAATTAAATAGCTGTATTAGCAATGTATCCTTACTGAGAAAAAGTCTTCTGAAGTAATTGAATGTATTTTTGAAAGCGTATAATAAAAGAATTTTCCACTAGCAAGTGGTACTTGAGTTTGCATTATGAAGAATCAATAGGAGTTATGGAAAGACATGAGTGAATATAACATGATAAATTTGAGGCTCATTGAGGAGACTATTCAATGAGTGATGGATACATGGTGGTGAGCACTGGAGCACATAAAGGATGGGAAATGAGATATTGGAAATAAGGATGGACAGATGGATGAAATGGTGGCCAAATTTTGAAGAACTTTGAAACCATAATGATAAGGCTAACAAAAATAAGAGGTAGTAAGTGATAGTAGTGAAAATTAAAATATTGAGCCAGATGAGGTTCTTTATAGACTATCTGCTTTAGCATAATTACCTCTGTGTTTACATGTGGAAACTGAGACTCAAAGATAGAAGATGACTTCCTGGAATATGCCAATTGGTTTAAGTGCACACTTCAACCCATGTCTCCCTGCAGTTGAGTAAAAGTTTTCCAAAGGAGGACTGAAGTGATGAGAGTATCTGGTGGCTTGTAGAATGGATTAGAAGACCCAGAGCCAAAGAGTTTGTTTCAGAATCCAAATGTGAAGAAATCTGGGCCTTAGACCAGAGGAACGGTCATGGGAATGGAGAAACTGGGTCAAATGGAGTGGGGAGAGAACAAAAACAAATACAGATGACTGTGTGGATTGAGGGAAGAGGGCAACATTTAGCTCGTGTTTTTAGTTACTGAATCTGGATGTTCTGGAAACAGGAGGTGCCATTGTCTCTATAAGGAAATTTTGATACTAATCTGGTTTGCAATAAGGCATGTATTAGATTGAGAAATGAAGGTTATTGAAATTTTATACAAACACTGGACTACTGAGAATACAAATTGCACTTTTTAAAGAATAGGTTAATAATTCAATAATAATTCAAACCTGTCTGAAATGAGTTTTAAATGTTTATCAGAATTTATGACTAAATGCCAAATGTATTCAACTAATACATATGTTAAAATTCACGCTACAGATCTCACTTTTGACTAATGAGATTTCAAATCCACCCTGATTCACTCCCGTTTACAGAAGGAAATTAAAAAATTGATTGGTTACTTCCCTTGCTGTATATGTCCACCTTGATTGGCCAGCTGCCCGTGGCTAGGCAACCGGGCGGAGAATCTTTGGAATAAGTAGCAGACTTCATCACAGCAGGAGCCGTGAGGCAAGAAGCTCTGGGATCAATTAAAATGCCAGGCTTTTCCAGGCTGCTTTCCAGCGCATCTGTGCATGAGTCCACATAAATTTAGGGAATTAGAGATCAGACAAAGGTAAACATTTCTGTGCTCTGCTCAGCGTTGATTTAGAATGAGAGGATGAAGTATGCCACGGTCAAGCCTGGAGGGGGTTTACACCTTTGGCGGATTTCTTCTCTCCTCAATTGCTTTATTATTTTAGGTATGCTGTAATCGAAGGCTGTTTAAATCATCTGTGTATTCCTTTGGGGAGGAGAAGAGAAAAAGAAATGAAGGAAAAGTCAGTTCCTAGTTTCTTAGACTAAACAGTAGAATATGACTCATTCTTTAATTTTATAGTCACACCTCTGAAAGAAGAAATTGTCAATGCTCTCCGTTTTCCAGCTATTTGGCCTCCTGGGCTTGTTGTAGATAAAAATCTCACTTCTGTCCCCATAGACAATGAAAGACATTTTCTCCCTTAGAATCTGTAGAAGTCTGACCTTTTGTGGAACATTCTCTCTCTTTGTTTTCCTTTTTTATCTGATTTTTGGTGTCTACAGTGCTGCCTGTTTCCACAGTGCAGAAGATCCTGTGCTGTCTGTGTGCTGAGAGGAGGAACTCCCACAGAAGCCATTGTACCTGGGCTGAGATTAAGGTTGGAGGCCAATGTCTGAGTTAGCAAGGGCACAACAAAGATCTGACAGAAATGGAAAGTCCAGAGTAGCTGGAAGGTTTGGAAGACAAGACAAACATCATGAAGGGCAAATAATACATTGTTTCAATCCTACAGGGGGAAAAAAAAATGCTCAGGAGTAGCAGAGGATAGCCTTTATATATGATAAGAGAAAACACAGACTGACATCATCTTTCCCTACATATTCAGTATGGAATCAAAAGAGGGGCCTTGATCTCATTTCTGAGTGAACCTGACCAACTCAATGTCTCCTAGCTTATTCCTATACCAGTAACAAGTCTTAGAAATATGACCTCCAAAGTTCTGAGATATTTGTAAAATTCTACAAATTACTTCAAAATTTTAAATAGCAAGGAAGGAAATTTACATTTTTGGAGCTCCTAGAGCTGGGCTAAATGTTGTGTGTCTATTTTATTTTTAAATTCCCATGACAATCCTGTCAGGCAGCCATTCTCTATTCTACAGGTGAGGAACCTGATGTTCTGTAAAGTTCCAAAGCCATGTAGAGATGAATGACAAAGCTCCTGTTTTTCTGATTTTCCAGCCCACATTGTTTCTACTCCACCACAAAAGAATTCTCTCAATTGCTCAAGAAATCTAATGCAATGAGGGTTACTCACCTAAAATTTGACCTAGGCTAAATAGATAATTCATTTGATATGGATTAAAGACAGAAGTGCAGTATAATGTAAATCTATAATGACCATTTCCACAAGAGTATAAAAGTGCAAGAAAATCTTGGTTAAAATGTCTCTTGTCAAATGGAACCACCAGCAATCCAGGAGCCTGGTGCTAATCCTTCCTCCTCCGCAAAGTAAATAATAGCCTGATATGTTTATTAATCTCTTCTTTCATTTTCTTATGCTTTTCCCACAAAACTTTAGTCTTCAAACTGGATAATTTATATTTACCTGATTTTGAAATTTATGTAAATAGAATTATTTTACTTTTTAAATAAATAAACAACTCTTGTCATTTGGTCATCAAAACCACAAGAGAAATGGCAATCTCCTACCAGATCACAGATTCTGGGAAGGCTGAGGATCTCACTCTGGATTCTGGTCTTTCAGCTCTAGGTACCTTCAGACCAATGTGAGACAAATCCTGCCATGGTACATGAAGAAATATGTTAATAAGAGAGTGAACAAGAGTTTGAATTTGAAGCAACTTGAAGAAAGCCATTTTAGTTTCCTTCCATTTACAAGTGCCTACAACGAATGCTGCCTATACACAGTTGGCATATTTATGACTGGAGTATCCACCTTACATACATTCTTCACTTTTTTCTACCTTTTAGCAGTGCTCAGAGACCCTGGAACCATTGACTAAAATTTAGTGAATGTAGGAAAAAAAAAATATCTCTAACAGGATATCAGTACAAGAATGGTTTCCACAAAATAACAATTAATTCTACTATACTAGTTGAGCTAATGTACATCAAATTTAAGAAATTCTTCATTAGTTAATAAAAAAATTCTACATCACGAATTTAATTTTGTTTGGTTTGGTTGCTTTTTTAAAAAAAGGAAGTCTTCAGTCATACAAGTCTAGATGGTAAATTATTGCTTTCATCAATTTGGCCTGCTTTGGCAGAATATAAGCCCCTGCTACATGGGGATTGTACCCTACACCACTGAATAGCCCTGCCCCATAGCTTCTGTTGAAAGTGTTCTGTCATGTTGAAACCTGATGATCCTTAAATCTTCTAAGGGGCTTTCCTTCTCTCTCTCTTTCCCCACCAACCCCTTTAAATGGACCTGGTTTCTAGCCAAAGAGCTTTATCATTCTGTCCCGCAGATTCTAAGAAATTCAACAGCTTGTACTTCAATTCAGTCCATTTTTTGTGTCCTGTTATTCAAACTGGCAATATTTCTGCTGGTATAATTCCATCTCTATTGTTGACCTCTCTTAAGATGGTTGATTAAGTACTTAGTTCATGATCACACCAATTTCCTTATCAAAAGATCCATTGTTCACCACATGAATATTCTCTCCTGATCATACTTTTGCATTTTTTGCAACATGTACATGGTTGACAGTTTTAAAATTCTTTAAATTCTGGTTCTTTTTAAACTTTTTGTGAAATGTTTATTTTTATTGTATGCTTTATATTGAACGAGAAATAAATAATTATAATGGTTTTAAGATAGAATTGCTTATCTCAATAAACATGCTGTATACTTACAACAAATAAGTATGGAAAACTGTATATTGACACTCAACTTACAAATAAATAAATAAACTAGATGGTCGGCGATCCAAGATGGTGGACTAAAGGGTGACTGCATCTCCTGTCGCTCCAGAACCCAGGATTCAAGAAGGGGAGGCATTGAGAGACTCGGACTAAAATAGAGCCACGGAGTGAGTCTCCCCCACAGGGTGAAGCTCAGCCTGGGCAGCAGGCCCTGATAGGGGTGGCTTATCAGAGTAGGGCAGGACAGCTAGAGTCTTCCCCAGGCAGCCCTGCGCATTCTGGCGGTGGGCTCCTCCCACACGGCCAGCTTCTTCAGCTTCTCGGAGCAGGCCCCCCAGTGACAGCCTTCCTGCACAGAACCAGCTCCAAGTCCCTGAGTCAGCAAGGCGAACTCCTGCCCGCAGGCAGCTTCAGGGACCAGGACAGAGCAGCCAGGGACTTCCCCAAGCAGACCGGCTCCCTCTGGTGGGAGGAGCCTTTCAAGGCTAGCTTCTCAGAGCAGACCACCCTGTGAGAGCCTTTCTACACAGAGCCAGCCACAAGTCCCCGAGCCAACGGAGAGCTCCAACCCACAGGCAGCCTCTGGGACCAGGGCAGGACAGCCAGAGACTGCTCCAGGAGGCCCTGCCCCCTCTGGCCACAGGCTTTTTCCACAGGGCAATCCAAGATGGTGGACTAGAGGATGACTGCATCTCCAGTCGCTCCAGAACCCAGGATTCAAGAAGGGGAGGCATTGAGAGACTCGGACTAAAAGAGAGCCACGGGGGTGAGTCTCCCCCACCGGGTGAAGCTCGGCCTGGGGGGCAGGCCTGGATAGGGGCAGCTTCTCAGAGCAGGGCAGGGCAGCTAGAGTCTTCCCCAGGTAGCCCTGCTCCCTCTGGCGGTGGGCTTCTCCCACATGGCCACCTTCTCAGAACAGGCCCCGCAATGAGAGCCTTTCCGCAAAGAACCAGCTCCAAGTCTCGGAGCCAGTGGTGAGCTCTGGCCCGCAGGCAGTTCAGGGACCAGGACAGGGCAGCCAGGGACTTCCCCAAGCAGCCCTGCCCCCTCTGACGGCAGGCGCCTTTCAAGGCAAGCTTCTCGGAGCAGACCACCCAGTGAGAGCCTGTCTACACAGAGCCAGCCACAAGTCCCGCAACCAGCAGAGAACTCTGGCCCACAGGCAGCCTCTGGGACCAGGGCAGGGCAGCCAGAGACTTCTCCAGATGGCCCTGCTCCCTCCTGCAGCTGGCTCTTTCCATGGGGTGATCCAAGATGGCAGACTAGAGGGTGACTGCATCTCCAGTCACTCCAGACCCAGGATTCAAGAAGGGGAGACATTGAGAGACTCGGACTAAAATAGAGCCACGGGGTGAGTCTCCCCCACAAGGTGAAGCTCGGCCTGGGTGGCAGGCCTGGATAGGCGGGGCTTCTCAGAGCAGGGCAGGGCAGCTAGAGTATTCCCCAGGTAGCCCTGCTCCCTCTGGCAGTGGGCTCCTCCCACATGGCCAGTTTCGTGGAGCAGGACCCCCAGTGAGAGCCTTTTCTGCACAGAACCAGCTCCAAGTCCCGGAGGAGCAGCAAGCTTCAGCCCACAGGCAGTTCAGGGACCAGGACAAGGCAGCCAGGGACTTCCCCAAGCAGCCCTGCTCCCTCCGGTGGCAAGCTCCTTTCACGGCCTGCTTCTTGGATCAGTCCACCCAGCAAAAGCCTTTCCGCACAGAGCCAGCTCCAAGTCCTGGAACCACTAGCGAGCTAGGGGCAGCTTTCTTCAGAAGCACTCCATTATCAAGTTCCTCCAACACTTCAGGCTACTGAAGGCTGGGAGGTGATATACTGGAAATCTATAGGGACACTATAAGCAATAGAGGAAACCTGCAATATCTCAGACTTCCACTGACATCTGAACAATATGAGAAAACAAGGGAAGAAAATGTCCCAAACAAACCTACATACTATATCAATAAAACCCAATGACAGCACAGCAGAAGAAATGTCAGAAAGGGAGTTCAGAATATACATAATTAAAACAATCAGGGAAGCAAATGAGGAGATGAAAGAGCAAATGTGGGCATTAAATGATCGCACCAATCAAGAGTTAAAAGAGCAAATATGGGAAGCAAGAGATCATTTCAATAAAGAGATAGAGATACTGAAAAAAAGTGAATTCAGTAAAGTAGCAGGTTACAAGATCAATGCTCATAAATGCAATGCATTTTTATACATAAGTGATGAATCTTCAGAAAGAGAAGTTAGGAAAACTATCCCATTCACAATAGCCTTGAAAAAAATAAAATACTTGGAAATCAACATCACAAAAGAGGTGAAAGACTTCTACAATGAGAACTACAGAACACTAAAGAAAGAAATTAAAGAAAACCTTAGAAGATGGAAAGATCTCCCATGTTCTTGGATAGGCAGAATTAATATTGTCAAAATGGCCATACTACCTAAAGTGTTATACAGATTCAATGCAATTCCAATTAAAATCCCAATGATGTACCTTACAGAAATAGAGCAAGTAATTATGAAATTCATCTGGAAGAATAAGAAACCAAGAATAGCTAAAGCAATCCTCAGTAGAAGGAGCGAAGCAGGGGTGTCACAATACCAGATCTTCAATTCTATTACAAAGCAATAGTAACAAAAATGGCATGGTATTAGTACCAAAATAGGTAGATCAATGGTACAGAATAGAGGACATGGACACAAACACAAATAAATACAATTTTCTCATACTAGACAAAGGGGCCAAAAATATGCAATGGAGAAAAGATAGCCTCTTCAACAAATGGTGATGGGAAAACTGGAAATCCATATGCAACAGAATGAAACTAAATCCCTATCTCTCACCCTGCACAAAACTCAACTCAAAATGGATCAAGGACCTTGGAATCAGACCAGAGACCCTGCATCTTATAGAAGAATAAATAGGTCCAAATCTTCAACATGTTGGCTTAGGATCAGACTTCCTTAACAGGACTCCCATAGCACAAGAACTAAAAGGAAGAATCAACAACTGGGAGAGATTCAAACTAAAAAGCTTTCTCTCAGCAAAGGAAACTATCAGCAATGTGAAGAGAGAGCCTACAGAGTGGGAGAATATCTTTGCCACTTATACTTCAGATAGAGCACTAATTTCCAGAATATATAAAGAACTCATAAAACTCTACACATAGAATACAAGTAATCCAATCAGCAAATGGGCTAAGGAAATGAACAGACACTTCACAGAAGAAGATGTACAAGCAATCAACAAACATAAAAAAAAATGTTCAACATCTCTAGTAATAAGAGAAATGCAAATCAAAACTACCCTAAGATTCCATCTTACCCCAATTAGAATGGTGATTATCAAGAACACAAGCATCAGTAGGTGTTGGCGAGGATGTGGGGAAAAACGTACACTCATACATTGCTTGTGGGGTTGCCAATTAGTGCAGCCACTCTGGAAAGCAGTGTGGAGATTCCTCAGAAAGCTTGGAATGGAACCACCATTTGACCCAGCTATCCCACTCCTTGGCCTATACCCAAAGGACTTCAAATCAGCATACTAAAGAGATACAGCCACATCGATGATCACTGCTGCTCAATTTACCATAGCCAGATTGTGGAACCAACCTAGATGTCCTTCAATTGATGAATGAATAAAGAAACTTTGGCATATATATACAATGGAATATTACTCCGCCATAAAGAATGATAAATTTATGGCATTTGCAGGCAAATGGATGAAATTGGAGAGTATCATGCTAAGTGAGATAAGCCAATCTCAAAAAACTAAAGGACGAATGATCTCGCTGATAAGCAGATGAGGACACATAATTGGGGTGGGAGGGGTTAGCGTTAGGGTTAGGGTTAGGTTTAGGATTAGGGTTAAGGAGGGTGGTAAGAATGGAGGAAGGAAGGACTGTATAGAGGGAAAAGAGGGGTGGGAGGGAAGGGGAAAAAAATAACAGAATGAATCAAACAACATTACCCTATGTAAATTTATGATTACACAAATGGTATGCCTTGACTCCATGTACAAATAGAGAAACAACATGTATCCCATTTGTTTACAAATAAAAATAAATAAATAAATAAACTACACATCTTAGGGATGGGGAGCATACACTATCATTCAAATCCTTTTGCACTGTGGTTATTTTAAAACACAATTCACAAGTGCTTTAATCACACGCACATTCTGGTCTGTTTTTGCTTAACAATTCCAACCTCAATTCATTTTTCTCTTCTCTCATTTTACTATAAGAAATTCGGAGGAACTAAATTGCTTTTTCTGGACTTGGCTTAAAAATTTCCTCAGCCAAATATCCAATTTCATAATTAATCAATTTTACCTTCTATGAAATAGTGGAACACAAACACAATTCAAAGTCTTTGCCACTTTATAAAAAGAGTCACCTTTTGTCAGCAGAATAGACATTACCATCCATACTTCTACCAATATTTCCTCATTCCCTTTGTGACTGTTTATGTATTCTTGAGAGAAGGGAAGGTTTCTCTATGGTTTTTCTTTTTCCTTTCTGAGATCTCAAAGGAATAACTTTTAAAAGACCTTTCATCACATTATTAGCCTTTCCTAGTATGTACCTAAAAAACCTTCGAGCCTACACCAATTATTCAGCTAAGAGTCACTTCTACATTTTAATGTATTTGCTTCTTGGTACCACCTTTTATTTATTTATTTTTTTAATTCAGGCACCTGTATCAGAATATCATAAACAAAGTGGCTTAAACAATTTATTTTTCACACTTCTGGAAGAATCAAAGTCTAAAATCAGAGTGCTAGAATGATTAGTTCTGGCGAAGGACTGGTTTGTAGACAGGCTTCTTGGTAAGTCCTCACATGTCAAGAAAGAGAGGTGGGGAGAGAAAAGAGGAGAAGAGAAGAGAAGAGAAGAGAAGAGAAGGGGAGGGGAGGGGACTCTTTCTAATAAAGGTACTAATCATATTATGATAACTATACCCAATGACCTAATTATTTCCCAAAGTTTACATCTCCAAATACCATGACACTTGGGGGTTAGGATTTCAATGTACGAATTTGGTTGGAGAATAAACATCCAAACTGTAGCAATTATTGTAACTTATAAATTTAATACAAGATCAATGAGTGGGTTGCAACAGCATTGACTCATAGAGTTTTGAATAATAATCCAGGAAAGCCCACTATACTTTTGCACATAATTATAAATATTATGTATAATATGCATGGAATCTTCTGATTTTGGCAATATGAATAGCATCTAACACAGACTCTGTCTCAAAAAGTTAAAAGTTAAAAACACAACAACAAACCACATACAAATAGCTGAACTCAGAAGAAATAGTAGAAATTCAAGACTCCAGAAAAAAAGAAGAGAATTCATAGTAAAATGGTAATATCCTGGGGAAAAGGTGACCCTGAATAAAGACCCTATAATCGGCGATCCAAGATGGCGGACTAGAGGGTGACTGCATCTCCAGTTGCCCCAGAACCCAGGATTCAAGAAGGGGAGGCATTGAGAGTCTCGGACTAAAATAGAACCACGGGGTGAGTCTCCCCCACTCAGGGAAGCTCAGCTGGGCGGCAGGCCCGGATTCCAGTGGCTTATTAGACTGGGACAGGGCAGATAGCATCTCCCCCAGGCAGCTCGGTGCAGTCTGGCGGTGGGCTCCGCCCACAGGGACAGATCCTCCAGCCTCTCGGAACAGGCCCCCCAGTGAGAGCCCTTCTGCACAGAAGCAGCGTGCCAGCTCTGGCCCGCCCCGCTGCCGGCTCTGGTCCGCCCGCAGGTTGCTTCAGTGACCAGCACAGAGCGCCAGGGACTCCCCCAAGCAGCCCAGCCCCTTCTGGCGGGAAGCGCCTATCTAGGCTAACTTCCCAGGGCAGACCGCCCAGTGAGAGCCTCTCGATGCAAAGCCAGCCACAAGTCCCCAAGCCAGTGGAGATATTCGACACGCAAGCAGCTTCTGGGACCAGGGCTGGGCAGCCAGAGACCTCTCCAGGCAGCATTGTACCCCGCCAGCTGCAGGCTTTTTCCATGGGGTGATCCAAGATGGCAGACTAGAGGGTGACTGCATCTCCAGTCACCCCAGAATTCAGGATTCAAGAAGGGGAGGCATTGAGAGACTCGGACTAAGATAGAACCACGGGGTGAGGCTCCCCCACCCAGCAAAGCTCAGCTGGGTGGCAGGCCCGGATTCGAGTGGCTTAGTAGAGTGGGACAGGGCAGATAGCGTCTCCCCCAGGCAGCTCGGTGCAGTCTGGCGGTGGGCTCCGCCCACAGGGACAGATCCTCCAGCCTCTCGGAACAGGCCCCCCAGTGAGAGCCCTTCTGCACAGAAGAAGCGCGGCCAGCTCCGGCCCGCCCCAGCCAGCTCCAGCCCACCCCACTGCCAGGTACAGCCCGCCCACAGGTTGCTTCAGTGACCAGCACAGGGCGCCAGGGACTTCCCCAAGCAGCCCAGCCCCCCTCCAGCAGGAAGCGCCTCTCTAGGCTAGCTTCTCGGGGCAAATCACCCAGTGAGAGCTGTCTACACAGAGCCAGCCACAAGTCCCCAAGCCAGTGGAACCTCCAACCTACAACCAGCCTCTGGAACCAGGGCTGTGCAACAAGAGACCTCTCCAGTCTCTCTCCCTGGAACCGGTAGCGGGCTAGGGACAGCGTTCTTTGGAAGCACTGCATTATCAAATTAATCCAAGACTTCTAGCTACTGAAGGCTGGTAGGTGATACACTGGAAATCTACAGGGTCACTATAAGCCAATAGAGAAAATCTACAATATCACAGAGTCCCATTGACATCTGACCAATATGAGAAAACAAGGGAAGAAATGCCCGAAACAAACCTAGATACTATATCAATAAAACCCAATGACAACACAGCAGAAGAAATGTCTGAAAGGGAGTTCAGAATGTACATAATTAAAACAATCAGGGAAGCAAACGAGGAGATGAAAGAAAAAAATGCAGGCATTAAATGAACACACTAATCAACAGTTAAAAGAGCAAATAACGGAAGCAAAAGAGCATTTCAATAAAGAGTTAGAGATACTGAAAAAAAACCAAACGAAAATCCTTGAAATGAAGGAAACAATAAACCAAGTTAAAAATGCCATAGAAAGCATAAACAATAGGATAGATCACCTGGAAGACAGAACTTCAGATATTGAAGACAAAATATTTAATTTGAAAACAAAGTTGACCAAACAGAGAAGATGGTAAGAAATCATGAACACAATCTACAAGAATTATGGGATATCATGAAGAGGCCAAATTTAAGAATAATTGGGATTGAAGAAGGTTTAGAGATACAAACCAAAGGAATGAACAATCTGTTCAATGAAATAATATCAGAAAATTTCCCAAATCTCAAGAATGAAATGGAAAACCAAGTACAAGAGGCTTATAGGACTCCAAATATGCAAAATTACAACAGACCTACACCAAGGCACATTATTATGAAAATACCTAACATTCAAAATAAAGACAGAATTTTAAAGGCTGCGAGAGAAAAGAATCAGATTACATTCAGGGGGAAACCAATAAGAATATCAGCAGATTTTTCAGTCCAGACCCTAAAAGCTAGAAGGGCCTGGAACAACATTTACCATGCCCTGAAAGAAAATGGATGCCAACCAAGAATCTTATACCCAGCAAAACTTACTTACAGATTTGATGATGAGATAAAATCCTTCCACGATAAACAAAAGCTAAAGGAATTACTAAAAGAAAGCCGGCATTACAGAACATTCTCAGCAAAATATTCCATGAGGAAGACATGAAAAACAACAGTGAGAATCAGAAAAGGGAGGAACTAGCCTAAAGGAATAGCCAAATAAAGGAGAAACCAAATCATGTCAAAAAACAAAAATGAGTCCAATGACTAGGAATACAAATCATATCACAATAATAACTGTGAATGTTAATGGCCTGAACTCATCAATCAAAAGACATAACTGGCAGATTGGATTAAAAAGAAAAATCCAACAATATGCTGCCTGCAAGAGACCCATCTCATAGAAAGAGATACCCATAGACTGAAGGTGAAAGGATGGGAAAAAACATACCATGCACACGGACACAGCAAAAAAGCTGGAGTATCCATCCTCATTTCAGATAATGTGGACTTTAAGCCAAAACTAGTCAGAAGGGATAAAGAAGGACATTACATACTGCTTAA
This sequence comes from Sciurus vulgaris, assembly GCF_902686455.1. Taxonomy (NCBI): domain Eukaryota; kingdom Metazoa; phylum Chordata; class Mammalia; order Rodentia; family Sciuridae; genus Sciurus; species Sciurus vulgaris. Next base: position 49,703,295 of record NC_136472.1, read on the forward strand.
GGGAAGCATAAATCAGCAAGACATAACAATCATAAATATCTATGCCCCGAACATTGGCTCATCCATGTATGTCAAACAAATCCTTCTCAAATCCAGAAATCAAATAGACCACAACACAATAATACTAGGTGATTTTAACACACCTCTCTCACCGCTGGATAGATCGTCCAAACAAAAATTGAATAAAGAAACCATAGATCTCAATAACACAATCAACAATTTAGACTTAACCGACTTATATAGAAAATCCCATCCAACAAAGAACGAAACACTTTCTTCTCAGCAGCACATGGATCCTTCTCTAAAATAGACCATGTTTTATGCCACAAAGCTACTGTTAGCAAATACAAGAAGATAGAGATACTACCTTGTACTCTATCAGATCATAATGGACTGAAATTAGAAATAAATGACAGAATAAAAACCAGAAACTTCTCCAATACTTGGAGATTAAATAATACACTATTATACAATGAATGGATAACAGAAGACATCAGGAGGGAATTTAAAAAATTCTTAGAAGTAAATGAGAACAAAGACACATCATGTCAAAATCTCTGGGACACTATGAAAGCAGTACTGAGAGGAAGATTTATTTCATGGGGCGCATTCAACAAAAGAAGTAGAAATCAACAAATAAATGACTTAACACTACAGCTCAAAGTCCTAGAAAAAGAAGAGCAGACCGACACCAAAAGTAGTAGAAGACAGGAAATAGTTAAAATCAGAGCTGAAATCAACGAAATTGAAACAAAAGAAACAATCGGAAAAATTAACAAAATAAATAGTTGGTTCTTTGAAAAAATAAACAAAATTGATAAACCTTTAGCCTCGCTAACAAAGAGAAAAAGGGAGAAAACTCAAATTACTAAAATTTGGAATGAACAAGGAAATATCACAACAGACACGAGTGAAATACAAAACATACTTAGAAGCTATTTTGAAAATCTATACTCCAACAAAACAGAAAACCTAGAAGACATCAACAAGTTTCTAGAGACATATGGATTACCTAAACTGAAGGAGGAAGACATACACAACTTAAATAAATCAATTTCAAGCAATGAAATAGAAGAGGTCATCAAAAGCCTACCAACAAAGAAAAAGTCCGGGACGAGATGGGTTCTCGGCCGAGTTCTACAAAACCTTTAAAGAAGAGCTCATTCCAATACTTCGCAAAGTATTCCATAAAATAGAAGCGGAGGGAACCCTCCCTAACTCATTCTATGAAGCCAATATCACCCTGATACCTAAACCAGACAGAGATACATCGAGGAAAGAAAATTTCAGACCAATATCCTTAATGAACATCGATGCAAAAATTCTCAACAAAATTTTAGCAAATCGCATACAAAAATATATTAAAAAGATAGTGCATCACGATCAAGTGGGTTTTATCCCAGGGATGCAAGGTTGGTTCAGCATCCGGAAATCAATAAATGTCATTCACCATATCAACAGACTAATAGTTAAGAATCACATGATTATTTCAATAGATGCAGAAAAAGCATTCGATAAAATACAGCATCCCTTCATGCTCAAAACACTAGAAAAAATTGGGGTAGTGGGATCATTCCTTAACATTGTGAAGGCCATCTATGCTAAGCCCATGGCCAATATCATTCTAAATGGTGAAAAACTGAAAGCATTCCCCCTAAAAACTGGAACAAGGCAGGGATGCCCTCTTTCACCACTTCTATTTAACATTGTTCTTGAGACTCTAGCCAGAGTAATTAGACAAACCAAAGAAATTAAAGGGATACGAATTGGAAAAGAGGAACTCAAACTATCCCTGTTCGCTGATGACATGATTATATATTTAGAGGAACCTGGAAATTCCACCAGAAAACTCTTAGAACTCATAAGTGAATTCAGTAAAGTAGCAGGTTACAAGATCAATGTTCATAAATCCAATGCTTTTGTATACATAAGTGATGAATCTTCAGAAAGAGAAATTAGGAAAACTACCCCATTCACAATAGCATCAAAAAAAATAAAATACTTGGGAATCAATCTCACAAAAGAGGTGAAAGACCTCTACAATGAGAACTACAGAACACTAAAGAAAGAAATTAAAGAAAACCTTAGAAAATGGAAAGATCTCCCATGTTCATGGATAGGAAGAATTATTATTGTCAAAATGGCCATACTACCAAAAGTGCTATATAGATTCAATGCTATTCCAATTAAAATCCCAATGATGTACCTTACAGAAAAAGAGCAAGTAATTATGAAATTCATCTGGAAGAATAAGAAACCCAGAATAGCTAAAGCAATCCTCAGTAGAAAGAGCAAAGCAGGTGGTATCGCAATACCAGATCTTCAACTCTATTACAAAGCAATAGTAACAAAAATGGCATGGTATTGGTACCAAAATAGACAGGTAGATCAATGGTACAGAATAGAGGACACGGACACAAACCCAAATAAATACAATTTTCTCATACTAGACAAAGGGGCTAAAAATATGCAATGGAGAAATGATAGCCTCTTCAATAAATGGTGCTGGGAAAACTGGAAAACCATATGCAACAGAATGAAATTAAACCCTTATCTGTCACCCTGCACAAAACTCAACTCACAATGGATCAAGGAACTCGGAATCAGACCAGAGACCCTGCATCTTATAGAAGAAAAAGTAGGCCCAAACCTTCAACTTGTTGGCTTAGGAGCAGACTTCCTTAACAGGACTCCCATATCCTAAGAAATAAAAGCAAGAATCAACAACTGGGATAGATTCAAACTAAAAAGCTTTCTCTCAGCAAAGGAAACAATCAGTAATGTGAAGAGAGAGCTTACAGAGTGGGAGAATATCTTTGCCAATCATACTTCAGATAGAGCGCTAATATCCAGAATCTATAAAGAACTCAAAAAACTCTACACCAAGAATACAAATAATCCAATCAACAAATGGGCTAAGGAAATGAACAGACACTTCACAGAAGAAGATGTACAAGCAATCAACAGATATATGAAAAAATGTTCAACATCTCTAGTAATAAGAGAAATGCAAAATCAAAACTACCCTAAGATTTCATCTCACCCCAATTAGAATGGCGATTATCAAGAACGTAAGCAACAATAGGTGTTGGCGAGGATGTGGGGAAAAAGGTACACTCATACATTGCTGGTGGGGTTGCAAACTAGTGCAGCCACTCTGGAAAGCAGTATGGAGATTCCTCAGAAAGCTTGGAATGGAACCACCATTTGACCCAGCTATCCCACTCCTTGGCCTATACCCAAAGGACTTCAAATCAGCATACTACAGAGATACAGCCACATCAATGTTCATAGCTGCTCAATTCACTATATAGCCAGATTGTGGAACCAACCCAGATGCCCTTCAGTTGATGAATGGATAAAGAAACTGTGGTATATATATATATACAATGGAATATTACTTCGCCATGAGGAATGACAATATTATGGCATTCGCAGGCAAATGGATGAAATTGGATGGTATCATGCTAAGTGAGATAAGCCAATCTCAAAAAACTAAAGGACGAATGATCTCTCTGATAAGGGAATGAGGACATACAGGGGTGGGGAGTAGGAGGGGTTAGTGTTAGGGTTAGGGTTAGGTTTAGGGTTAGGGATAAGGAGGGTGGTAAGAATGAGGAAGAAAGGAATGTATAGAGGGAAAAGAGGGGTGGGAGGGGAGGGGGGAAGGGGAAAAAATAACAAAATGAATCAAAGAACATTGCCATATATAAATTTATGATTTTTAATTAAAATTAAAAATTAAAAAAAAAGGAGAAATAACAATGAGATTATATAAAGGAAGACTACATACTCCCCAACCCACACCCCAAAGAAATTAATATGGGAGATGGAACAAAACCAAAAGGTAATTGAAAACACAAACTGGCAAAAATTTTGGTAATGATGCCAAAAGTAAAAAAAAAAAAAAAAAAAAAAAAAAAGATTTGGGGAAAAAAAAAAAAAGACCCTATAATCTGGTGACTCTGGTTCATTCTTTTCCAACAGTAGAATAGCAGTGGTTTAAAGCTGGAATTGTGACTCTGCATAAATAAGGGCACTATTTGAGCAGTCTCCTTCATGTAACTGGGATGAAAACCAACTCAGTCTAGAAGAAAACAAGGAAGTTCAACACTGAGTATTTAGAGTAGAAAAAATATTTCTCCCAGTAGCAACCCAAACTCTGGTCCTGTACCTTGTGTAGATGTGGAGTCAAATTTTAATCATTTTATGTTATGCTGTATTTTCATCAGTCACTGGTGTCATGATAAGACTACTTCAGACAGCACAGCTTAAGCAATAAAAACATTTTCTCACAGTTCTGGAGGCTAGAAATCTAAGATCATGGTGTCTGATGAGGACTTTCTTCCTGACTTGACTTGCTGACCCTCTCATTCTGTCTTCACATGACCTTTCCTTAGTAAATGATAGTGGGAGGAAGGTGAGGAGAAAAGGAGAAGCAGGAGGAAACTGTATTATCTCTTCTTCAAAGACACTAATCCTGCCAGATCAGGACTTTCCTTACCTCATGAACAGGGTTAGCCTTAGTTGCTTCCTTATAGACTGTGCCTTGGTCCATTAGTTCTGCTATAATAAAATACCTTATAATGAATAATTTACAAACAACATAAGGTTATTTTCCATAGTTTTAGAGGATCACCAGTTTAAGAAAATTTGGTATCTGGTAAGGAACTATTCCTCATAGCTGGCTTCTTCTAGTTGTGTCTTCACCTGTTGAAAGAGTCCAAAAAGTTCCCTTAGAGCCTTTCATAAATGTACTAATCTCACTAATGAGTGTTTCATCCTTGTGACCCACTTAACCTCCCAAAGGCTCCACCTCTTCTTACTCTCTACACTAGGGATTAGATTTTAAGAGATTCCTCTTGGGAACACACAAGCGTAAAGACCATAGCATGCTCCATCCATAAATACAGTCACATTAAGGGTTGAGGTTAATAGATGAATTTGGAGAAGAAACAGGACACAAAAATTCAGTCCACAGAAAGCTATTTCAAGCAATTACATTCATGTAAAGACTTTTCTCTAAATGGAAATTCCTGGGGTAACTTCCAGAGTCCAATAGGAATATTATTTATATGTCTAATATTCTGGAAATGTGGAATTCCTACAACAGTGTGGGTCAGAAACTGGATAACTCACAACAAAAAATGAGAAATCACATAATTGATATACCACATGAAACATCCTTTAGGTACATTTAAACTAAATATGCATAAAGTGATTAAATATGATGATGTAAAAGAAATAGAGACCATGAAGAATTTATATGATGCTATTGAATAAAGAGACACAAACATAGGTAGAATTTCTCATAATTGGAAATATTTATATTAGAATTTTTATGGATTTGTTACAAAAGTATATAGTTAAAGAGAAGAGAGTAAAAAAGCACATATGAAATTACTTAGAAGTGATAAAATAAGATATAAATACATATAATTAATGACAAATTAGTGGATAACATGATAGAAAGGTTAACAGAAAAGGAATAGAAAAAGTGACAACCTAATCCACATTAAAAACAGTGCTTTAAATAAATGAATAAAAAGATTGGGAGAATTAAGAGTCAGACAGTAAATGACTGTTAAGATTTCATAATTGATGAAAGAAAGAATCTTTATATTGACCAAGTATATCAGGGACAAATGCACATTGGAGCAAGTTCAGATAAAATTCCCAGGTAGACATATGATAATGAAAATGAAAAACAATAATTTCACAGAAAATAATATTTACCATAATTATATACTGGCAGGGATTGGTTAACACAGTAGTAATAGAAGAACAGAAGAAAATAACAAGAACAAGTAGACAAGGTACATGTAAACAATGATATGAATTTAAAAGGCATTGGTATAATTAAAAATAAGTCAATCTGAAATTTCATGAGAAGTTTTAAAGAAAGTCTTGTATTCAAAATTGACCCCAGAAGGAAATGCCAAATGCAAATGGAGCTCTATATAATTAAAGAAACTAAATTAGTAATGAAAACCTTATTCACCAAAAGGTTACTAGTCCAAAGTGGCTACAGAGGTGAGTTTTAGCTAGCTTACAAATAACTCAAAAATTACTACTTCATATTAACTGTTACAAAGAATAGAAGAGTAAGAAAGCAGAAAAATTTTAATTTTATAACCTTACTTAAACTTGACACCATTCTGAAAAGAAAATAAGACAGTTTCACTTATTATACCATGCCCAAATCCTAATTAAACAGAAAGTAACTATTATTCACTATATATATAGAGAATTATATATATATATATATATATCTTTAAAGATTGAACTTTCAACATTCCTTTATATCAGTAACAAAAATATGGTTATTTTGCTGTTTCTTCCAAAGATGTCATAGTGATTCTATTTAGTACAATATGAAAAAGAGAAGGGAAAATAGAGAAAAAAATGGTAAGGGAAAAAAATGAAAATTTATGCTTTTCATAAAAAATGTCAAAAGAATATTAGAATCCTTCTAGAAAGAATAAGAGAAATCATCAAGCAAGTTGGCCAATAAATAAATAAGAAAAAAATAAATAACTTTCCTATAAATGAATAACCAATTAGATAGTTGGGTAGATAAATAAATAAATATCCCTTTACAATAGCCTCAGAACTGTAAGTTTCTTAGGAATGATCTAGAAATATAACTCAAGTCTTTAATAGGCAATGATTAAATTTTATGGGAAAATAAAAATAAATGAAGAAATGTCATGTTTGTTAATTAAATGATTCAAAAGTCTAATTACCTTTTCCTAAATTAATATATAAATTCAGTGCCATTCTAGTTATATTACAAAATATTTTTTTAAAAGTTGATCATATATTTACATGGAAAAATAATGAATCTGGAAAAGCCAAATCCAATGAGGCAGGAAAATGGTGGGAACCACTGCATTGTAATGCCAGATATCAAAAGGACTTATAAAGAAAAGTAATTAAGACTTTAATCCATATTGAGATAAGGCTAGTAGTCAAAGGCATGAATGGCATAAACAGGACATATAGAAATAGGGTACACACACCTTTAGACTGAATACTTTCCTCTTAAAACTAGATTAAAACAACAACAACAACAACAACAACAACAAAAACAAGAACATCTGCTCTTGCCACTTCTATTCATCAGTGTCCTGGATTATGAACAGGAACAAGAAGGGGGGAAAAAAAAGGAAGGGAGAAAGCAGAGAAATACTGAAGACATCTCTCAGCAAAGAAAGAAGTATCACTTTCTTTAATGCAGAGGACCTTATTCTGATACAGAACATATTAAGACTAAAACCTACAAAAACACACAAATGGATTCTACAAAGTTGTACAGAATTAATATAAACATATTGATCATGTTTCTATATGCTAATAATGAACAACCTGAAAATGAAATTAGAAAGTAATTCCATTTACATTGTGTATGTCCCCTTGATTCAGTTTGAGTAGTTCATATGTTTCTAGAAATTTATCCATGTCTTCAAGATTTTCTATTTTATTGGAGTATAGATTTTCAAAATAGTTTCTAGTCATCTTATGTATTTCAGTAATATCTGTCATATTTCCTTTCTCATCATGAATTTTAGTAATTTGGGTTTTCTATTTCTCTTCATTAGTGTAGCTAAGGGTTTATTTATGTTTTCAAAGAACCAACTTTTTGTTTTTTCAATTTTTTGAATTGTTTCTTTTGTTTCAATTTCATTGATTTCAACTCTGAGTTTTAATTATTTCCTGTCTTCTGCTACTTTTGTTGTAAATTTGTTCTTCTTTTTCTAGGGCTTTGAGATGTAATATTAGGTCATTTATTTGTTGACTTTTTATTCTTTTAATGAATGAGCTCAATGAAAATTTCCTTCTAGTACTGCCTTCATGGTGTCCCAGAGATTTTGGTAAGTTGTATTGGTGTTCTCATTTACCTCTAAGTACTTTTTTATTGCCTCCCTAGTTACTTCTGCTATCTATTTGTCATTTAATATCATGTTATTTAGTTTCCAGGTGTTGGAGTGGTACTGGGTGGGGATTGAAACCAGGGCCTTGTGCATGCTAGGCAAGCACTCTACCAACTGAGTCATATCCCTAGTCCCTCTATTTTTTTTATTTTATCATTGATCTCTAATTTCATTCTGTTATGATCTGGTAGAATACAGGATAGTATTTCTATTTTTTTGTATTTGTTAAGAGTTGCTTTGTGTCATAACATACAGACTATTTTAGAGAAGGATCCATCTGCTGATGAGAAGAAAGTGAATTTTCTTGATGATGGATGAAAAACTCCATATATGTCCATTAAGTCTTAATAATTGATTGCATTATTTAGTTCTATAGTTTCTTTTTTTAGTTTTTGTTCAGAAGATCTATCAAGTAGTGAGAGAGGTGTATTAAAGTCACCCAATATTATTATGTTGTGGTTTATTTGATTCTTGAACTTGAGAAGGGTTTGTTTGATGTACATAGATGCTCCATTTTGGGGGGCATATATATTTACGGTTGTTATGTCTTGTTGATTTATGGTTCCCTTAAGCAGTATGAAATGTCCTTCTTTATTCCTTCTTACTAACTTTGGCTCAAAGTCCACTTTATCCATCCAATATGAGGATGGAAACCCCCATTTGTTTAGGCAGTCCATCTGAGAGAAATGATTTTCCTTTCACCTTCAGTCTGTGGATGTCTTTTCATAGGTGGTGAATCTCTTGAAGACTGCATGTTGTTGGGTCTTTTTTTTAATCCAATCTGCCAGTCTATGTCTTTTGATTGATGAGTTTAGGCCATTAATATTCAGGGTTATTATGGAGATGATATGTATTCCTGGTAATTTTGGTTTATTTTTGATTTTTAACTTGACTTAGTTTCCCCTTTGACTTTTCCTTTAAGTGTAGTTCCTCCCTTTGCTGATTTTCATTTCCTTCTCATGGAATATTTTCCTGAGAATGTTCTGTATTGCAGGCTTTCTAGTTGTGAATTCTTTTAATTTTTGTTTATCATGGAACTTTTTATTTTATCTTCAAATCTGAAGCTTACTTTTGCTAGATATAGAATTCTCAGTTGGCATCCCTTTTCTTTCAGAGTTTGATATATGTTATTCCAGGTCCTCCTGGCATTGAGGGTCTGGGTTAAGAAATCAGCTGAGATCCAAATTGGTTACTTCCTATATATAATTGTATTTTTTTTCCTCTCAATATTTAAAATTCTATGCTTATTCTGTATGGTAGTCATTCTTATTATAATGTGCTTTGGTGTGGTCTGTAATTTCATACATTTGGAGTCCTGTAAGCCTCTGTAGTTGATTTTACTTTTCATTTTTTATGTTTAGAAAATTTTCTGATATGTCTGAAAAATTGTGCATGATCAAAAAGAAATTATGTTTCAAAAAAAAGAGGAAAAAAAGGATTTTTAAATATTTTTACCAAAGACAAATGAAAACTATTTAAGGAGATAGATAAGTTTACACTGATTTGAATATTACATAATGCTTACATGTATCAAAACATTATATGGTATCTCATGAATATGTAGATCTTTTAAAATATTTATGAGTAAATTAAACAAAAAAAGCCTAAGATTCGGTGCAAATATTTTGATATGGTTTCAGTGTGTTTTAGTCAGCTTTTTCTCTGCTGTGACCTGAGCAGTACAACTGTAGAAGAGGAAACGTTTATTTGAGGGCTCACCGTTTCAGAGGTCCCAGACTGTAGAAGGTTGGCTCCTTTCCTCAAGACTGGAGGTGAGGCTGAACATCATGGTAGATGAGTGTGGCTGAGGGAAGCAGTTCACATCATCAGGAAGCAGAATGAGAGTTTCTACTCTACAGACACAAAATATATACCCTAAAGCCACACCCTACCACTTCAGTTACCATTCATTTAATCTCATTAGGGATCAATTCACTGATTAGTTTAAGGCTATAACCCAGTCATTTCTCTTCCAACCTTCTTGTGTTTTCTCACACGAAAGTTTTTGGGGGACACCTCATATCCAAACCATAACACAGTGTTTCCTCCAAAGTGTCAAGTGCTAGAAGCTTCATCCCCAGTGTGGTGATGTGAGAATCTTTGAAAGATGGGATCTAGCAGAAGGTAATTAGGTCATCGTTGCCATCACCCTTAAAGGGGATTAATATTGCTCTTGTGGAGTGAGTTACCCTCCTTGAGAATGAGTTTTTATAAGATGACAAGACTGGAACCCTTCTACTCTCTGAGTTCCCTTCCCACCATGTCATCCCTTTGCATGTAGCTGGTTCTCTTTCTGTTCCTTTGCCATATTGTATTGCTGTCAGGGACAATTTACCAGGACATCAGCACAATATTGTTTGAACTTACCAGAAACAAAAATCATAAGCCAAATAAACCTGTTATCTTTATAAGGTACCCAGCCTTGTGAATTTTGTTATAGTAACAGGAAACAGATTAATACACTTGTACACTGAGAACTATAAAACATCAATGAGAGAAATTAAGGAAGATATAAGTAAATGTAAAGAAATTTCATGCTCATGAATTTCAAGAATCAATATTACTAAGAAATAAATTCTCCAAATTGGTTTAAAGATGCTCCCAGTTAAAGTTGCAGCAGAAAGTTTACCCTAAAATTTATTTAGGAATGTAAATGTCTTGGAAAATCTTTATTTCTTCTTCATTTGTGAAAGATATTTTGTTGTGTACAGATTCTTGAATGGCAGTGGTTTTTTTTTTATGTTTGTTTGTTTTTCTTTCAGAATTTTGAATAAATCAACACAATAAATCATCTTCTGTCCTGAAAGATTTCTGTCAAGAAATGTTCCATTAGTCTAATGTAGATTATATTAAATGTGACCTGGAACTTTTCTTTTCCTGCTCTTATAATTTCATCTTTATATTGACCTTCTGACAATTTAGCTGTAATATACCATGTAGATATACTTTGGTCAAATATATTTGGAGCTTTTGTGCCTCCTGTACCTGAAGTTTATACTTCCTTCAGAAACACCCATTATTCAAATATATGTTTACTCATTTTATTTGAATGGTTACTCATCAGTCTCAGAGGCTTTCTTCATTCTTTTGGATTTTCTATTCTTTTTTAAAATTTTTTACAGATTGCATTTTGATTCATTGTACACAAAAGGGGTACCTCTTTTTGTTTATATATGGTTGCGCATGATGTAGATTCATACCACTCATGTAATCATACATGTACATAGGGTAATGACGTCTGTCTCATTCCACCATTTTTCATACCTCCCTCCTCTCTCTCATTTTCCTCTATGTAATTTAAAGTTCCTCCATTCTTCTCTTACCCCCTACCCCTGAACCCTCATTATATAACATCATCCACTTATTTGGGAAAACATTAGGCCTTTGGTTTTTGGGGATTGACTTATTTCACTTAGCATTATATTCTCCAATTCCATCCATTTACTGCAAAGGTCATAATATTCTTCTTCTTTATGACTGAATCATATTCCATTATGTATACATCCCACAGTTTCTTTCTCCATTCATCTGTTGAAGGGCATCTAGGTTGATTCCACAATCTAACTATTATGAATTGAGCTGCTATAAACATTGATGTGGCTGCATTACTGTAGTATGCTAATTTTAAGTCTTTTGGTTATAAACCAAGGAGTGGGATAACTGGGTCAAAAGGTGGGTCCATTCCAAGTTTTCTGAGGAATTTCCACACTGCTTTCCAGAGTGGCTGCACCAATCTGCAACTCTACCAGCAATGTAAAAGTGTGCTGTTTTCCCCACATCCATGCCAATAACTATTATTGTTTGTGTTCTTAATAATAGCCATTCTAATTGGAGTAAGATGAAATCTTAGAGTTGTTCTAATTTGCATTTCTGTCCTAGAGATGTTGAACACTTTTTCATATATTTATTAATCACCTGTACATCTTCTTCTGTAAAGTGTCTGTCCAGTTCCTTGGCCCATTTATTCATTGGGTTCTTTGTATTTTTGGTGTAAAGTTTTGTAAGTTCTTTATAAATTTTGGAGATTAGTGCTCTATCTGAAGTGCATGTGGAAGTTTTTTTCCCACTCTGTAGGCTCTCTTTTCACATTATTGATTATATTCTTTGCCTAGAAAAAGTTTTTGATTTGAATTCATATCATTTATTGTTTCTTGATTTGATTTCTTGTGCTTTGGGAGTCTTTTTAAGGAAGTCTGATCCTAAGCCAACATGATAAAATACTTGGGAATCAATCTAACAAAAGAGGTGAAAGACATCTACAATGAAAACTATAGAACAGTAAAGAAAGAAATTCAAAGAAAAACATAGAAGATGGAAAGATCTCTCAAGGTCTTGGATAGGCAGAATTAATAATGTCAAAATGGCCATTCTACCAAAGGTGCTATTCAGATTCAATGCAATTCCAATTGAAATCCCAATGAGATTCCTCATAGAAGTAGAGAAAGCAATCATGAACTTCATCTGGAAGACTAAGGGACCTTGAATAGCAAAAACAATTCTGAGCAGAAAAAGTGAAGCAGGAGGAATCACAATACCAGACCTTAAACTATACTACAGAGTAATAGTAACAAAAATGGCATGGTATTGGCACCAAAATAGACAGACGGTATAGACAATGGTACAGAATAGAAGACAGAAAGACAAACCCACAAAAATACAGTTACCTCATATTAGACTTAGGAGCCAAAAACATACAATGGAGAAAAGATAGCCTATTCAACAAATGTTGCTAGGAAAACTGGAAATCCATATACAGTAAAATGAAATTAAACCTCTATTGCTCACCTTGCACAAAACTCAACTCGAAATTGATTGAGGACTTAGGAATTATACTAGAGACCCTACACCAAATAGAAGACAAAGTAGGCCCAGATTTTCTTTTCCTTTTTAAACTTCCTTGGTTATTTAAAAATACTTGTCTTAAAGCTCAGAAATTCTTTTTCTTGTTTGATCACGTCTGTTGTTGAGGTTCACCACTGCATCCTTTATTTGACTTACGGAGATCTTTAGCTCCAAAATTTGTTTCTTTTTTATAATCTCTATCTCTTTCCTAACTTTCTTATCAATATCATAAACTATTTTCCTAATTTCATCAAATTATTTATATATTTTCTTGTGTCTCCTTAGAATCAAATCAAACTCAAATTTCTTGAGTTTCCTTAGAATCATTCTTTAATGATTTAATTCTTTACTTCTTTTTAAGACACTTCATTGATTTGCTTTTCCTTGGAATCTGTTGCTAGGGAGTTATCGGGTTCTCTAGGGTGTATTATATTATCTTTTTCTTTTTCTTACATTTGTGTCTCTATATTGGCACCAGCATATTTAGCAATCTGATGTCTCTATCAATTTTAAAGGGAAATAAAAGACTTTCTCCTGAAGATGGTCGTGGTGTGCTGGTTTGGTATGATAAGCCAGCTTTGTTTCCAGTTGAGTGTCAAAGTGTACCTTCTGTACAGCTTTTCTAGCTGCAATCAAAATCTCGGGGCTTCATATTTGTGGCAGCAGGGACAGAGAGACCAACAGCCTTGGGCTGGTGCAATGCAGTTTGTGTGACAATGATGAAGGGCAGCTGTGTGTCATGGTGAGCCAGTGTCAGTCTACAGGAGTTATAAGGCGGGAGGGCAGGCAAATAGTCCTGAAGAGACTTTTTTAAAAAAATGAACAAAAATGAAGGAATTAATCTACCTAATTTCAAAACTTACTAAAAATCACAGTTTATAAGACAGTATGATCCCATCTCTATCTATAGGAATAGATGTTTAGTTCAACAAAAGAAAAATGGGAGTATAAAACTTAACCCTTGTAATTAAAACTAGTTCAAAAAAGTTCCAGGCCACTTCAGTGAAGGAAATTCTGCTAGAACAATTTGGATATCTATACAAAATAAGAAGAGTGTAGAACCTTATCCACATCCTACCTTGAACTTAAATAAATTTGAGACCGTGGGTCTCTCACACACCCCACAATAATAGGAGCAAGGCCTCACCAGCCACACCTCCCTGGTTCTCTGACATCATTCTATAAGTAGCATTTCAACTGGTTTTAAATTGCACACTGAAAACTGCATTCATCTATTAATTTGTCTTTCAAACTTTTCCCTTGGGGGAAAAGAAATAAACAATGGCATGGTTTTTCCCCTTGACATTCCTTTTTCAATTAGAATTTTTCAAGCAACTGTTGAAATGTTAATGCTTCCATGAATCTTCTCAAAGCCCCCAAAGTCTTTAAGGTCCCCTTAGATCTGGCCCCATTTCACAAGCCAAAAGTCATTTCCATCTTTATTCTAAGAATTAATTGTTCTTTGGAATTTGTATTTTGCCACTGGAAATTTCATACCCTTTGGGGAGACTTTTGCAACTACAGTTAGCTCATGTCTTAGACCAAACAAGAACTAAATTAACTTAATAACAAACCCCGGTAGCCCATACCTATCTCAAAATGTAATACCAGTGCCCAGTTGGTGAAATCAAAGTAAAGCGAGCAGGAAAAATGTCTTTCTCTTAGCTGATGAGTCATTGCTTTTTCAAATCAAAAGTTCCTAGTAGATACTCATTTTTAATCATTTTACTTTTATATTCCAGGTTTCAAAATTTAAGCTATTATTGCCACAGAACGAACAGAAGAGTCAATTATCTTGTTCTTTAAATTTTCCTGAATATCCAGAAAAAAAAAAAATGAAGTTTGTTTTGCTGGGGTTGTGGCTCAACGATAGAGCACTTGCCTAGCATGTGGGAGGCACTGGGTTCTATTCTCAGCAACCTATAAATAAATGAAGAAAATAAAAATGTCTATCAACATCTAAAAAATTTAAAAAAAATGAAGTTTGTTTTTAAGGCAATTAAAAACTGAATTTGAAGAATGGTAGAAATAAAATAGACCAAACTTGGATCCAGACTGACTGAGTTTACTTTCACTTTGCATCTCATCAATTATGTAAACTTCATCAAATTATCTTAAATTTCTAAACTTAGTTTCTTTGTTTTTTGAAGGATAGAAGAACATGTATTTCTCAGGATTATTCTGAGGAATAAGTAAAATGCTGCAGAAAGTTTATACACTGGCATATCTGAATTCCCTTCAGGGTGATAGTGAAGTTTCTGAATCTGCTAGAGAACATTTGCATGTACGGTGTTCATAACTTTCTTCAGTTCTCAAAGGAATATGTGTTCTGAAAAATCACTAAGGTGGTGCATACTGGCGCTTGTTAATATAAGTTTGATAGCTTTTAAGAATGTGTCTATGACATCAGTGGCCCATTTCCTCCATTCAGGAATAAATTGTTCTATTAAAAGTATAAACAGGATAAAATTCCATACTAAATTCTCTTTTATACCACATGTGTAAATGTATTCAATAGACAGTGAGAGGCAGTACAGCTTAGTGGTCAAAAATGTGGCTTTTGGATCTACCCTTGGCTCCCCATTTACTTAGTTAAGATCTCGAACAAATTGTTTAACTATATGTGTCTCACTTTACTTGTCTGTAAAATAAGCAATAGTAGTATCCATCTCATGGGGTCACCAACTCGTCTATCTCATGGTAAACTCTGAGAACAGAGAAATGAATATGAGTCCTTCACTCACAGAATTCAGTCTAGTGCAGTACATTTAAATTATCCATCCCAGGATTTCCCCAGGTCTCATTATGATTTCCTATGTGGCCACTGGCACTGGTGTTTTGCTGCATCATTCCTATTAAATGTGCGAATATGAGATTTTCTAACCTCTATGTTTTGCCTAGATGATGATGTCTATACAAGCAGTCTTTGCTCCTATGTCACAAGTTTTGGGGAATCTGATATGTTTAAGTATGTTAGCAGTTATTATAAAAACTTCACACAGAATCATCTTTATTCTTTATATATGATAGTCATAATAATTATAATATTTATTAGCATTTATGGAATGAAAACTGTGTCACTTATTTTGCTTAATCCTCACATTAATTCTTTATGATATATATTACTCCGATTTTTGGATGAAGAAATTATGCTATGCCAGTTAAATTTACTTTCTCATAAAGCAGCAGATATCTACTGGAGTGACACTTCAAATTCTGCTTCATCTCTTAATTATGCATGTTAGTAGTTTTATTTTAGCTTCTATAATCTGAGGGATATCTTACAAAGGCTATTTCTATTGCATAATGTTGCTTTTAGAAATCTCATGGCTTCTAACTGTCAATATTACTGATAAAAGTAACGAAATAAATCACTAGTACAAAGTCAGAGTGAGGGTTATCCAGAGAAACAGAATGGTTAGGATTTGTTAAGAGGTTTATTAGAAGGAATTCGTCATGCAACTGTGAAGTCCCACAGCCTACCTTCTGTGTTCTGGACATCCAAGAGAACTAATTGTGTATTGTCAGTCTGGGTGATACGGCCTGAGGACCAAGAGAACTGATGATATAAGTTCCAGTCTGAGTATAGGAAAAGACTGATGTCCTGACTCAAAAACAGTCAGGCAGAGAGCAAGGGCCCCCGATTTTCCCATTTAATCCTTCAGTGAACCAAATGAGGATAACTCACACTGGGAAGGGCAATCTTCACTCAGTCTATTGATTTAAATGTTGATCTCCTCCAGAAACACGGACAGAAACACCTAAGGATAGTATTTAGCTAAATATCTGGGAACCTCACTATACAGGCAAGATGCCACATAAAATTATCATCACACAAGTTATAAAATAGCTATCTCTGAAGGAAAAATACATATTTTAACATAATTCAGCAGGGATTAGAGAAATTTTTAATTTATTTCCAAAATTTAGTGTCATAGATCCCACAATTAAAACACATATTCCCTACAACTTCCCTTTAGTCAACTCTCCTTGTTAATTAAAGCTTGCTCATATGTAGATCTTTTGTTTTTCCTAATGCTTTCCCCTCTTTCAGTTTCCAATTATTCTATATGTAGAGTTTATTTTGAGTCTAATTTGCTACTTACTCTTCTCTCTAAAGTTGCACTAGCATTTTTTTCTAGTTTCTCAAAGTTCTTGCAAATCATTCAGCAATCAAGATTTTTTAAATTATTGGTTAATAAAGAAAACCTCAAAAAAATTATACAGTACTCATAGTTTATGCATGCAGTCAAGTTCAAAATTCGTAACATGTAGAACTGGGAATTTTTTTTTTTAATTAATAACTATGTATAAGTGCACAATTCTTATAGCAGTGATTATTCGCCTATTGACATTTAAAAGTTGAACTATGGAATTTCCAAGATTTGACTGTTTTGCTATGCCAAATTAGTAGTTTCACTTGGATGAAATTAATAGATATGGGGCTTGTTTTTTTCTTTTACTTATCCTTCTGTGTGAAATATTCTTTCTTGTACTCTTTTTAAAATCAACTCTTTTATCTTCAAGTTCCTCACTTAGTTTTCACTTCTTGAATATTCATTCCTTAACCAAAATGAGCATCAAACCTCATTCCCAAATTCATATTTTATTGCGTGTAATCATTACACTCACCAATATCTGAGTGTTTAATTTGCTTACTAAAATCTGCCCTCTCTAAAATGAAAGTCCTAATCACCTGCTATATAGCAGCCACATAATAAACCCTGAAAAACTAGATGAGTCAATGAAATAATACTGATGCTTCAGTTACCTAGAAAGAACATGTAATAACCTTGTTGGATACATTCCAATTATTTTATTGCCTAAAACGTTTCCTTGGTGATAAGAGGGAGAAAGAAGTTGAACATCTCCAGTCCCTGTATGTAAAGGCATTTAGTTGGAATAGTAGTGAGGGGTGTCAGAGGAAGGAATTGTAATAGTTGGGGGGAACTATAAAGGCAGATACTTTTAAGAGATAATTTCATTTTTGTACTGTGTGTAGGCACTGGATGCCTTACTACCATATATTTTTATGGCTGCTTGTACAGTAAATGGACTTGGAAGACAGAGCTATCTTCTCCCAGCAGAGGAAATAGCAGCTTTGGTTGCTATTCATCATACTAAAGACAACATTTCCTTCTGGGACAAAATTTTCAGCAAATCTGGGTGCTCAGAGATAAAAAAATTTGCATATGAAATCTGGGTATCCCACTTACTAGGAAAGTATTTAACTCATTTTCTGATTTTATCAAATGGCTTTATTAACATATGCCTAATAAACTGCTCAGAAGAGTAAATAGATGGCATAATGTCTTCTGTTTTGTGTGTTAGTTCATTTTGTGCTGTAGTAACAGAATACTGTGGATGGGTAGGCCATAATAAACCGAAAAGTCTTGGCTAACGGTTCTGGAGGTAATGTAAGTCCTTACATTGCCAAGGTGCCAGGACCTCACAAGACCCTTCTTGCTGCTTTATCCCATGGCAAAAGATGAGAGGTAAGAGAGAGCAATTCCATGCCTGAGGTTCTTTCAGGCCACCTTTCCTATTGTTTCTAGGTGAAGTAATTATTGTTTCTTTAGTGGTTGTAATCTCTAACCACAACTTTCTTAGCCTCAGTTTTTCCTGTAGTTTTCCGACCAACTACAAGGTTTTCAAATATTTCTACTCCATAGTATCACAACGAATCTGACTAAAGGTTGCAAGCAATACCCATGCCACCCACTGAATTCTGTATTGCCTTGAATGTTCCTCCACCGTATTAATTAGTCTGTCACCTTTAAATTGAGCCATGCAGAAAGTCTCAGGACATGGGCAAAATTTAGACGAATTTTTAGCCAGATCATAACATGAATAATCTTTAATCCAATTTCCAATGGTGTCCTCCTCTGAAACCCAGTCTTTACTGTCCACAAGCCTATTAGCATTCTGGTCTTCTGAACTCCCATCAGAATTGGTTATTAAGCTCTGCTTACAATAATATAAATCTCCAGTTTACACCACAAAACTTTTCAAAATTCCTCCCACAAATTCCAAAAAGTTACAAAAGCTTCTGAACCACATGGTCAGGTTAGTCCCAGCAATGACCTACTTCTCAATACCAATTTCTGTTTTAGTCAGCTTTTTCACTGCTATGATCAAAAGACCCAACAAGAACAATTTTACAGGAGGAAAAGTTTAAAAAGTTTAAAAGTGGGGGCTCAAGGTTTCAGAGTTCTCAATCCATAGATGGCTTATTCTATTGCTCTGGGTCCAAGATGTTTCAGATCATCATGACAAGAAGATGTGGTGAATGAAAGCAGTTCAGGGCATGGCTACCAGGAAACAGAGAGAAAGAGAGATCCACTCACTGAGCAGGGATAAAATGAAAACCCCAAAGACATGTCCCAGAGACCTCTTGCCTCCTGTCATACCATATCTTCCTATAGTTACTACCCAGTCAATCCTTCAAGTGGATTCATGTACTGATTAGATTAAGACTTTCATAACTCAATCACTTAACCTCTGAACTTTATTATTGGGGGATATGTCATAGCTAAACCATAACAAAGAGGATTAGAGATTTCCCATGCCACACTTGGAGACCAGGATCAAGCATCAAACTCCTTCATCTTCACCTGCCCTTCCAGGTAGAAGCCAATTATATTCTTTCGCTCCAATGACTACTATGTTTATTATCTCAAAATTTAACATATTATCCAATTGAAGTCATCTCAGATTGCATCCACTTTCTTTGTTAGACATGACTAAGAACAATTCACCTATTCAAGAACAGTAGTGGCAGAGAAAGGAATGGTAGACACCCCAACACCTTGACACTTTTGTTGCCTCATCTGAGGTTGCTTCAAGGGGTAGGTGAGAGGAACAAGCAAAGTGAGAGTACTTCTCTTAGACTCAGCATTAGGCAACTGCTTACATATTAAAAAGATACAATTCTAATTTTTAGAAAACAAGAGTTATGTGCCTGAAAGTCAAAGGTATCTATATCAGCTTCTCAAAGAATCAGGAATCTCTCCATCTTTGCAAGTCACCATCTGTAATTCATTCCTCATGCCTCAGAATTGCAAGATAGCTCCTGCTCCTCTTCCCACCTGTTAGGACTAGGAGAGAACAATCTTCCTAGAAATCCTGGTCAACTACAAGATATGTTTATGGACAGAATAGTCACATGTCCAATTCTTATTGCAAAGTAATGTGGGGAACAAAGTATTTTAGTAGAAAAACTGGAGTTCTGCCAGTAAGGAAGGAGAGAATGGATATTGGTAGAAAAGTACTGGCATGTGCCACATATCAACTGGAAAATGAAAATTGTGCTTGCTTTGATAAATTATGCTACCTCCATTTATTAGCCATTATTGCATTTTGAATTACAGTATTTTCTATTGAATCTAATGAATGGACTTTAACTTCCATTCAACTTTTAAGTTTGAGACACAAGTCCCCTATTACTTTCATTACGTTCTGTTTTCCCCAAACCCTGACCTCCTCCATTCCTCATCATGGTATCCCATGCCATTATGTCCCATATCATCAGTCACAGCCCACTGAAACCCATAGCAGTCGATGGTTAAAACCAGAGTTCCTCGAAAATTCACCTGTAGGTGATTAACTAAAACAATCCAAAAGAGTAAGCTATTTCATTGCCTGCCACATAATGTTTCTCCAGATCCAACTCCAGTCCCTGTAAAAATAAAATATCTTTAGTGGAAGCCAACTCATTACCCCATAAAATTACTACAACACATGTGCTTGAAAATGTAAGACAGATATTCTTAACTTGGCATGCCACAGTGAACCACAGAAATGTTTTCCAAGAAATGATTTCATTTTGTTGGTTTTATATTTAAAGTTACATTTTTGGCAGGCAATCCCAGAGAGGGAAAAAAAATTGAGAGAAACTAGTCTGTGGGATAGAACACAGACATTTGATCACTTATCCACATTTGTTTGAATAGCTTACCTGTCCTTGTATATTTGATACAATGCTGGGGAGCCTGGCTCATGCTTTGTAACAGCATACCTCCTTTCCCCTTCTTTCTTTCTACCTACCCTCCATACTCAATATTGCATATTAGCACCCATTTGTCGAAGTATAAAACCATCTATATTCAAATTTATACTCTGGCATTTAAGACCTGTATTTACTTTACACAATTGTGTGACTTTTTGCCTCAATTTACTTATTAATAAAATCAATGTTATAATGTCTACCTCATAAAGCTGTGATGAGAATTGAATGAGTTAATATGTTAAAGTTCTTAGAATAGTTCCCAGCAAGTAGTATTATATAAGTGGTAGCTATTATTATTATCATCCAGCTGGATAACATGACATGACCTAAATTGGCCAGCAAAATGAGTCCCTGAAGTCAGTCTGCCAGAACCAGAATAAAAGTGTTCTGCAGAAATATGTTTTGAAAGAGAGATATTCCCTCATAATCTACCAATATAAAGGACTCAGGAAGCTCAGTGATTGTGGAAATTTACCTGGGATTCAAATTCACTATTTCCTCTATGTGCTTAGGGATTATAAAATTTTAGCGAATAGAAGAACTTTAGGATTTATCACATACCTGTTTTTTATTTTACAAAGGAAAACCAGATACATGAGCTATTAAGAAGTTCACATAATTAGTGGGAATAGAGTACTATAATCTTAGTTTTGTGAACCTAATGCAGTTACTTTTCCCTGTATATAAGGCAAGATAATTTTTTCATTCTCTCTCAGGTAAGGATGAAAAGAGGAAGAAAAAAAAAAAGGAATCTAAAATAGGGTATGAATCTTGGAGATATCTGCTTACAAAGAGGCCCATTCCAAATTGGAAATATTTACTTAACACAGCATCTTGAATTTACAAGTCTTTGGACTTGGATCTCTATAGCTGTTTTTGCAATTGATTCTCCACCTCCATGTTTTACAGTGAAATGTAAAACTATTTTTAATGGTGGCATTTAAGAAGATTGAAATCTTCAAGATAGGCAAAAAATGTTGGAGTTAGATTTTCCCATTTGGTTGCCAAAATTACAATCTTACCTTGTTCCTGTTCCCATCTTTGCTCCCAAAGCATAGCTACTGATTTCAGAATAATGTCCAGCATCATCATGCACACTTCTATAGCATTTCCATTTCCCATAGTGCTTTCATCATCTCACTTAATCCTCTCTGGAATGTTTTATCATTAGCTGCATCATCCCTCCCTGACCATTGAGGAAATCAAATCTTAGAAGGAATTCAGTGACTCACTTCCAAGATCACATAATGAATGAAGGGAAACCTGACTTAAATAAAAAGATGTGTTTAGAGTCATTCTTCTCCTTCATTTATTCAATATTACTCTACCAATATTAATGTATGCATTCCATGTGCACTGAGATTACAATGGTGAATACAGATGATTCAAGCTCCTTGCTTTTACAAAGCTTACCTTATGCTGAAGTTAGCTAAGTTCCATTCCAACTCACAGCAAAACTGTTTATCACTATCAGTGAGTTTACAAACTGGTCAGAAGGCTACATCTAAAGGATCAAGCATGAAGAAATAAATATATTAAGGTAATGTAATAAAAAATTACAACTGTACCTTGGTAAATAATGTAGTGAGCTTATCACGAAAGTGGTGAAAATAACGGAGAAAGTCTGCCTGAGAAAGTCAACTTTACTGCTTCCCTTCCAGTCCTTCTGCCCTATCTGTGCTGCCCTAGACACCCCAGACGTTCTTTGCTTAGCACAGTCCATGCAATTTCATCATGTCCTGTTGCTCTTCCTATTCTCCAGACATCTTTCTATTGCTTCTTTTAAATAACTGATTTACTTATTTTTCATCCTTCAAAGCCTAGTTCAGAAATTCCTAAGACGATAAATTATTCTTGTTCAGGTATCTTTACTCAATAACTGGGTCCTCCTGAGAATGTAAGAGAGTCTATGGAATAAATAAAGAAAAATCAGTTAATAAGAAGTTAGCAAAAATTTTCATCCTTGGGAAGCCAATCAACCCTATTAGAGAGGGATGTGATGTCTCAAGCTCATTCAGTAATTAGATAAAATTTTAAAAAGAACCAACATTCCATTTTTCTTTGAAAAGATACATCACTGAATAAGACAAGAACCATTCTTTTGTGCAGCTTTAATTATGGGGCAAGACAAACAGCAACAATAATATATATAATTTAACAGAAATAAATACAACCAACCTTCCCTATCTGCAGAAACTGATTCTTGCATTTAACCAAACACTTACAGAAAATATTTTTTAAAAATTGTATCTGTTCTGAACATGTATATTCTTCTTTCATCTTGGCATGACTAGATAAACAATATAACAATCATTTATAGAGTATTTACACTTTAGTATGTATTACAAATAATCTAGGGGTGATTTACATAGCTAGGTTGGTATATATAGGTTATGTGCAAATATTGTATCATTTTATACCTACATGAGCATCTGAAGATTTTACTATCTGTGGAGAAGCCTGAAACCAATTCCCCACAAATGCCAAGGACAACTGTATATAATTTTAAATTGTGATGATTGTAAAAACTTAAGAAGATAGTGGGATTATGTCTGAGGGAGATACAGATATTTTGGTTGACACCTCAAAACCTACTTCATCTTCTCTTGACCAATAGCAGCAATGTCTCATTTAGGAAACTCAATTAAAAGTGTGATCACTCTTATTATAAACTTGTCCCATTCATTTTATTCATGATTTATTCAATCATAATCATGTGACCAATTTCCAGTCAATGAAATGTAAAATAAGTTTGCTGCAGATGTTTCAAAGAGCTTGTCTCATTTTTAAGACAGAGTTGTGAGAACTTAATAATTTCATTGTGTCAACAAGGAACAGTGTAACACAGATTGATCCCAGTGCTACTTATAACCATGAGAGGAAGCAGCCTTAGGAACAAGATGATGCTAGTGGGAAAAAGAGAGAACCCTTGAAGTACTAAGTCAATCTCCTGAAACTCTACCATCTCAAGCTTCCTCTATGTGATCCAATACATTTGCTGTTGTTCTTTTTTCTTTTAATTTTTTTTAATTGTAAACAAATGGGATACATGTTGTTTCTCTGTTTGTACATGGAGTAAAGGCATACCATTTGTGTAATCATAAATTCACAAAGGGTAATGTTGTTTGCTTCATTCTGTTATTTTTTCCCTTCCCCCCAACCCCTCCCACCCCTCTTTTCCCTCTATACAGTCCTTCCTTCCTCCATTCTTGCCCCCCTGCCACCCCCCCCATTATGTGTCATCATCCGCTTATCAGTGAGATCATTCCTCCTTTGGTTTTTTGAGATTGGCTTATCTCACTTATTCTCCAATTTCATCCATTTGCCTGCAAATGCCATAATTTTATCATTCTTTATGGCACACTAATATTCCATTGTATATATATACCACAGTTTCTTTATCCATTCATCAATTGAAGGACATCTAGGTTGGTTCCACAATCTGGCTATTGTGAATTGAGCAGCTATGAACATTGATGTGGCTGTATCTCTGTAGTATGCTGATTTGAAGTCCTTTGGGTATAGGCCGAGGAGGGGGATGGCTGGGTCAAATGGTGGTTCCATTCCAAGCTTTCTGAGGAATCTCCACACTGCTTTCTAGAGTGGCTGCACTAATTTGCAACCCCACCAGCAATGTATGAGTGTACCTTTTTCCCAACATCCTCGCCAACACCTATTGTTGCTTGTGTTCTTGATAATCGCCATTTTAATTGGGGTGAGATAGAATCTTAGTGTAGTTTTGATTTGCAATTCTCTTATTACTAGAGATGTTGAACATTTTTCAATATATCTGTTGATTGCTTGTAGATCTTCTTCTGTGAAGTGTCTGTTCATTTCCTTAGCCCATTTGTTGATTGGGTTATTTGTATTCTTGGTGTAGAGTTTTTTGAGTTCTTTATATATCCTGGAAAGTAGTGCTCTATCTGAAGTATGAGAGGCAAAGATTTTTCTCCCACTCTCTTCACATTGCTGATAGTTTCCTTTGCTGAAAGAAAGCTTTTAAGTTTGAATCTATCCCAGTTGTTGATTCTTCCTTTTATTTCTTGTGCTATGGGAGTCCTGTTAAGGAAGTCTGATCCTAAGCCGACTTGTTGAAGATTTGGACCTACTTTTTCTTCTATAAGATGCAGGGTCTCTGATCTGATTCCAAGGTCCTTGATCCATTTTGAGTTGAGTTTTGTGCAGGGTGAGAGATAGGGGTTTAATTTCATTCTGTTGCATATGGATTTCCAGTTTTCCCATCACCATTTGTTGAAGAGGCTATCTTTTCTCCATTGCATATTTTTGGCCCCTTTGTCTAGCCTGAGGAAATTGTATTTATTTGGGTTTGTGTCCATGTCCTCTGTACTATACCATTGATCTACCTGTCTGTTTTGGTACTAACACCATGCCATTTTTGTTACTATTGTTTTGCAGTATAGTTGAAGATCTGGTATTGCAATACCCCCTGCTTTGCTCTTTCTACTGAGGATTGCTTGAGCTATTCTTGGTTTCTTATTCTTCCAGATGAATTTCATGATTGCTTGCTCTATTTCTGTGAGGTACATCATTGGGATTTTAA
The DNA here is from genome assembly GCF_902686455.1 of Sciurus vulgaris. Taxonomy (NCBI): domain Eukaryota; kingdom Metazoa; phylum Chordata; class Mammalia; order Rodentia; family Sciuridae; genus Sciurus; species Sciurus vulgaris. The sequence goes on from NC_136472.1 coordinate 49,728,640, forward strand.
TTGGAATTGCATTGAATCTGTATAGCACTTTTCGTAGTATGGCCATTTTGAAAATATTAATTCTGCATATCCAAGAACATGAGAGATCTTTCCATCTTCAAGGTTTTCTTTAATTTCTTTCTTTAGCGTTCTGTAGTTCTCATTGTCGAGGTCTTTCACCTCTTTTGTGAGATTGGTTCCCAAGTATTTTATTTTTTTCGATGCTATTGTGAATGGGGTAGTTTTCCTAAATTCTCTTTCTGAAGATTCATCACTTATGTATAAAAATGCATTGCATTTATGAGCATTGATTTTGTAACCAGCTACTTTCCTTAATGCACTTATGAGTTCTAAAAGTTTTCTGGTGGAATTTCCTGGCTCCTCTAAATATATAATCATGTCATCAGTGAACAGGGATAGTTTGAGTTCTTCTTTTCCTATTTGTATCCATTTAACTTCTTTTTTTTGTTTGTTTGTTTTTTTTTTCTTTTTTTTAACTATTTTTTAATTGTAAACACATGGGATACATGTTGTTTCTCTGTTTGTACATGGCGTAAAGGCATACCATTTGTGTAATCATACATTTACATGCGGTAATGTTGTTTGAATCATTCTGTTATTTTTTCCCTTCCCCCCACCCCTCCCACCCCGCTTTTCCCTCTATACATTGTTTATCTAATTGCTCTGGCTAGAGTTTCAAGGACGAAGTTGAATAGAAGTGGTGAAAGAGGGCACCTCTGCCTTGTACCAGTTTCTAGGGGGAATGCTTTCAGTTTTTCACCATTTCGAATGATATTGGCCATGGGCTTAGCATAGATGGCCTTTAAAATATTAAGGAATGTTCCCACTATCCCTATTTTTTCCTAGTGTTTTGAGCATGAAGGGATGTTGTATTTTATCGAATGCTGTTTATGCATCTATCAAAATAATCATGTGATTCTGAACTTTAAGTCTGCTGATATGGTGAATGACATTTATTGATTGCCCGATGCTGAACCAAACTTGCATCCCTGGGATAAAACCCACTTGATCGTGGTGCACTATCTTTTTAATATATTTTTGTATGATTTGCTAAAATTTTGTTGAGAATTTTTGTGTCGATGTTCACTAAGGATATTGGTCTGAAATTTTCTTTCCTTGATGTGTCCTGTCTGGTTTAGGTATCAGGCTGTATTGGCTTCTTAGAATGAGTTTAGGAGTGTTCCCTCCTCTTCTATTTCATGGAATACTTTGAGAAGTATTGGAATGAGCTCTTCTTTAAAGGTTTTGTAGAACTCAGCTGAGAACCCATCTGATCGCGGACTTTTCTTTGTTGGTAGGCTTTTGATGACCTCTTCTATTTCATTGCTTGAAATCGATTTATTTAAGTTGTGTATATTCTCCTGGTTCAGATTCGGTAATTCATATGTCTCTACAAACTTGTTGATGTCATTGAGGTTTTCTGTTTTGTTGGAGTATAGATTTTCAAAATAGCTTCTAAGTATGTTTTGTATTTCACTCGTGTCTGTTGTGATATTTCCTTGTTCATTCCGAATTTTAGTAATTTGAGTTTTCTCCCTCTTTCTCTTTGTTAGTGTGGCTAAGGGTTTATCAATTTTGTTTATTTTTCCAAAGAACCAACTATATATTTTGTTAATTCTTCCGATTGTTTCTTTTGTTTCAATTTTGTTGATTTCAGCTCTGATTTTAACTATTTCCTGTCTTCTACTACTTTTGGTGTTGGTCTGCTCTTCTTTTTCTAGGGCTTTGAGCTGTAGTGTTAACTTGTTTATTTGTTGATTTTTTTTCTTCTTTTGTTGAATGCACTCCATGAAATAAATCTTCCTCTAAGTACTACTTTCATAGTGTCCCAGAGATTTTGATATGATGTGTCTTTGTTCTTGTTTACTTCTAAGAATTTTTTTATTTCCCTCTGATGTTTTCTGTTATCCATTCATCATATAATAGCATATTATTTAATCTCCAGGTATTGGAGAAGTTTCTGTTTTTTATTCTGTCATTTCATTCTAACTTCAATTCACTGTGATCTGATAGAATACAAGGTAGTATCTCTACCTCTTGTATTTGCTAACAGTAGCTTTGTGGCATAAAATATGCTGTATTTTAGAGAAGGATTCATGTGCTGCTGAGAAGAAAGTGTTTCGTTCTTTGTTGGATGGTATATTCTATATATGTCTGTTAAGTCTAAATTCTTGATTGTGTTATTGAGACTATGGTTTCTTTATTCAATGTTTGTTTGGAAGCTCTATCCAGTGGTGAGAGAGGTGTGTTAAAATTGCCTAGTATTATTGTATTGTGGTCTATTTGATTTTTGGAATTACGAAGGATTTGTTTGACATACATGCATGAGCCAATGTTCAGGGCATAGATATTTATGATTGATATGTCTTGTTGATTTATGCTTCCCTTGTGCAGTATGTAATGTCCTTCTTTATCCCTTCTGACTAGTTTTGGCTTGAAGTCCACATTATCTGAAATGAGGATGGATTATCCAGCATTTTTGCTGTGTCCATGTGATGTTTTTTCCCATCCTTTCACCTTTAGCCTGTGGGTATCTCTTTGTATGAGATGAGTCTCTTGCACGCAGCATATTGTTGGATTTTTTCTTTTTAATCCATTCTGCCAGTCTATGTCTTTTGATTGATGAGTTCAGGCCATTAACATTCAGGGTTATTATTGTGATATGATTTGTATTCCCAGTCATTTGACTCATTTTTGTTTTTTTGACATGATTTGGTTTCTCCTTTATTTGGCTATTCCTTTAGGCTAGTTTCTCCCTTTTCTGATTCTCATCATTGTTTTTCATCTCTTCCTCATGGAATATTTTGCTGAGAATATTCTGTAATGCCAGCTTTCTTTTTGTAAATTCTTTTAGCTTTTGTTTATCATGGAAGGATTTTATTTCGTTGTCAAATCTGAAAGTAAGTTTTGCTGGGTATAAGAATCTTGGTTGGCATCCATTTTCTTTCAGGGCTTGGTAAATGTTGTTCCAGGCCCTTCTAGCTTTTAGGGTCTGGATTGAAAAATCTGCTGATATTCTTATTGGTTTCCCCCTGAATGTAATTTGAAACTTTTCTCTTGCAGCCTTTAAAATTCTGTCTTTATTTTGTATGTTAGATATTTTCATAATAATGTGCCTTGGTGTGGGTCTGTTGTAATTTTGTATATTTGGAGCCCTATAAGCCTCTTGTACCTGGTTTTCCATTTCATTCTTCAGATTTTGGAAATTTTCTGATATTATTTCATTTGAATGGATTGTTCATTCCTTTGGTTTGTTTCTCCAAGCCTTCCTCAATCCCAATAATTCTTAAATTTGGCCTTTTCATGATATCCCATAATTCTTGTAGATTGTGTTCATGATTTCTTACCATATTCTCTGTTTGGTCAATTTTGTTTTCAAGATTAAATATTTTGTCTTCAATGTCTGAGGTTCTATATTCCAGGTGTTCTATTCTATTGGTTATGCTTTCTATGGAGTTTTAAACTTGGTTTATTGCTTCCTTCACTTCAAGGATTTCCGTTTGTTTGTTTTTCAGTATCTCTAACTCTGTATTGAAAAGATCTTTTTCTTCCTGTATTTGCTCTTTTAACTGTGGATTAGTGTGATCATTTAATGCCTGCATTTGCTCTTTTATCTCATTTGCTTCTCTAATTGTTTTAATTATGTACATTCTGAACTCCCTTTCTGACATTTTTTCTGCTGTGTTGTCATTGGGTTTTATTGATATAAATATATATTGTCTATCTATATCTATATAGATATAGATATAGATATAGATATAGATATACTTTATTGTTTGGGACATTTGTCTTCTCTTGTTATCTCATATTGGTCAAATATCAATGGGACTCTGAGATATTGCAGATTTCCTCTATTGGCTTATAGCATCCCTGTAGATTTCCAGTATATCACCTCCCAGCCTTCAGTAGCCTGAAGTCTTGGAGGAACTGGATAATGCAGTGCTTCTGAAGAAAGCTGCCCCTAGCCCGCTACTGGGTTCAGGGCTTGGGGCTGGTTCCACATGGAAATCCTCTCACTGGGCGGGCCTGCTCCAAGAAGCTGGCTGTGGACCCCACCTGCCATCAGAGGGAGCAGGGCTGCTTGGCAAAGCCTCTCACTGTCCTGCCCTGGTCCCAGAAGCTGCCTGCAGGCCATGGTCCACCGCTGGGTCTGGGATTGGGGTTGGTTCTGTGTGGAAAAGCTCTCACTGGGCGGACCTGCTCCAGAAAGTTGGCTGTGGACCCCGCCTTCCGTGGGAGGGAGTAGGGCTGCTTGGGAAAGACTCTCCCTGCCCTGCTCCAAGAAGCTGCTCACTGTCCGGGCCTGCCACCCGGGCCAAGCTTCACCCGGTGGGAGAGACTCACCCCGCAGCTCTATGTTGGTCCACGTCTCTCAATACCTCCCCTTCTTGAATCCTGAGTTCTGGAGCAACGGGAGATGCAGTCACCCTCTAGTCCGCCATCTCAGATCTCCACATTTGCTGTTGTTAAAGCAATTTCGAACCACATTTCCTTTTACTTGTACTTGAAAGTCAATGATACAAAAGGCTAGATGATAGGGTAAGACCTCTTAGGAAAGGTAGAATTGGGATTGAAACCTAAAAGATGTGAAATGGATCAAAGATCTGGAGACTTTGAAAACACCTAAGACAAAGACCCTAAAGAGGAATGAAATAACTGTCAGCATTTTGAGGGACAGAGGGAAAGCCAGTATGGCTGGAGAAGAGAACAAAGGGAAGAATGGAATCAGCCCAAAGTAAAAATAGATGAGAGACAAAATAAAGTTTTGTTAACTAAGATTAACATAGAATGAATGGAATCTCTTGATAGTTATTCTTTTTGAAGTCATAAATTTTTCATAGCATCCATAACAATTAGCACCTCAAATACCCTGTAATCCTTTGGCTTTTCTAGAGCTAAAATCCACATTTTGAATTTGAAGATCTTAGTTATCCAATTCTGATTAAACATTGAGGGATGAATACACATCCTGCTTAGGGTAATAAACATCCATAGACAAGGAGATAAGAGGGAAGCTGTGAATTTGAAGAATTTATTGCAAGACAAATGGAAAGCAATATAAGTAAGTCAATATCCAGATTTCTGGGCATGCAAATAGTTCTGCTTTCAGGTTAATATTTGAGTATCAAGAACTAAACAGAGAATGAAAAAGAGTGTCAATTCTTATGTTCATAATTCATTTTATTATAACCTCTGAATCCTTGACATATTGTAAAAATAACCATTACCAATTATTTGTAAATAATTTATAAAGTTATACTTCATATCGTCAATGTAGCACTGATTGGTACTTACTATATTTTATACCTAATATTTTCATGATGTGTGTATGTAATGTCTACCCAATATATTGCAAGGTCCTGGGTAAAAGACTCCATTTTGAAACCTGTTTTGTGCTCCTTTATCTCTAATCTTTATTAATTCACATCACAGAGTACTAACTACTGTATGATCATGGCACACAACAGACCCAGCTATAATCTCTATCAATTCAAAAGAAACTTAGCATATACTTGATAAACTAATGTCTCCTTAATGTCCATTTTATACTGGCAGACAGAGATGCTATATTTCCTTTTCAATATTTATGTTATATTGAATCTATGGCAGTTGAGCTTATTCCAAGAATTTTGTGAAAAAATTGTATATAAAGGAAGGATTCTTGTGGCTAATGAAAAATTATGGTTATCCATCTTAAAAATTTGACCATTTTCTGAAACAAATAATTCCTTCACTTCTTAGAAATAGCTGCTCTGACCTGCAAAGATATGTCTAAATATGTACTGTCTTTCAAATTTTCTTGAAATGTCTGCCTCTTTAAGGAATCAGCTTAAGCACCCCAAATTGGATTTCAGTGTTCTCCCTATGTGTTCCCAGAGCAAACTAATTCATGAGAATTAGCCTGTGTGATTTAGTATTCCTCTGGTAGATGCAGAATACATATTCAGTTGATAAATTAAGAAAAAAAATTGATGACATACAATTCCCTCCCCACCTCCAATCTCTGAAGGAAGTTAGTCAATAAAATAATACTTTCCATGTCTTTGATGCAACAAATGAATATATGTGTGCATCATTAACATTTAAAGAGTAGTATATAGTGTGCCAAGAACAGTCACACAAATTAATTCATTTTATCTTCAAGACTTCTCCCTCTAATTCCAACAATCCTTCCCCCATTCTTCTCCATTTCATCTCCAGCCTAATGTAATGAAGATTAGAACTCAAAATAATAGTAAAAAGGAATAAATACAGCTTTAGAACCACTTGTATATGATCAGCATACTCTTCTTACTGAGCCTAAGAAGTCTGCGACAGCAAGTGGGGTCCTTTATTTATAGCAGTCCCTTCAATCTCCTGCCATCATGTGCCCAACAAAAGACCAACTGAGGTAAGAGGAGGACCAGCCCTTAAAGTTTTCAACAACAAGACTATGAATATAAGAAAAATTACTTATTTCCTAAGCAAATCAAAATTTACTTTCTTAGATACTCATTTTCCTCAATTCTGCTTAGTCAAGATTTTACTGAAAAACAAAAAGAAAATAACCAATAAATTAAAATCAACATCTCTTGCAGATGCTGATATTTTTAGTTTCTTTTTTTAAAAAAGAAATTAATAGTTTTAGAGTCTGCCAGATTTTTTTTTTTAAATAAAAATTGAACAGCAAGGTTATCTTGCTATGTGCTGGACATTTTAAAATGTAAACTTGACTCACCTTCAAGATTTTGACAGAACATTTTCTTGCAGCAGCTGGGTGATTTGGGGTGAATCAGGATGAATTTCCACAATTAATTTCTGAGGCTTTATACCTGTCAAAGAGAGAGTGAAAATGACTTGCTGTCTGGAGGAATATCAGCATCCAGGCTATCATTATCTGCCAAGAAACAACTTCAGTTCCTCTCCTCAGTTTCAAATGCAGTTAAAATGAAGGAGTCTGGATCTGCTTTGAATGTTCTCCATTTTTTTTTTTGAGAGAGAGAAAAAAATATTGAATTATTGAGGTTTTAGTTAGCTCCATAGGGGATATATTTCAAACTGTATGTTCACTTCTGTACAAACTATTGCTTTATTTTTTACAAATGTAATACACCTTTAAAATCCTCTGGAAACAGGTTTAGTTTTTTGTCATTACAGGGATATTTGATGTTTAATGAGGTGGAATGAAAAGATGCTTACCTGTTTCAAGCAAATGAAGATATAAAAGCTGCTGCCATTTTCCTGATTCATCATGTAGTTACTGTTACATAAAGAAGAATAAATTCATCATCAGACATCTGCACTTACACATCAGAAGGCAGTTAGATAAGCAAGCAGAGGAGATGCCATGATCCCAATGAGCATCTAGAAGGTTTAGAATTTACTTTGAATCATTTTCAGGAATTCTTTCTCCCAGTTTAGACATTTCTGAGAAAAATTATTTGTGATCTGAATAGTGAAATTGTATGTTGTTTTGCACTGGGGTTTTGTTTGCTTGTTGAATAGTTATCCTTGGATTCCTGTGGAATGTAAAACCAGTTAAAGTTGCTATTACTCTGTGTTGAGATTAGTTTTTTCCACAGGCCAGAGATTGTACTGTTGAAGAATTACCACTATAAGCCTCCAGTTAAAGTGGACATTTGAACACTTAACAAATGTATTATTAAGTAAAGCTGCAAACAAACAAACAAAAACCCAAAAGGTTTTTGTTGTTGTTTCAGACTTTACCCCTGGCACATTGTATTCTCTGGATTCTCTAAAACCACTTAGGGTCTCCTAAAAATTAGCTACTTGGAGGGCTTTCAGTTCTACAGGATGGTCAATCACATGTCACAAAAAAAAAAAACAAAAAAACATCAAGGCTGTGTCAAAGCCTCCACTATAGATACACGGGCTTTGAGGGACTTCAAAGATTCTTGCCTATTTTTCCTTTTCATAGCATGGATAACTCAGAATCATGTGGGTTCCAGACTCTTCCAAGTATATAGTCAATTAGTGGGCATGTCAACTGGCTCCCAGATTTGTTGTTCCCATGTTGATTTGTCCTCAGACCTTCTTCCTGTCACTCTTGTGTTCTCTTGCAACAGACTGACATCTCCCAGGCTTCTGTGTGTCAGCTGCCCCTTCCTGGTTAAGAACACCAGGAAGCACTGGTGGAAGACCACAGGGCTAGAGGAAGAAAGCGGCAAGAGTATCTTAACAATGTCCACGAATAGCCATGTCATCCTACTGCATTTTCTATCCCTGAGCTTGATGAAGAAAATGAATATTGAACTTTTACACAGAAGATGGGGAAAAAATGCTTTGATGGGCTACACAAGTTAATGAATGAACCAAGCAGGCACAGTAGGTACTTTTTTAAGAATACTCTTCAGTTGTCAATAGATTTTTATTTTATATAGTTTTTGTTGTGCTGAGAATCGAGACCAGTTTCTCACACAAGCGAAGAAAGTGCTCTACTACTGAGCTACAAACCAAGCCCCATAGTAGGTACTTTGAAGACACACAGCCCATCTAAAGAAATCAAGACCCCACGCACCTCCAAGCAACTACTCCTATGTGACAAAGCTGGGGGATGCAGCCAATTCCCCTGAATTTTTCATTGAAACAAGACAATCAGAGCTCTTTGTGAAATTTTCTTATTTTCAGGTAATAGAAAGCATATCCCTACTGAGGGAAGAATTTGGCAAACAATCTAGGATTCTAGCTTTGAGACAATGGTTCACTGGTGAGAAAAAATACATTTAAATGTCTACAATAAGTGGAGGGTTAAAATACTAATCTGAGTAGTTCTCCTTGACAGTTGTTCATGTCTAGCACTTGGTTATTTCAAACCACTCTATCTTAGTAAATTATCTCAGTATAGCTGCTTAAATATTACACTGACCTTGGTGTATCTGAATCCACACCAAGTGTGATCACTCTGAGTGTGTGGGAGTTAAAGGGGCAGCAGTTGATAAGGAACATGAAACTGAAGTAATAAAAAAGCAAACAAATCCCATTGTAAGGACGTGGCATACCTTCAGTTATTATCTACAAATAAACCTCAGTAATGAGATTTAGGGTTCCTCTCAGTTGCATGTTGATGATAAATTCTCTGAGGAGCTGACTCTAACCCATTAAAGCAAGCTTGCTCCTGCCACTGTGGCTGTTAATTTGACAAGACACTGTCACATTAAGTAGAACAAACATGTTTTCGCCCAGTCGGCCATCCAGAACCGATATGGCTGTTACTCTAACAACTGGATATTGATTGGAATCATTCACCCCTTCCGACCCTCCACTGGGAGTCAGCTCAGGCTGACGGAGGCCTTGCCTCTTTGGCACACATGGATACATGCTAAGGAGAACCACAAATTTTAAACCATTTAGCTCCTTGTCATGTTTATCTTCCAGACACTGTGTGGTCCTCTTTTACATCAGTGGGATAATAGCCTCTGAATAAATCACTGTTTTTTAATTTTATGGATCTACACATTCATCTGGAAGGGCCAATGTGTTTAGCATTTACACTTCATAAATGCAAAACATCAGAAAATACACAAAAGGATTTCATAAGAAATTTTAAAACTGAGCAAAAATTTAAGATCCCCGAACTCTAAAAGGGAGGAAGAATCAAACCTCTCTTTATCTTTCTCTCTCTCTCTCTCTTTTTTTTTGGGGGGGGGGGGATGGGATTGAACCGAAGAGGGTATAAACACTGAGCCACTTTCCCAACCTTTTATGTATGTTATTTTGAGACAGAGCCTCACTAAATTGCTGAAGCTGGCTTTGAACTAGCAATTCTTCTCCCTCGGCCTCTGAAACTGCTGGGATTATAGGCATATGTCTCCATGCCCAGCTAAAACCTCTTTTTAATCTGTATAATGTGAAGTCTTTAATCAGTTTTCAAATAAACAACCCATTTATTAGATAAAATCATAAAAGTCTATAACTCAAACTCACTGGAAATAGAATTGATAGTTAACCTATTATTAATCTTTGGTTATTTTAGCATTCTTATTAATAGGTGTACCTAACACTCAGCAGATTTTGCTTTCATCCAATAATTGATTTACCATAGATGGAATTAAACACATGAAACTGCTAGACTCTCTTTATCTGTGCCTGTGTATTAGACTAAACTTATCTTGCACCCTTCTCTCTGCATTATATTCCACGTTCATCATGGAAGCTCATAGTTGCAAAAGTACTTTAAAAGGACATATAGTCAAATCATTCATCAGAATGCCTTGCTTGGTCTGGAATGTTTCCAAGAAGTGGGCGTCCAGTGATGCCAAACCCATTACACACATTACTACTCTGGAGAATACTATTAAATGTTATTGTTTTACATGGAAAAAGATGCTAACATAAATTTTCAGCTCATTCATTGTAAATCCTTTGGTCATATAATAAAGTCAAACTCCTATTCTGCATGGAAGTCATTCAAATATTTAAAAATAGTAATACTGTTTTCCTTCTGTCTTCTCCAGGCTAAACACATTGTTTCTTTCAACTATTTCTCCTTTACCAGGAGTCTGAAAACTGGTCTGAGGGTCATGCCCCACCTTTTACCTAGTTTTGAAATAAATTTTTATTAGAACATGTCGATTTAAATTTATATTTTCTATAATTCCTCTCATGCTACAATTGCAGAATTGAATAGCTGTGGTAGAGATTTATGGTCCACATAGCCAAAAATGTTTATCTGATTCTTCATATAGAAAACCCTATTCACTGATCCCTGCCCTATACCAAGGTCCGTCAAGTCCCCTTGTCCTTCCTATTCTTGGTGTCTTAGGTTTTTGCTACCTCTCTAAGATAGTAACTCTCCAAATCATGAGAAGCTTATATCACTTGCTCTGGATATTCTTTATATTCACAAAGACAAGAAATCCACTCACTTATAAACATTCCCCATCATAATGCCCAGAGAAATTCCCAGATAAACCACTGATATTAGCCTGAGCCTGGTTTACAGTAGAAAAATATAAATTTTTATAGTTTTTCTCTAAATTTATTTTTGTTTGAATATTTTATTGTCTCTTTAAATATATACTTTTGTGAGCTGAGGGTGAAGCTCAGAAGTAGAACACATGCTTAGCATCTGTAGTACCCTGGGTTCAAACCCCAGCACCAAAATTAAAACAAAAAAATAAAGACAAAAACACACATGAACACCATCTTAGTACCTGTTTTTGCATAGCATTGTTCTATATACTGTATTAAATGCTAAATAAGGCAATCATTCCCCAAAGGCGTTTGCATCTGGTTGCATAAAGAAACGTATTTCTGAAATACATTATTTCATTTTTTTTTTAAAATCTCCCTTTGCTGGATTTTGAGCTCCTCAAGGACTGGGAACGTCCCTGATTTTTATTATTAAGTCTCCACAATGTCTAGAATAGCTCCTGGTACATGGATATTTTCAGTAAATATTGGTTGGATGAACAAGATCATAAATATGGGACAAAATATAATCAAATGCTAAGTGATAAAGACTATCTAAAAACCAGGATTCTGGATATAGATAAAACATGCTTTCCATATAGAACTATATTGAACTTTTATCATATGATTTAAATTCTCCTTTAAAAAGAAAAATCTCCTTTACAGTCTCTAAATTTATTATTTCACATCTGCATCAGAATTCTCTGGTTTGCTTATTAAAAGCAGAGATTCTTGATACCCATGACTGATATCTGAATAAAATCTGTCATGCCCATAAATGTGCATTATTATCAATCATCCAAGTGGTTCTTATGAACCTGAAAGTTTGAAAAACTACCATTCACAACAGAAGGTGACATAGACTCTAAGCAAATACATCAAGTGATGAAAAATTAATACTACAAAAGTCTAGCTTCTAATTTTTGGTAGCTTTAGTTTTGGAAAATAATTATTGATCAAGTTGCCATCTGTCTTCCATGATTTTCAATCACTGGTTTTGGTTGCATTCATTAAAGTCACATGAAACAATTTTTTTTTCTCTTCCATATGACAGCACTTCAAATGTGACAAGTCCTTTAAAATTTCTTCCTCAAGTTAAACATTGCTCAGATGATCTTATTGTTGTAGTTGTTGTTTATTCGTAGAATTGTCCAGGGTCTACTGGTTACTCCAAAGTTCCAAAGTTTTGTCATCAAAGGAACCTGGCATCCACAGTACATAGTAAGTGATTCTCTCCTCTTCCACTCAGAGCAAAATAGTCTAGCACAGTCCCACTCTTTATCTGCACCTGGAGCTACAGGAGGGACTTCCATTCTAGCTCTTGATGTCAATCTCAGCCAACTCATTGGAAAGTTGTGAAGGGACACTTACTCACAGACCATGAATTCCTGTCTCCACACCATTCTCAACATTTCTGGAAGGTTCTGTATTTCTCAACATCAATCTTCATACGTGTGTCCTAGAATAGGTTAGAGTATCACAGAGTCAGACTTAACCACTCCTTATACACGCAACCTTATGTCATTATTGCTAAAGTTCTTTTCATTCCTGTTTGTTTGATCTGTGAAATAGAGATAATAGTACTAGCCCATATGGTTGTGAGAATTAAATGAGGTAGTATATGTGAATTATTTAAAATAGTACTCTATGCAGTGAGTTTTCAATGTTAGTGATGGAGGGTTTTTTAACCTCACTATTATTTACATTCCTGTCTCCTCTTGCAGATTGTGAACCTCACAAGGCAGATACCACATCTGACTATTTTGATCTCCAGTTACTGAAGTGCCAGTAGGGAGAGCACAGTCATATGGATCAGTGGTCTCCAAGTTTTCAAATTCCCAAGTACTTTGCATATTCCTATCCTCCACTTTGTGTTCCTAAACTAAGTCAACAACTCTATGGAAACCGATTTCAAAAAGTCAAAATGGGAGGTTGAGGCAGGTGGATTGTGAGTTCAAAATCAGCCTCAGCACATTAACAAGACCCTGTCTCAAAATTAAAATACAAAAAAGGACTGAGGATGTGATTCAGTGGTTGAACCCCTCTAGGTTCAATCCCCGTTACCAGAATAAATAAATAAATAAATAAATAAATAGGTCACCATGACAGCAGCCTTCATCTTGGTAGTTATATCAAATTCAGCCTTCCTGACCCACCCTTGCTCTTATGTTGTCTTGCCTCCCGACAGTATACCTGATCTTCTGTCTTGGTCCTGAATATGTAGTCATGTCCTCACCTCCTAGAGACAGGCACTGGATTCCAACTCGCTCTCCGACTCACCCCATTTCTGGCCCCCGTGAGCAGCTACACTATCTATCTTAGTTGCAGCTCCTAGAACCTCAAGCAGCACTCTGTGTTGAACATTTGGTCAGCACTCCAGTCATTCTTAGAGAAAAGCAACCTGGGGAATGAGGAAGATTGCTTGATGGAGATTGGCTACACATCAGTCTGCTCTGTCCACACTGTGTCATTTCAGCTTCGACTGTTTTTCTATGCTGATAAAAGATGAGTGTAACACATCATTAATATTTCACTGCATCATCAGCGATGAAGTGTCCATGAAGCTAGTTCAAGGAGACATGGGGTTTTGCAGGTAAATCCCAGAAAATTTCATCAGCATCCGCTTTAGAAGTCAGAAGGGATGATTATGGTATCAGGTCTTAAAAGCAAACCGCAGGTGTTGAGTTTGACCTCCTTTGTCTTTGTGGCAGTGACCCAACACCCAATCAATCTTAAAGTCGGAATGTGATGCTCTACACAGAAGAGGCTGGTACAATTCAGTTGAGTGGGCGGGTTGATGGAAAGTGACTATGGCATTGCTGAGTTCAAATGGAATTAAGGATTCATGAGAGCATTGCGCAAGCAGGCAAGCATAGAGTCCCGGATGAATATGGAATGAGTCACAAGGGAGACCTGACAAGGCTTCGAATCCCAAATAAGCAAGGAATTGCTTTTTGATGATGCTGAACTATAAATATCATCACCTCAGAAAACCAGGTTCTCCTTTTACATCGAGAATGAGCAGAGAAGACTACATGAACAAATGTGTGTGTTACCGACAGGCAAAATGCTTTACATAAGTGAAACTGCTGCTCTGAAGCCACTCTTGAATGAATTTTGCAGAAACATTCTTAAGCTACTCTCTTAATTTTTTTTTTAATCATACTAAAAGTCATGAGTGGAATTCATATAAATTCAGTTTCTCCAGGCCACTTGCCAGGCAATAGAATTAATAGCGTTTTCTGTTGTTCCACTTTGGATCTGGCTATGGGATGGCTGATGTCTAAATATCACATGTCATAAAGATCTGTCAGGTTTGCCTGCCATGCTTATCCCTCTAACTCCTTGCACTCTCAAATTTCATGCTTTCAGCCATGGACAGAAAGCAAAGAAATAGCAATTGTATTTTTTGCCAGAATTTTTTTAAAACCATTGAAAAGAGCATGTCAGTATCCTTGGATTTTAAATCTTTGTGTTTGTCCTGAGCGGCCATTGTGGAATCTCTCACTGTAGGTCTTGATGAATTAGTTCAGACATTGCTCACAGTGTAAGCAGGTGTTTAGTGCTGTATTCTTGTGACTTGTCCAATTCTGCAAGGGAGAATAGGCCTATATTCAACACCAATAATTTACCAAAATGGAGGAGGTTGAACTCTTGCTTAAAATCCAGGACTGTTCTGTATTCATTGTATGCCTGGAATGAAATGACATGCCTTAACACTGGATCTGTGTGTGTACATTCTTCAAGCACGTACACAGATACATGCATACATAAACCTGCTAAAATACTGTACTGTCTCCATTGTAGCTGTCAAAATAATATGTCAGACAAAGGGAGTGAAACAAGACCTAATTTAAGGGAAATAAATTATGTATGTGGGGCCTGGATCAACATGGCTGTATTTGACTCTAATGTTCAGCAAGCTGATTAAACCAAAGCAGGTCTGAGCTTCGGACTACGTGACCTGAATTCCACTGAGGAAGACTCTACATCATCTGGGAAGAACTCATCTACTTCCTCTGATCTCTTCCAATTTCTGATTATTCTTTCTGTAATTATTTATCAACTAAAGGGAAGGAGAAGGTGCTGATGGCTACTTTGTGTTTCTATCTTAACAAACATCTTCGGAAACATTCCAGCACCTTGTCTGACAAATGCAAGTAGAATATTATCTATTTGATTAATCACAGTAATATCCCAGAACATTCATCATCTATTAAAAAGAATCTTTGGCCTTCCAGAATTTTGTTGGAGTTTTTATTGTTTTTTGTATTTTATTGTGATGTGAAGGAAAGCTAGGTAAAGAAAACCTATGTTATATAAATCTAACACTTCTCTTAAAGTGTAGTTTCCATCATGTAAACTTCACAACTCCCTTAAAATTATACTATTGGCTCCTTATGTGGGATATTTATTATACAAATAAAATATTCTGTATTTAAATTGAACTGTGTATATCTGTTTTTCTCTCACTCTTTCTCTCTTCATATATACATATATATATATATATATATATATATGAAGGAAAGTGACTATGGAAATATATGTGTGTGTGTGTGTGTGTGTGTGTGTATTCTCTTCTCCAAAAATAATCACAGCTTGGAATGTATAATAAAAGATATATATTTAGTCTTACAATCTTATAATCTTTCAGTATAGGCCTGTACATTAGAACCAGGTTTTGACCCCTTAAACTCCATCTGTGAATGAGACATATAGTAGTCTAAAAACCATATTAATTTTTTCTCACAATAAAAGAACCTTAAATGACTTGGGATCTGAAAATTCAAATAATGAAAAATTGATATCTAAGAAAGTGTGTGGAATATCAGAACAGTATTATAGGCTCTCAGGTTTACCAAAAAAGAGAAAAGAGAATGTCTCTCCTTCAACAAGGTGTTTGTAGATCCATGCCCCTGAGACCCTTTACCATCTGGCATCAGGCCATCTGCACAGCTAGCCCTTTTCTCCTGGTCCCCTCCACTAACCTACTGCTCTGGGCCTATTTGCCAGTCCCTAATGCCTGTGTATGAATTTGCACACAACCTTGACTTTGACTTTGCTTTCACTGCTCACCAGTCATCTCCCATCATTCATTCTCTATCTATTAAGAATTACTTATACTTCAAGACTCAACTCAGGTGTCACCTATCCCATGAAGCCCTTCTAAAGTACACCTTGTGCTATATGTCTTCCTTTCCTGACTCTAACAGATGTCAGCCACTCAAGACTAGCACATTTCAGCCCACAGGACACTAACTGGTATGCAGCAAATAAACCAATTAACCCATCACCATTGAACAAACGTGGAAATTTCTTTAGTCTTTTTTGGTTTTAAACCACATTTCCTGATAAAAATTATTCTTGCCCTAATTTTGTAGTGAACTCCACTATTCATTATTTATTCAAGAGTTTTTGTCAAACCCTAGACGTCTGATAATAATATTTATATTTTTTTCACCAATGAGCCCTGAACAATTTATTTATAGAACATTCTGACATGCCTTACGACAAATTTAAATAGAGCACCAGACTGAGTAAGAGACAGGAGAATTCTAGTTCCTAATAGTCTACTAACTTACTTGTAAGGTCTTAGAAAAATCACTATTTTTATTGAGTGTGAATATTTCAGATCTCTTTCAAACCAAGAAAAAAACTCGTCAAAAATGCTGAGTAGTACTGGGCATTACCTGTAATCCCAGCTGCTGGGGAGACTGAGACAGGAGGACGGCAAGTTCAAAGCCAGTCTCAGCAAAAGCAAGGTGATAAACAACTCAGTGAGACCCTGTCTCTAAATAAAATACAACATAGTGCTGGGGATGTGGCTCAGTGGTCGAGTGTCTCTGAGTTCAATCCCCGGTATCTCTGCCAAAAAAAAAAAAGAGAGAGAGAGAGAGAGAATGTTGAGTAGTGTTCTATCTAAGAATAATCACAAAGAATTGATTCCTTTATTCATTCAATGAATATCCATTAACTACCTGCCTCATGCCAAGCATTTTCTAATATCTAGGAATATAGCACTAAACAAAATAAAAAGCTGTCTACGTAACTCACTTTCTGATAGAAGAGGAGAAAACAGATGACACATCTATGGATATGAATATATGTATGTATATCTATATAAATTTGTTATCTATACTTATCTATAAAAGGTAGTGTTAGGTACTGGGGAAAGAAAACATTAAAAGCATATTAATTTTGAGAGGGATTTTGGTTGGGATAAAGGCAGAAAGATAAATGCCTCAAAGGTATACAGTATATTCAATGATGGAGGGATAACATCTCTTATAAAGCAACAGCTTAAGACAGAGAAATTGAGAGAAATAGAGGGTCTCAGACAGAGGAGACAGTAAGTGCAAAGGACCTGTAGTGGGAGTCTGTCTGACTTGTTCAAATAAGAGAAAGAGGTTAAAATGATGCAATAGGGATTAAAGAATTAGAAAGCAAGTAGAGAAAACTGTTGAAGAGTTGGGCTAAAGGAAACAGGTCATGAGGGCCCATAGGCCTATAGTTCTTGGTTTTGAGTAATGAGAGACTGTTGGAGGCATGATAAGCTCTGATTCTTCATTTTGGAATGATTGTGGAAGCTTCTGGATTGAGAGCAGACCAGAGAACTGTCAGTGAAACAGGTAGATTATTAAAAGGCCCTTATAATAATCCAATATAAAACTTCAGATGACTGAACTTGGGCACTTCTATGCACCACCACCACTGCACACACAGAAACATAAAAACTCGGCATTTATCATCCTAAATTCAAAGAATGGCATTCACCCTGCTTTACTAAAAAGTAAATGGGCTTTGTATGGAAAACAGCTTTAGTCATTGTTGTTACTATTATTCTTTTATTAGTAATTGCTATCATTTTCTGTGAGATTAATAATTATTAGACATTTTATAGATATAATTTTAACAAATCCTCTTGATGTCCTCTGAGGTTGGTATTGCTATCATCCTGATGTTTAGATGATGGTGTGAAGCTTTAAGAGATGAAGTAAAGTATCTAAGGTCACACAAAAAGTAACAGGCAAATTCTTTTTTCAAAACCAAAAGTTTGCCTCTAGGCATCTTGGCCAAGAAAGAAGAACAGAAATGTTCAGTCCTCCTAAATAATGCTCTGTTCTCTGGGTAATATATGTACTTTCAGCTCTGTTACCAGCTGTTCCTTTTTGTGATTCCCAGTAGGGCTTGCTTGTCTGGAATCAACACCAGAATTTTCTTGGCTCCTGAAATACAGGCAAGAGCTGACTTTGCCAAGACTTTCTGAGACAATCCACCATTGCGAAACAAGGAATCTCATGAACTGACTGATGAGTGGCCAAGAGCACCTGAGAGGTAGCCTTCTGGTATGCAAGTCTGACCCAAATAAGGCTACCAATTAATATTTCTGTAATCACATTGCCATGTAATTACTAGCCTCTAAGTTCACTTGTTTGGACATATACCAAAAATTAGATACCAGACCTCTAGTGAATTTGGCAGTAGTTGAAATTTACTATCATCAAGTTATCAATTTGTTAATAAGTAACAATTCTTTGTGTTGAAGTGACCAGTGGCCAAGATGACTGCTTAAAAAAAATCTTAGAGAAGAAATATCTAGGCATTTGAGAGACACTGAATGGCATCATTCCATTTCCTAGTAGAATATTGTGGTTTGGATGTGAGGTGTCCCCCAAAAGCTCATGTGTGAGACAGTGCAAGAAGGTTCGGAGGAGAAATGATTGGGTTGTGAGAGCCTTAACCCAATCAGTGAATTAATCCCCTGGTAAGGATTAACTGAGTGGTAATTGGAGTAGTGGGGTGTGGCTGGAGGAGGTGGGAATTGGGGACGTGGCTTTGTATCTGGCAAGTGGAGTTTCTCTCCGTACTTTCTGATCATCATGTGAGCTACTCTCCTCTGCCACGCTCTTCCACCATGATGTTCAGACTCACCTGAAGCCCCTGGGAAATGGAGCGGGCTGAATATGGACTGAGACCGCTGAAACTGTGAGCCCTTAAATAAGTTTTTTCACCTCCTCAGTTGTTTTCATCAGGTCCTTTAACCACAACAGTGAAAGAGCTGACTGAAACATAGAAAGAAGAAAAATGTCTATACTATTAAAAAGCCCCTTCAACTGCTCCCTCCAAAATATATGTAAATTAGGTTATCAGTTTACTCCATTGTTCACTGAAAAAAATATTTTTGAAAAATATTATTTCAAGAACACTAGTGAAGTAACACTAAACTTTATGGACAATGGGTACCAGAATACTTTTGAATTATCTTCATTATTCATCATGTCTTTCCATTCCCTTGACAGCCTTGATCAGTTCAGGTAGATCTTTGCAGTGTGAGAAAGAGATGAAACAACTGAGTCATTCTCAGCAAGGCTGGTATGCTCTGGAATTGGATTTCCTAAATGTGTCACAGTCTGTGTTGAATTTTCCCTAGCCTCACCAGTTCTTCTGATTGCTTACCAGGACTTTCGACACACATTAGGGAGAAGTCTCACTGGGATAAGGCATGTGGTCTCTAGTTATGACCTAACCTTTGTGTATATGTGGGGTGTGTGTGTGTGTGTGTGCATGTATGCACACATACGCAGGCACATATGCATAACCTTTGGTGCCCACGGGGAATGAACCCAGGGTCCCACTCAATTAATGAAATAATCTTCTTAAGAGTTATGATACTGTATTTCCTTTCTCAGGAGCAGTAGGTACAGTCTACATTCTGATTCTTACACCATCTCAGGAAATTATTTACACTCAGAGAGTTGGTTCTCTCTTTGATCAGAAGGAATAAATAGGCTCTTGAGAAGTAAAA
This sequence comes from Sciurus vulgaris, assembly GCF_902686455.1. Lineage (NCBI taxonomy): Eukaryota > Metazoa > Chordata > Mammalia > Rodentia > Sciuridae > Sciurus > Sciurus vulgaris. The sequence continues at coordinate 49,748,357 of NC_136472.1, forward strand.
TGTACTTACATAAGGCAAGTGCACACATATGTTCACTCCTTTGAGTATTAGCGAAGCTTGACAAGTAGTATTTTTCAGTCATTTTCTTTAAAAATTATCATCCTGCTGTAGCAAATAAATTCATCAAATTGTTCTTTATTAGGTAAGAGCATTTAATTCTGGCTCTGAATTTAGAAATCACCTCAAAACCAGATTGAAACTCTAACACAAAATGGTTTGTCCAATTTTCACCATCTTGAGACTTAATGGGACTCCAATTGAAAACTGGATGTGCTCATGTGCCTCAAGAAAATTTCCACAACTACTCAGAGTGAATGAGCAAAAATGATGGCTAACATTTCTTGAATGATAAATGTATTAGTTACTATCTGTCACTGCATAATACAAAAAGTCTAAACTTAAGGCAACAAATACTTATTATCTCATAGTTGAGGGTTCAGAGTCCAAAAGCAGATAGTTGAGTAGTTCTGGCTCAGGGCCTCTCATGAGGTTGAAGGCAAGACGATGGCCAGTTTAGTCATCTGATGTGGAGGATCTGCTTATAAGTTAATTCATACAGTTGCTGAGAAGAAGATTCACTTCCTCATTGGCTACTCACCACATGCAACTTAAGTGCTCTAGCAATGTGCAGTTAGCTTACTTTAAAGCAAACAACTCAAGAAAACAACTAGACACATGCCTAGTATAAGAGTTGACATATCATTATATCCTCTGTAATCCATTTGTTGAAATTAAGTCACTAAGCCCAGACTACTATCAGAAGGAATTGAGAGCTACTGCTTGAAGAGAGAACATTGAAGAATCTGTGGACATATTTGAAATCCACCTCACTCCCTATATTCTAGAAATTGTTTTAAGAGTGTGACATAAATTATTCCTATTTAGTTTTCATCACAGCTCAGTGAGAGTAGGAATTATCACATTCCTCATTTTATAGCTGAGATAACTGAGACTTAGAAAATTTCTGATATCCACATAGGTCTGGTAGTTCTGGGATTATAAATGAGCCAGTCTAAAGACAAAACATTGAGACAAAATGTTGAGACAAAACATGTCGAATCAGCCAAAAAGAATTATTTTTCTCCCATTAAAATCTTAAGATTGATAATGTATACCTAGAATATTTGGCAATGAGTTAGTAAGTAGAATTTTGAACTAATCATAATATATTATTTATTGACAAAGCAAAATAATTAAAATTTAGGAATTTACTGGTTATGAGTTAGGGTTAATTGTGACAGATAAAATTAATTCTTAAATGTTTTGATGTATACATTACACTTCACTCTCAAATAATATCAATCCAAGAAAATTAGTTCCTGAAATATGAGAAATGGAAAAGAAATGTGGCCATTTATTTAGCTAGGGCAGTTAAAAGTTCTAAAAGAATTCCAACAGAGTCTGGTATAAAATTATCTTTCTATCACTTTCACTCCTTCTATTTTTTATGCTCTCAGATTTACTTCCAATTATCTCATAAATGGGGAGGGGGAAGCCTCATTGAGAAACAACTTACACTGTCATTTAAGAGCTACTTTTCTGGCAGCAATGACTTGAATTTAATTTACTAGGGGATAAAATTGCAGTTGTTGAGAAAATTAAAGCAGGTGGGGGTAACAGTGGATGAATCAGATCAGGGCTTCAGTAATAGCAACAAAAATGTCAGGAAGATGTTAATAAAAAAAAAAATGGAGGGGCAGGGGAGGTAGCTCAGTTGGTAGAGTGCTTGTCTTGTATGTACAAGACCCTGGGTTCAATTCCCAGCACCCAAAAAAAAAAAAAAAAAAAAAAAAAAAAAAAAAAAATGGATGAAGAAAGAGGGAGAGGAAGGAAGAGCAGAAAAGAAGGAAGAAAGAGTGGGCATGGGTAGCTCTAATCCCAGGCACTCCTGAAACAGGAGGATTGCAAGTTCATGGCCAGCCTCAGCAACTTAAAGAGGCCCTAAGCATCTCAAAATAAAAAATAAAATGGACTGAGGATGTGGCTCAGTGATTAACCACCCCTGGGTTCAACCCACAGTTAAAAAAGAAGAAGGAGGAGGAAGAGGAGGAGGAGGAGGAGAAGAAGGAGGAGGAGGAGGACAGCAAAGGAGGAAGGAAGGAGAACTAATAAATAAACAACTAAAAAAATAAATGTGGAAAGAAATGTGGGTCTGCTATTGTTTGAATGTGTCCCCAAAAATTCACATGATGAAATTCCATGACCATGTGGTTGTTGTATTAAAAGGTGGGGTCTTATGGAGGTGATTAAATAATGAGGGTGGCACCCTCCTGGATGTTTAGAGCCCTTATAAAAGGGAGTCTTCAGGCAGAGGTTTCATTTTCTTCAACTCTTCGACCAAGTGGGCCCCTACCAGGCACCAGCCATGCCAGCTCCTTGAGCCTGGATTTCTCAGCCTTCCAAAGTATGAGAAAAAAATTTCCTTTTTTTATAGATTGCCCAGTCTCAATTACTTTATTATTGCAGAATCAGTGAATGGACTAAGACAGGTACAGAAGGTGAAAGAGGAAAAAGAATGATGTAGGCAAAATGCCCTGCTGTGACAAGGATGATGGCTTTTATGCAATTTATTGCTTCCTATTGTCAAGAGCAAGGACAGCAAACTACTCTCTGCTGCTTGCTGCCTCCTCCCCAAGAAGTCAACCCGCTAAGGGCTGGCATGGCAGCCCGCCAGCAACCTGGAAGGAAGTTCTCTGGAACTAAGGAGAGGTGTGGAGGCACAGGACAGAATCCTTCACCATCCAATCAGCCTTTGTTGCTCTACACCGAAGTGTTTTTATGCTGCTTTGTTGATAAAGGGAGACATTCTTTTTGAAAGATACTGAACCTGAATCTCAGTCATTTATAGAAAAGGTAAACATAACATACATGTTCATTAAACTATTACAATTAGGATTAAAAGAGATAAAGCAAGGAAAATATTTAGGACAGTGCCATTTTCATCTGCAACTATTACTATTATTAATATTATCAACTATTTTGCAGGATTTGGGTCATAGATTATTCCAACAAATGCTCCAAAGTTAAAAAATATTTAAATGATATAGAAATGCTAAGCTCATGGCTACTGAGATCTTTAAGCCAGCTCAATAAATGATACCTATGTAATCATCCTAGGATGTGAACAAATGTTTAAAAAACATAAGGTCGAGGAATGTCAGATGGACACCCAAACACCACATTTAACAAAGGTCTAGCAGAGACAGCTGATATCTGTATCAAAGAATCAGGCAGATTTCACCAGCTAGTCCCAACCAGGCTGAATTAGATCAAGCCTCCTACCCTGACCCCCAAAGGGGCAGAGTCAGTCCTGGAGGAGCAGAGCGGAAGGAGTACTTTGAAAATAGATGGGAGCAGCTTAGCTGAGTATAACTGTGCTCTCTTCATTTTTTTTCCAGGTGTATTAATCAGATCAGTCACTCCCCATTCTCTAGATTAGAGTAGGGAAGAGGATGGACTAAGAAAAGATATGCTAATTTGGCTCCTTTCAAATTGGAGGAGTGCCAAAGAAATGTTTCCTCCATATAGTGTTTCATAAAGAAATTCTGAATATTCCCAACCCTAGGCCAGCCTCAACTGGCTAGAACCTCAGGCCTGGAAACAAAGACACCAAAGGCAATTCAGAAATTTTAAATCCTCTGGATTTCATATGGTGTATATTCTCACCAAATATTTTATTTTAATGCTCTATTTTCATTTTTGCAACTTGAGGAGTTCATTACCTTATTGAAGCCCAAGGAACCACTTTTAAGCAAATGGTATTAAATCACTTAACCAGAGAGGTGATTGTATTAACAGTTACCAAAATCAGGGAAATCCTTAGGTTTATACCAGAAGGTTGGTTTTCCATCCCAACTCGATCACATTTTAGCCAAATATTCGTAAATAGAAATTTAAATCTCAGTTATCACATCTTTAAAATGGAGAGGATACTAGGTTGCCTAAGGTATTTTACATATTGCTGAGTACATCATTAAGGGATATATATTAAAGGATATTTGAAGGTGCTGTGTATGTAGATATGGCATCTTAATGGACTTCTAATGTATCTTAATTTCACTGAAAAAAAAATGTACTCTGGAAACATAAGCAAAGGAAATGAAGTCAGCAGAGTTTTAACAGTATGTGACAGCAAAGCACAAAGAGAAAAGAAGAAAAAGGAGATTCTGTTTTCTTCCACTTATAAATCCATTAATTTTTCACAATGTGCTCAGCCTTAGAGAGATTTTTACATAGAAGAGGAGCTTTTCATTATATAATATAAGGGCCAATATTTGACAATCAATAAGTTGTCAAACAATTGAATATTTCATATAGATGCAAAGCCAGTAGATTTATTCATTTAAAAAAAATAAGTCAGGCTGAATCTACCACAAGTATCTTTTTGTAAATGCTTTTCATTCAGAAATGAAACAAAAGATGTGCTGCTGCTAAGAGCTTCAAGGTCTGGAATAACTATGTGCTCCTTATTATAATTCCTTTCTTCAAAATAGGCATTTTGTGTCCCTGAAGGACAAGCCTTGTGTTCACTCAGCTTTAGGAATTGATTAATGTCTCGGGATGTGATGTATATTTAAGCCAGAATCGTGGCCTATTAGCAATTCACAAACCATGACTATGCACAGTGCTGTGCTAAACTCCATTTGGCATTACAAAATGTTTATAAATCTGCCTCTATTCCCAGAACGCTATATAAACACATCAACAAATCACATGCATATTATGGGAAGGAAGGTAGAAGGTAATGAATTTATCATAGCCTCAGGCTGTTTTGTGACAAATTAAATATCACCCTGACCACTGAGGACCTTACCAGGCAGCTGGTCAGAATGAACTATAGATGGATTGAACCTCTCTTATTGGAGACAGGAAGAGGCTCACCCAAACAGTATAAATTGAATCCCACACTAGAAAGAAAATTACACTATGCTAAAGTCAATTCTCCCATTTCTACAAGACTTTAGTCTTATGATTTTCTTAGAAAACAAACAGATTTTATGACCAAAAAAAAAAAAAAAAAAAAAAAAAAAAAAAGCCCTAAGAGAGAGGGGCTTAGTGGGAATGAAGGTAATTACCTTATTTGCATTTCCAGCACCTGAGATTTTTTTTCAGTTTTGTGGAAACAATGGACTTCAGAATCATTAAAAACATAAAATACAGAGGATGCCAATTTCCCTGAGTGTATGTGTGCTGTATTTCTAGCAATCGAGTTCTTTCTCCTCTTATCTACCAAGGAGTGGCTCACAGATTTGCCCTGAACCCACCGTCTAATTCCTGGGTTTCAATAGGATTTAGTCATAGGTAAACCTTTTCCTCTTTTAATCCAAGGGTATGTGTGTAACTGGACTTAAAATGCAATTAATCTCTCTCTTTGTTCAATGACTGGTGTGGAGGCATGTTCTAATATAAGCCAACTCTCTTGAAAGGTTCTACAGTTAGTTAAAAGGTTAATCTGATAAAGCTTTAGCTCATAAAGTACAATGGGTTTTATTGTATGTTATGTATATTTTGTCACAATTAACAACAAAAAAGTTGAGAAGATGTTTTGATTTGTTTTGTTTTGTTTTTCCAGGAAAAACACACACACTGATCTGAAAAGGGAAAAGTTTTTTATGATTAAATCACAGAATTGTAGATTTTCAGGTCTAAAAGTGCTCTTAGGAGATTCATCCACTATAGAGTTTTCCAGAATGTAATTCTAAAAATCAATTAGAGCTTTTCACTAAGAAAAGATTTCAGATTCATGGATGTCGTTAGTTCTGATTGTCACCATCCAATTGTTCTCTCCTTAGGATACTTCCTGTCTCCTTTGTAGTTTACCAGAGTCATGTGACTAATTCTGACCAATGAGTTGTGAGTGCAAGTGGTATGCTTTGTATTGGGCTATAATATTTAATGATGGGTTTGAGACTCTCATAAACTTTCTCTGTGTTTTCTAGCAAAATGACCTATAATTTTCATGATGGCCTATACTATATCAGGTGTTATCCCTGAGTAACTATGAAGAAAAGAGCCCCCACTCTACTGTCATTAGACTGTGAGAGAGGGAGAGATAGAGGAGAGATTTTCTTAGTTCAAGTCAATGCAATTTTTATATATGCATGACTAGTCTATCTGTTGGAAGCAATGACCAGTTAAGTTTAAGGTTCTAGATTTTTGCAGGTTTTCTTAATAAAGAAGTACTTGAAGCTTCAAAATGCTAAAAGGAAACATAAATCTTTAAGAAAGGAATATACCGGGAAACATTTCTCATACCAATTTGACCATGGAAGTTTTGGTACAACTGCAGAATACTTATTAGGATATCAAGATCAGTGTATTCCATAGAGCAACTAGGGAAATCATGTTTGACCCAATCTCTGCAGTTTACACAGTAAGTTAAGGCTCTAGGGAAAGAAGGTCTTCCCCAAGGAATTATTCAGTAAGCCATCAATCAGCAGTAAACAGAGGACTGATGCCTCTTGGCCATGTTCTGGACTTGATAAGATAAAATAGCTTCACAAGTACATTGAATGTTCACTAATGATCAAGCTTTTTACATGTCTTTAAAAAGTCAGTCACAAGTACCACCTTGCTATGCACATTAATATAAATTAAAATTAATTTTTGCAGGCTGGGGAGATAGCTCAGTCGGTAGAGTGCTTGCATTGCAAGCACAAGTCCCTGAGTTTGATCCCCAGCACCAAAAATAATAATAATAATAATAATTTTTGCCCATGGAGAATTAATAAAAAGAAACACTCATGAGAAATCCCCAAAATTTTCAACCACAACAAAAGTCAGAGTTAACAGAGTTACCTCTGTTTTTAGATCTGCGAGAGAAAAGAGAAATCTCTCAGCTGGATCTCCTGGATCACAGTTCTGTGACCCTGTGCAAAAGCTCTCTTGCTAAGAAGCTGCTGGTGAGAACCTCAAGGACACAATGGATTCCTTCTCCTTGGAGAAATATTTGGCACAAAGAGAGAGAGAGAGAGAGAGAGAGAGAGAGAGAGAGAGAGAGAGAGAGAGAGAGAGAGAGAGAGAGAGAAAGAGATTGATTTCAGGCTGAAACGAGGGGGAAAATATCTGGTTCACTGAGATTGTTTTTAAGCCACCAAAGACACCTTTGAAACAATTTATTTTGACTGATGTTGGAGGCCTTTGTAGAATTTCCTCTCCCTTCACAAAATCACAGTAGTCAGAATGATAGCTCTGCCATGAAGTAAAGATTTACTGAAACATCATTTGGCTTTCAGCACAATATTGAAGGAAAGAATAAAATCTGTTTTAAAAAAGAAAAGCAAACCGCTGCATGAATATTGCCAAAAATTTATTGATCAAAAAGTGCTCCAAGAAAAAAAAAATTTAAGTAACCTTTTGTAACTGCTTCCAACTTGGTTTTTGAGTTTCACTGAAGCACAAATCACTGTGTGGCATTTTATTACATAAATTGGAAAAGGTTCTAAATAGTATTCTGCATCTTTCTTAAAATACGGCCCCCAAATGCAGGATTTTCATGGCTCTTTGAAATTACTCAAATTGCATTGGAGTCTTCACCCTACTGAAATGAGATTTTTAGTTAAAAAGTAATGAAGTGTGATTAGAGTATAAATAATTAAAAAGATTTGGGTACAGACCTGAAACCCACTATGTGAATAATTTTGTCATGCACTAGGGAGTATATTGGTAGACACAGGTGGGGAGCATGAATTCTAAGTACTGCCTTGAGGGTTCAGACATAATGCATAGGGCCGACAAATTTCTGCTTTTCAGCCAAAGACCTTGGGAAAAAAAAATGCCTGCTGCTGTATTGCCTCCCCACATGAAGAATAGAGAGCCCCAGAGCCTCTCCTAGTGAGCTGCAGAAGGAGTGGCAGCTCAGCAGTATCAAAGTCCTCTATGCCTCAGCAAACACCAAGTACTGCAGTACCTAACTTGGGCGTTTCTTCCCACAAAACAGGAGATGAAATTAGGATAAACAGGATTTGTGAGAATAATGAATTTGGCCGTACATCTGCTATAACAAACAGCTTTCCTGGAGGACCGGAATATCGAAGGAAGTTCCAACTAGGACATAGAAGGAAGTAGTGGACCTGAACCAGAAAACCCACAGATGCTCTTTCAGCTGTCATTCATTTGCCCAGCACCCTTGAAAGAGGATACATGCACTCAGCAAAACGTTCACTTGTCAAATAGCAGCAACTATATAATGACTAAGCATGATTGTTTGCCTTCCACATAAAAATGGAATTAAAGGAAATATAATTGGATCCTCTTCCTAGCTCCTCGGTCATGTCTAAAACTTGCAAAAAGATTCATCCTTAAGTTCATCCTGTCTCATTTTTTTGCTGGTCACCCAATTAATTCATTTTTTTCTTTGTCTCTGATTCTCCAAAAAATATTCTGGATTTAACATCTTATTCTTTCCAGAGTTGTGGTTTCCAAAGGGATAATGAGAACCATGTAATACAAAATAATGAATCTTGAAAGGGAGTTTTTCTATATCTCCTGTCATTGATTGATAAAGGAAGAAGGGAAGTCTAACTACTAACCAAACAGAGCACTAGGTAATTACAAGTTTCATTGACTCCTTCGCTAATTCATTCATTTAACAGACATTATGAAATCCAGTAAGCAGATCACTGTGCTCATTATTAACCAACATACAGAAATAGAACACAAAGATCTTGATTTAATGAAACTTGCACTTTGGTGAAACAGGCTCTAAACAAATATCTACAACCCGAAACAGAACAAGATAGAAGTCACAGCAACATACTATAGAAGACAGGGAGTGAACAAATAATTCTGATCAGGAAGATGCAGAACTGATTAGAGCCTTGAAGTGGGAGTACATAAATATAAGTCTTTTATACTTGGCAGTAGGTAGGGAATACAAATGTACTGGGCTGAGAGAACTGCACAAGTGGTAGACAAAATGCCTGAACATAGAAACAGAATCTGACCAGAGCACAAGTCAGATCACTCAAGTGACTGCATGCTAATGTGGTCAGTAGTTTGAAAAAGTCCCTTAGGAGCTGTATTAATTTCCTGTATCTGCAATAACAAAATACCACAAACAAGGTGACCACAAAATAATGGAAGTTCCCCCCCCCGCCACAGTTCTGGAAGCCAGAATTGGTGGGGGGGGGGGGGGGAGAGAGAGAGACTCAAGTTATTAAAATTCATTAAAATTCATGATGAAAAAGGAAATATAACCACAGATACTATTGAAATACAGAGAATAGTCAGAAATTATTTTGAAAATTTATACTCCAATAAGCTAGAAAATCTTGACGATCTTGACAAATTCCTAGAGACATATGACCTACCCAAATTAAACCAGGAGGAATAAAAAATTTAAATAGATCAATTTCAAGTAATGAAATTAAAGAAGATATGAAAAGTCTACCAACAAAGACCAGATGGATTCTTAGCCGAACTCTACCACACCTTTAAAGAACTAATGCCAATCCTCCTCAAGTTATTCCACAAAATAAAAAAGGAGGGAACACTTTCAAATACATTCTATGAAGCTAGTATCACTCTGATACCAAAACCGGACAAAGATGCATGAAGGAAAGAAAACTTTAGACCAATATCCCTGATGAACATAGATGCAAAAATCCTTAACAAACTTTTTGCAAATCACATACAAAAACATTAAAAAGATAGTGCACCATGATTAAGTAGGGTTTATCCAAGGATGCAAGGTTGGTTCAACATACAGAAATCAATAAATGTAAGGTATCACATAAATAGACTTAAAGACAAGAATCACATGATTATATAAATGCATGCAGAAAAAGCATTGGACAAAATATAGTACCCATTCATGTTTAAAACACTAGAAAAACTAGGGATGGAAGAACATACCTCAACATTATAAAAGATACATGCAACAAACCAAGGTCAACATTATTTCAAGTGGAGAAAAACTGAAAGCATTCCCTCTAAAAACAGGAACGAACAAGACATGGAATCCCCCTTCCCCACTTGTAGTAAACATAGTCTTTGAAACTCTAGCCAGAGCAAATAGGCAAAAGAAAGAAATTAAAGAGATGTGAATAAGAAAAGAAGAGCTCAAACTATCTCTGTTTGCCAATGATATGATCCTATATTTAGAAGACCCAAAAATAACTCCACCAAAAAACTCTACAACTCATAAATGAATTCAGTAAAGTAGCAAATTACCAAATAAAAACCCATAAAACAATTGCATTCCTATATTCCAATGATGAATCAGTTGAAAGAGCAATTAAGAAAACCATCCCATTCAAAATAGCCTTAACCAAAATACTTGGGAATTAATCTAATCAAAGAGATTAAAGACCTCTACAATGAAAACTATAGAACACTAAAGAAAGAAATTGAGGAAGACCTTTGAAGATGGACAGACCTCCCACAGTCTTGGATAGACAGAATTAATATTGTCAAAATGGTCATAGTACCAAAAGTGCTGTACAGATTTAATGCAATTCCCATCAAAACGCAGTGACATTCTTCATAGAAACAAATTAAAGAATCCCAAATTAAAGTATCAGTAGGGTTGTGATCTACCAGAAGCTTCTAGAAAAGAAACATTCCTTTTTTCTTCTTAGCTGAAATTCTCAGCCTTAGTAGTCCTTTACCTGAAGCTGAACTGTTGCAATTTACACCTTTCTCTCCACATGGCTATTTTCCATCTGTGGTGGTCTCTGTCTGTTTTCCCTTCTTATATGGACAGCATTTATTGGGTTAGGATTCACCCTAATCCACTATGAAATTCCTACTAAGTACATCAGCAAAGACCCTACTTTCAAATAAGATTAAATTCTGAGATTCCAAGTAGCCATAAATTTGGGAGGGAGGGGGATGCTTTCAAATCTAGTACAGTAACAATATCATTTTGCAGGCAACAGGTGGGAATAACCTCTCACATATTCACACAGGCAAACAATGTATAATCCATCTAAAATCTTAGAAGACAAGTACAACTGACTACTTCAAAAGTAGCATAGACTCAATAGCCAGTAAGTGGTAGCAGGAGCAGGGAAACAGGAAGGGTCAATAGCTGCTCAAGTTTCTGGTGGAGGTGGTGGGATGGTGGTGACAATGGCACCTGTCATTTGTTGAGTGTGTCCAAATGCCAGGCAAGTTCCTAAATGCTACTACTTCATTAGTGCTCATAACAACCCTAATGTGAAAGATATTACCATTTTTCATGTGGCAAAGTTTTTATCCTTTTTTAAAGGATAAAGTCACAAAGAAGTTAAATACTTGGCCTCAGTCAAGTTAATCAATGTGATATTTGGAAAAGGAAGCCAAATGGTCAGAATCCAGAGCCTTAAATTCAACCACTGTACTAGAACGGCTTAAGATAGATGCTGGACTTATTGACTCCCTTTGACTACAGATAATTACTTTAAGGAAAAGAAGACAAAGCAGAATAAAAATAAGTTGGAAGCAGGTTTAAAGAATTATGTATTCTAGCATTTATTTAAGAATTAGATTTACATTTGATGCATTAAGAGGTGCAAAACCTCCCTAACAAATGTGACTTATAAAAGATGAAAAACAGAATAAACAGTGCGCTGTATAGCATAGCAACATAATGTCTCAGGACATGTAGTATATTATCATACAGGAATATGAAATGACAGAAAACACTTTTCTGAACTTCACTTTGGACTTGATATTCAAATTTTTATTTCTATGGTAGTCCATGGCATAGATTCTTGCTCTGCTCCTCTGTAAACAGGGCAGGTAACATCAGAGGGTTGATCCATGGTATACAGAACTGCATGTTCCAAACTTTTTATTTCCTTATTTTTGATTGATACTACAGAGTCACCTAATCATCAGAAAAGATTAAATATGTTGTGTTTCTATTTTATAAAAAAAATCTTCTTTAATCATAAGGTTTTCTCTTAGCATTTATTCTCCTTTAGGATTATGTCTATTTAGTATAATAAGGTTCATTTTATAGTCACCAATCCTTCCTATTTTTATTGCTTGGCTTTATTGTTTTATATGAAATAATCTGCTTCCCTGTTCTTCTGCCCCATTAATGCACCACAATTGCTCCTGTCTTAGACTATCTATCTGCAAAATGTCTTCTGATGTTAGTGCAGTATTTGACATAGCTTCTTAAAATTTGCTCCCTAGGTGGGTTTGGAAAACTCTTCCTGGTTTCATTCTTACCTCTGTAGTTTCTTAGTTCTCATTGTCCTTTTTGAACTCTGATTTCCAAACTTCTGATTAATTCAGTGGCTTTCAAATAAGGCATTATGAATTCTTAAGAAGGAAATACCATGATGTTAAGGGTTTGGGTAGGTGGCCTCCAAAATGGCTCCCAATGATCTCTGCTGTGGTGCATATACATCCTTGTGCACATATGTCTCCTGAGTGTGAACTGAACTTATTGACTCCATTCTGTGACAAGAGTACCGTAGATGCAATAAGATGTTCCTTCTGAAAGCTGGCTATAAAAGAACTGTGGCTTCTATCTTCAAAGTGTGCCCTCTCACTATCTCCTGAATTGCTCATCCTGGAGAAGCCAGTTGCCATGTTAGGAGGCAGCCATCTGGAAAGCCCATGTGACACAAGGGCCAGAGGCCTGCCCACTCCCATTTGAGTAAGCTCGAAGGAAGACACTTTATCAGTCAAGCCTTCAGATGAGACTATAGGCCTTACTGAAATGGACTGCAGCCTTACGAGAGACCTCCAGTCTGAGGCACTAGACTAAGCCTCATCCAGATTCCTGGCCCAGAGAAAATATGAATGAAGAATATTTATTGTTTTAAGCTGCTAAACTTTAGTACAGTTTGTTATGCAGCAACAGATAACTAATACAGGAAACCTATTGTTAGGTTCTACACTTACCTTCTACTTCCTGTTCCCAATATTGCAGCCCCATCCTGCTGCTTTCATTCCCCACCATTTCTCCTTTCCTCACCTTTACCAGAACATTTAATCAGGGAAGTTCTGTTTTACTCTGTCCTTTAAATTAATTTTCCTTATAAAATTTAATTTGCACAACATTTCCACAGCTAAAAATTAGTTGAGAAGTAGCTCCTTAAATGTTAATGTTTCTCAGGATTCATTACCTAGCCTCTCTTCCCACTTCATATAGTCTTTTAGAAATCATGTTTGTTTACTTACCTATAACTATTTCCCCTATTTTATTTTTGCGGTGCTGGGGATTGAACTGAGGACCTTCTGCATGCTAGACAAGCACTGCCTCACTGAGTCATATCCCCAGCCTTCCCTTATTTTTATAGATCCCAAATTTGCATTCAACTTATCTCAAAACTTACCTGATCATTGACCACCACCACTTGAGTGTCTTAGGGGCACCTGAAAGTGAACATATTCAAAACTGAAATTATAAGCTTTCTGTAAAAATCTGTTTCCCAACTTTATTTCCTACTTTTATAAATAAAGTTATAATCACCTAGGTCATATATAATGTCTCCCTCTGAAACCCAACTATTCTTTCAATGACCATTAAAAATCAAATAAAATCCACTTCCTTAATATACTCTGGATCTATAACCTTAGCTCCAGATAACTCTAATTTCTGCCCTGATTATTTCAATTCTCTCCTACATAGCTTATCTACATACACACCACACAGAAGTGGAGAGTTCGGGTTCTTATTTCAGATTGCCCAGTTTGAATCCCTCTTCTCCTATTCACTGTCTAGGTGATATTTAGACTTTCTCCTTAGTTATATCATCTATAAAGCAGGGACATTAATAATATTGCACAGGATGGTTTTAGTGTGTTAGCCTGTGCATGTAAGACATTTGGAACCCTACCTGGCAATATTGAAAGCTCTCAGCAAATGCTAATGATTATTCTAAATATGTGTGTGGTCCTGTGTCAGCAGCACAGGAGTTAGTGCATGGAAAACATCCTGAAAAACATTGGCAAACAGGGAGCACTAGTCAAATGTATCCAATGGTTACTATTATTACCTACTTTTCTACTTTTATGCCCATTTTTACCTTGCAAGGGTAATATGTATTAGTCTCAGATCTCATCAAGACAGTCCTTTGCTTAGTCTGTGATGGTCCACATATTAACCCTTTCAGGATCAGGCACATCTCTCAAGCTTCATTTATACCCACTCTTCCCCACTAAGACTCAAACTCCAAACAGTTATTTTATCTTCTTTAAATAGGCCATGTTCTCACATGTCTGTATTATTACAAATGGTATTCTTTCTGCCATAAATACCTTCTCTACTGACCTGCCTTATTCCCTCCTTAACCTTTCAAAATTTAGCCACCACCAACATTCCGTGTAACACACACACACCAACACAATCACAGATGCAGGTATTTTCTCCTATGAGTCTCCACATTACTCTGTAGACACATGTATGTCTAATATCTAAGGGATTGTAACTATGTGTGTACATTTCTGACTCTCTACATTAGATCCCAGTTATACAGCCTCTACCCAAGTCACTGGCAGGAGCATCTGAAAAACAGTAAGCACTAAATAAATATTAATTCATTAAAGAAGCTCCAATTTCCTTTTTTCCTTTGATAAAGTACATGAATTTTTTTATATTTTGACCCTACTGTCTTGATACAGAGGTGGCACTAGCTAAAGGAATTCTTAGTCAATATCAATAAGAAAATGGATGTAGGACAATGAAGAGCAATAAAGAGCTCTAGAGACCAATTGTCTGTCCAACACAGCTCAGGATAACGAAGTCTGAATAATATCTTCTAATCTGTGTATATCCTAGAGCTAGAGAAAGGTGCATATCTGGCTAGAGTCTACTGTATTAATTCTCCATCCCACAAAATTCCACAGTAATTTGTAAGAAATTGAAAGCTTTTGAATACTTCAAACAAAAACTGCACCCCCAACACCAGTGACGTTGGATGGGTCTCCTCTTTCAATCACAACCTGGTCAGGTGCCTTGGACTTCAACTTCCCTAGAAAGGTGGTACACAAATTCCCTGTTGGAGAGGGTCAAGATGTGAACCAGTCCAGTGCTTCAGTAAGTACCACCAAAGCCAAGTAAAGAGACCAAAGAATTTCCTGTCTTTTAAAATTTAATCAAGAACTGATAAGTCCCTGGTTCTCAAGAATATTTAAGAATGGGAGAGTTATAATTTGTTCTCTTCTAATATGATGTACGCTTTTGAAATATCCTGAAAAAGAAAATAACTGTTGAGAAATGACATGTACTGCTGACAGAAATGGGAGACTGTCTCAACAAAAGAGCAGAGTCGGTTTCACTAATGAGATCTCCTACTGAACCTCTGTGTTTCATGAAAGTTCTACATATGTGAGATGAGCAAAGAGTTTTCTCAAACCAAACCTACATTGCATAACTAGGATAGAGAGGGTAGGAAGAAAGTACTCCTATCCAACTGATCAATAGGAGAAAGAAAGAACTCACTTTAAACTTCTGACAAAGAGAAATAAAATAACTTTTCAAGAATGCATTGTCATTACTAAAGTAAGGTGGCAATTATCAGGGTAGGTGCAAAAGAGCACATGGTATACTTTACAGTTTATACTTAGTGGGATGTTTGGCATTTATTTTGACACAAAGTTGTTTCCTCAGATATATTGGCTAGGAGTTGCTGTGTTGCCATGGAAACAGAAAATAGAAACAATAAACCAATGATCGGAATATTTTATATTAGAAAATACAATTCACAAAAATGTGATAGCAAATAACAGACTTAAGTATTGACCTTATTAAGAAAAGGTATGTCAATTTAAGTTAAAAAAAAAGACTATGAAATGATGTGTCTTGCAAATATGAGCTCAATAGAGTATACACAGGACTTCATAGTATAATTCAATTCACCCTGTACATCAAACTACTTAAAAATTGAGAGAATAAGAGTTATTGCTTTTCAAAAAATGTTTTGCAATCTTATCTTCAAATCTGTGAGGTATTCTTGTTAGAAGATCTTCCCAAGTGACTCTATTAGGTCTCAAATGATGTGTCCACAAATTTCCAGGGAGAGGTCTTCTCAAACCATGTATCTATCTAGGATCTGATACCACCAATGTTAGAAAAAACAGTGGAGGAGTGGACTGACTTTGAACAGATACATTACAAGAGAATATTTATCAATGTTCAAGAGTCACATGAAGGAGTCATTCTTTGGGGTAAAGCAATTTAATCAATAATGATATACACCTTTGCATTCATAAGAATGGCCAGAACCTGCTGGACTGACCATAATAAATGTTGCTGAGGATGTAGAGCAGTCAGCAGTGGGATAAAAAAATGGTCTCATCACTTCGGAAAGGAGATATGATTGTTCCTTGTAAAATTAAAATATATTTATTCTGTGACACAGCATTTCACTCCCAGATAATTATTCAAGAAAAATAAAAACATGTTCACAAACTGCCTTGCTAAAAATTATTTATAGCAGCTTCTTTCATAATTAGCCAAAATCCAGTCAGAACCAGAATCAATAAGATATATGATTTATTTTAAGGAACTGGCTCATGTGGGAGCTAGAAAGAGAAAACTCTATAGGGCAGACAAGCAAGTTAGAAACCCTGGAAGGAGCAGATGTTGCAGTCTTGGAACAGAATTCTGTATCAGAAACCCCAATTTCTTTTTTTCCACTTTCTTTTTTCCTTTACATGGCTGTAGAGGATTTTTTGAAATATTATACATACATAGAATAACTATAACTTGTTCCATTTAAGGACCCCATTCTTGTTGTTGTATATAATGTGGAGTTACACTGGTCATGCATTCATATATGAACATAGAAAAGTTATATCTGATTCATTCTACTGTCTTTCCTATTCCCATTCTCCCTCCCTTCCCTTTATTCACCTTTGCCTAGTTCATTGAACTTCTAATCTTCCCTTCCCTTGTTGTGGATTAGCATCCACATATCAGAGAGAACATTCTATCTTTGCTTTTTCGGAATTGGCTTATTTTACTTAGCATGATATTCTCCAGTTTCATTCATTTACCAGCGAATGCCATAATTTTTCATTTTTCTCTATGGCAGAATAATATTCCACTGTATATACATACTGAATTTTATTTATCCATTCATCTGTTGCAGGGCACCTAGGTTGGTTCCATAGCTTGGCTATTATGAATTGAGCTGCTATAAACATTTAAGTGACTGTGTCACTGTAGTATGCTGATTTTAAATCCTTTGGGTATAAAATAAGGAATGGGAAAACAGGGTCAGACCATTGTTCCATTCCAAGTTTTCTAAGGAATCTTCATGCTGTTTTCCAGAGTGATTGCACCAAGTTGCAGTCCCACCAGCATTGTATAAGTGAACTTCTTTCCCCACATCCTCTCCAACATTTATTGTTACTTGAATTCTTGACAACTGCCATTCTGAATGGCATGAGATGGAATCTCAGTGTAGGCTTGACTTGTATTTCTCTGATTGCTAGTGATGTTGAATATTTTTTCATATAATTTTTGACCATTTGTATTTTTTCCTCTGTGAAGTATCCTCAGGCCTTTAACTGATTCAGTTGGGGCCCAAAAACATCAAGAATAATCCATTTCACTTAAAGTCAGTTGAATGCAGGTGTAGATCACATCTACAGAATACCTACATGGCTAGATCTAGATTGGTATTTGTTTAAATAAATAGGTACTATAGCCTAATCAAATTAGCACAATTAGCCATCACAGAGTCCTTACATAAAAGTCTATACTGTCTGATTTTATTTTATGGAATTTTGGAATTTGTAAAACCAATTCATGGATGTATACAATGAGAACCAAGCTTACCTTTTTGTCTTAGCACTTAAGTAACTTTGAAGTAGCAGGTGAGAATTTTCTGGGGTGTTGGTAACTTTCTATGTGTTGACGGGAGTTTGAGTTATATGACAGTGTGAATTTGTTAGAAGTCAGTGAATGCACTTGAGAATTATGCACTTTACATAAACAAATTTTATATCAAAAGAAAAAATATGTAAACACTCAACTGTATTTAATGATATATATGCTGAAGTGTTTAGGTGAAAGTGCACTAATGTACTTTTATATGCTCTGCAAAATGAGATTGATGCATGATAGGTGTTTATACAATGTAAATGTCAGGGTACAAAGGACTGAGGAATACACAGGATTTAACTGTCAGATGCTCTTCATTTTGGGGTTTAAATAGTTTATTTCATAGAAGAAGAGATTAAAACAGTGCTCAGTAGAGGGTTGGAAAAGTTGGGGCAAGGAAGGATAAAAGGAGGTTGAATAATGTATACCAAAATACAGTTAGAAAAACAGGACAAGGTCTGGTATTCTGCGGCACAATAGGATGACTATAATTTATAACTCATTTGGTTAAGAATTAAAAGAGAATTGTGCTGGGAAAACTGGAAATCCATATGCAACAGAATGAAACTAAACCCCTATCTCTCACCCTGCACAAAACTCAACTCACAATGGATCAAGGACCTCAGAATCAGATCAGAGACCCTTCATCTTATAGAAGAAAAAGTAGGTCCAAATCTTCAATAAGTCGGCTTAGGATCAGACTTCCTTAAGAGGACTCCCATAGCACAAGAAATAAAAGGAAGAATCAACAACTGGGATAGATTCAAACTAAATAGCTTTCTCTCAGCAAAGGAAACCATCAGCAATGCGAAGAGAGAGCCTACAGAGTGGGAGAATATCTTTGCCACTCATACTTCAGATAGAGCACTAATTTCCAGAATATATAAAGAACTCAAAAAACTCTACACCAAGAATACAAATAACCCAATCAACAAATGGGCTAAGGAAATGAACAGACACTTCACAGAAGAAGATGCACAAGCAATCAACAGATATATGGAAAAATGTTCAACATCTCTAGTAATAAGAGAAATGCAAATCAAAACTACCCTAAGATTCCATCTCACCCCAATTAGAATGGCGATTATCAAGAATACAAGCAACAATAGGTGTTGGAGAGGATGTGGGGAAAAAGGTACACTCATACATTGCTGGTGGGACTGCAAATTAGTGCAGCCACTTGGAAAGCAGTGTGGAGATTCCTCAGAAAACTTGGAATGGACCTACCATTTGACCCAGCTATCCCACTCCTCGGCCTATACCCAAAGGACTTAAAATCAGCATACTACAGAGATACAGCCACATCAATGTTCATAGGGGCTCAATTCACAATAGCCAGACTATGGAACCAACCTAAATGCCCTTCAATTGATTAATGGATAAAGAAACTGTGATATATATATATATATATATAACTGCGATATATATGTGTATATATATATATATATATATATATACACACACACACACACAATGGAATATTACTCAGCTATAAAGAATAATAAAATTATGGCATTTGCAGGCAAATGGATGAAATTGGAGAATATCATGTTAAGTGAGATAAGTCAATCTCAAAAATCCAACAAGAGGAATGATCTCACTAATAAGCAGATGATGACATATAATGGGGGCTGGAAGGGGGGAAAAAAAGAATTAAAAGAGAGGAATTCAAAGACTCCCAACATAAATGGGGATGTTTAAGGAAATAAAAATGCTAATTACCTTGATTTGAACACTACATCTTGTATGCAGGTAGCAAATTATCATACTATTCCCCAGAAAATGCATAATTATTATGTGTTCATTAATTTTTTTTTTATTTCTCCTAATAAATCTTGGGGAAGAAAACCAGTCTCTCAAAATAAGTTATAAACATCTTTTCTCCATCAACCAACTGCAATCAATCTCCAGACTAAGTACTTTATTAAACCACTCTCACAAAGGACATTGACCTCTATTTTGCTAAATCTGGAAGGCACTATTCCAGTCATAGTACATTTCATATTTCAGAGGAGGTTTCTCTGAACCTTAGAGCTCATTACATACTTTTGGGAGAGGAGGAGAGATTTAAATATTATCAAGGTTTTGTTCAAAATCATTGATCCTGTTTCCTCTTCCTAAACAGAAACTCTCAACCTTTTTGGATTTTCTGTGTCCTGGAAGATTGGTATTCAAAGCATAAATAGCAACATTGGTGCTAGAAATGCAGAATCTTGAGCCCAACTACACTGACCTGCCCAGTGCAAGTATATTTTAATAAGGTAGTTATCCTTGTGCCTATTAGACAATGGGAAGCATTGGCTTCTAGCTTAGTTGTCCACACCATCTATCAGATAGAGACACCACTGCCTCCGAACTTTTCATCTCCATCTCAAATTTTCCTTCCAACTCTCCTGTGAAGCCTCTTTTTCTTCTTTTCAGACATATAAACCCATTCTGTCCCTGATACTGTGACTCTCTAGTACTCTTACAGTCTGTCTTCCTTCTACCCAAAATTTGGCAATCCTAGTTCAATTAATGCTGGATTCCCAAACTCTATCTCTATTCACTCTCTTGAGCTCCAGACTTGTATGTCTAATCAGATATGGACAATTTCTCTTTGAATGTTCCACAGATACTGCAAAGACTCACTATATCAGAAACTGAGTTTATCTTTCCTACCAAAACAGTACGCTTCTCCTCCCCGCCATACCTCATGTTTCAGATAATGTCACCATATTTCATTCAGGACCCCTAACAAGAAGTGAAGACAGATTCCTTGCCTCTCTGCTCTATACAATAAGCAGATTATACTCACCCATCTTTTAAAATGTCTCTAATATAGGTCCCCACCTCCTCTTCCTTCTCATTGCACTGCTGAACTCCTACCCCCTTTATATTATTGACCCAATTTACCTGCTTTTGGTGAAGTACTTCTCCATTCCATTTCTGCCTGTGTGATTTACCTAAAATTCAAATTTCATTATTCACTTTTAAAATCTGTCAGTGTCAATAATAAACCTTGTGGTAGAAAATCCAAATGTCTTGGTCGTGCAAATGCAAATATCCTGTCATTGCTTTACCTCCTTCTTAAGCCGCATATTCCGAAGCCACATATTCCACTACTCCCTTACTTGCACCTCACACCCTGAGTGACAGGAAGGACCTATAGCAACTGAAACACTGTTTCATGTTTAGCACCTGTGAACACACCACTTTCTCCTGTTGGAAGGAACTGTTTTAAGAGTGGTGAAAACAACCTAATCTGTGGTGAAGTGGAATGATCTCAAGTCCTAGATCCACAGTTTTTCTAGTTTTACAACCTTGAATGAGCTACCCAGTGTCTCTAAAACCCAGTTTACTCATTCATAATATGTGACTAGTAAATGGGATTTGTCTGCCTATGTGTGTGGACAAGGTGTGTTTTGTGGCATATATTAAGAGTTCAGTGTGTTCTGTGGCATGGTTATCATTATATTGCCTGCAGTGTGTTTCCCCATCTTTCCTGGGTTACCAAATGGCCTTTAAGTTTGACTAATCTTTAGATAGATTTCTTCCTGATGCTAGATCCTTGACCTCTCTTTCCTTACATCATCTGCTTTAGAAAAGTTGTACCTTTATCTCTTTGAGACATAAATATTATCCTACTCTCTTGCCAGTTTTATAATCCAGAGATGTCAAGTATCTGGAAGCTATCCATTTGAAATGTAATCATCTGAGAAGATGGCATCCTATCTTCTAGTCGCTATGGGAGAGTAGGACACTAACTTTGGTGGATGCTTGCTTCAAGTTGCAAAACGATGTCTTTCATAAAGATATGGGAAATTCATTTCTCCCCTCTTTGGATGAAACACAGTGACCTGTGACTTCCCTGTTCTTTCCAGTCCCTAGTTCATCCCAGCTCTTGAAAACCCTCCCATCCTTTGGCATGAATCAAGGCATTAGCACCAAACTATACTAGTAGGCATTGACTTCATGGCCATGTTGTCATTGGACACAAAACAAACAGAAACAAAAAATAAACAACATCAAAATGTTACTTAACACTATCCTTTGTGAAACAACAATAAAATATATTATTCTATTAAATATCTGATCATGGGTACCTATCTCTCCCATCTGTAAAGTGAAAAGTATACAAATAGCACTTTTGCTACATGAAAAATATAGTTATTATCTTAAATAAAAGCACTTGTGTGATTGTGATTAGTTGGAAATTAAAATAACCATTTTTCATGCAACAACATTTTTATTCAAAAGAATAACTGACAAACTCAATGTTGGAAGACATTTTCTAAAAAGCAAACATAGCAATTTCATCAATATAAGGAAAACAACTGACAGTATTTGCAGTGATAAAATTTGAGTTTTCCAGCAAAATTTAGAATTTTGAAAAAAATGTATATGCCACAATGATTTTGAAAGCTTCCAAATACTCAAGTATTTTCTGAGAAAAGTGGTCATATTAACATGTGGATTTTTTATATTGTATAACAAAATGTGTCAATATTTAAAAGACACACAAACTCAATAAAATGATACTTTCTGATTGACCAATGCATGATGTTACAAAATCAAAAATCAATAAAAGATTCATTCAAAATGCAAGACCGGTGGCTTTTAATTTAATAAAGCATGAGAAGTCCATTGATGTGATTTTTAGATTTGACATTGTAATTACCATCTAAGAAACTACCACTTGTCAAGTTTTTGATACAGTATCAAGGATCAGTCATTATTATCTGAAAATGCTATTATAGTAGCTTTCCTTTTCAAACTTCAGTCCTCCCTTGATATCTGCAAGGGATGGGTTTCAGGACCCCCCAGAGATACCAAAATCCACAGATGCTTAAGTTCCTTGTATAAAATGAGGCAGTATTTGCTTGTAACCCAGGCACACATATATACCATATAATTTAAATCACTTCTAGATTACTTATAGAACCTAATGTAAATGTCATTTGAATTGTCATATACTCTGTATGGAATAATGAACAATAAAAATATGTATATGTTCAATACAAATATAATTTTTAAAAATACTTTTAATCTGGGTTTGGATGAATCTGAAAATTCAAAGCTCTTAAATACAAAGGGCTGACTGTACTTATCTGTATGAGTCTGAATTTTCTTCCTGTACTCAATCCAAAACATCAGAACAAATTAAATAGAGACAGATTCACAAGAATTCAGCTATGCTCTGTTATCCTTGATAGTAAGAAGATCTGCAAAATTATAAAGTTATGACATTCTTCCAATTTGTTTTTTCTTTGAAAAAAATATTCATTTTTAAATAAAATGTTTTATTATCATTGTTATTTTTAGATAAGAACATAACTATCTTAAAATTCAATTTAACTTTTAATTTGATAAACATCTGTATCTATAACCCATATAAATAAAACTTCTTTGAGTTTTTCTATAATGTAAGATTTTAAGAGTACCAAGACAAAGAAATGTGGGGATGACCAATACTTTATAGCACTTAACACAAGTTTTCATTCTATTCCATTTTTTTTAAATTTATTTTTATTGTAAACAAATGGGATACATGTTGTTTCTGTTTGTACATGGAGTAACAGCTTACCATCTGCATATTCATATATTTACATACAGTAATGATGCTTGATTCATTCCGTTATTTTTTTCCTTCCCCCCACCCCTCCCACCTCTCTTTTCCCTCTATACAGTCCCTCCTTTCTCCATTCTTGTCCCCCTCCCACCCCCCATTAAGTGTCATCATCCGCTTATCAGTGAGATCATTCCTCTTTTGGATTTTTGAGATTGGCTTATCTCACTTAACATGATATTCTCCAATTTCATCCATTTGCCTGAAAATGCCATAATTTTATTATTCTTTATAGCTGAGTAATATTCCATTGTATATATATACCACAGTTTCTTTATCCATTCATCAATTGAAGGGCATCTATTCCATTTTTAAATTATTGTTCATTGTCTATCTCCATTCATCAGGTTATTAGCCATGAGAAGATCTAGATCTGTCTTGTTCATTGATAGCCTTTGTGCCTCAAAGAGTGACTGGCACATGGTACATATTAGATGCTCAATAAATATATGGTTGCATGAATGAATCTCCATTTTAAAGTAAGGAAGCTGAGTTTTAAAGTTTGTGTGCCCAAGGTTATATTGCTAGTAAGTAGCTGAGGAGGAATCCAAAACCAGCTCTGTCCAACTGCAAAGCTCATGCTCTTGATTAATCAACCACATTCTCTCTGCAATGAGGATTTAGAAGTGGGCTAGTCAAAGCAATAGTCAGCTTGTGTATCAAGTATTCTAGCCCACATGAATATTCATAGCATTTTATATGCTACACAAAACTACTTTAAGACACAAAAAGAAACTTGAAGGGTATTTAAATCCAACCTCTCATACACTTGCCCAGCGTCCTAAGAGTAACTATTTATACAGCTGAGGGCCTGAGCCCTGGAACTTCCATCCACACCCATCAGAGCAAAAATCACATCAAGTGATTTTCATTTCTTCTGCCTCATTCCAGCACTGCTTTTTCTAAAACACCATATGATGAGGAAATGCATAAGAGAAGCGGAATCTGGCATGCTAAGTTGGGGGCATTGACTTTTTGATCACCAATTCATTTTTTTTAATTGCTGACAAAAGACCACACATCTTTTAGAGGTGTGCCTTGATCAATGACACCCAGCTACACACAGCAGGCCCCACTCTACCACAGCCTTCTGCACCTGAAATAGAAGCACATTCTGACCATTCCAGCACTTGGCAGAGGTACATTCAATGTGTAGGTCAATAGAGATCATAGCCTTTTGGAAAAGCCTTTGCCAAGTTTCTCTTATAATTTTATTACTTTTCCTTTACATTTAACACTTCAGTGTTGGGGATGTGGCTCGGTGGTAGAGTGTCAGCCTGGCACGTATGAGGCTCCAGGTTTGACCCCCAGAACAGAAGGTGGGAAGGAATATTTGACGCTTAAACCATCAAAGAAAAATGCATTACTACCAAATTATTTCAACTGGTGAAAGACAGCAACCAAAGCAATGTGACTCAGACTGTCACTGAAGACTGTTCATATGTACATTCACATATAACACAGCTGAATGTTGAAGAACAGAATGACAACGGCCACTGTGACTGTGACTCCTGCATTTTGCCTAACAGATTCAGGACGATGCCCATCTCACACCAATTCCAATCCCCAGGGAAATACCCTTGATCAATGCTGGCCTTAAGCACTGAGTGGTTTCTTAAGGTAGTAATCTCCCCAGCTTCCAGCACATAGCAGATGATCAATAAATAATCATGGAATGACTAATTGTCTACATGCTGGTACATATTTCAAGCAATCAACATAGGTATGGTTCCTTTAATCTGAAAGTATTATGGTTATACCAAAGACAAAACAAATCCTCTTGTCTGTATCAGGGAAGGTTAAAATCATAAATCATGGGGGTTTATGTACTTCTGTTAGAAAGATACTATCTTACCTTTAGATAGACTTAAATCCAGATCAGTGCTGTCAGACAAAAATACTGACTTAGTCTACAGTCCTACTGCAAAATATAAAGTAGTAAAATCTGGAAAAAATTCAAGCACATTTATTATTTGGGGCTGGGGAGTTGAGAGAGCATTAAATAATTAGATACTTAAATTAATTAAGTCAATAATTGAAAGTTTAAAACTATTCTAATTGCTATGATCTAAATGTTTGCACCTGTCTCCACAAATTCTTTTGTTAAAATAAAAACACCCAACGATATTATGAAGTGGGTGTGCTGGGAGGTAATCAGGTCATGAGGGCAGAACCCTCATTAGTAGGATTAGTATCCCTATGAAAGAAGTCCTTGAGAGCTAAACGCCTGCACCACCCACCACATGATAACCAAAAAGAAGGAGCCAGGACATAGGTCCTCACCAGACACTAAATCTACTGGCACCCCGACTTTGAACTTCTCAGTTTCCAGAATCATGAGAAATGAGTGTTTGTTTAAAGTCACCCAGTTTATGGTTATTTTGTTACAGCAGTCTGAATGGACACAACACTAATTATCACATTTGCCAATTAATTTTTCCTCCCATCATTGTTACTCATTATATTTCTGGATTTCAATCCATGTAACATCCAGACACTAGCACAGATTAAATGCTTTGTAATACGTGTTGCATTAATTTAATACACTGGTTTTACTCTCCATGATTTCAGATACATGTAGTCAACTGCTGTCTGAATTATTAAATGATAAATTCCAGAAATGAGTATAAGTTTTCATTCTCAGTGGCATGATGAAATTTCATGCTGTCCACTCCATCCTGCGCAGGATGTGCATCATCCCTTTGCTCAGTGCATCCACACTGTAAATGCTACCCATTCATTAATAACTCAGTGACTGTCTCGGTTACCAAATTTGCTATAGCACAGCATGCATTTGAGTTACCTTTATGTATTAGCCTAACTCTATGTCACATTGTCTATGTCATTCATGTAACTTCATCTGATCATGTAGGCCTTGTATCATCATCAAAAGAAAATGAGGATAGTACACTAAGGCATCTTAGGGAGGAAGGGAGAGAAAGGTCAGGAGGAAGGGAGAGAAAGGTCAGAGAGGCTGCATCAACATAACATTCATTACAGTCTATTGATAGAATTGTTTTGTTAGTTATTGTTAATTTCTTGCCATGCCTCATTCACAAAGTTTATAAATTAAATTATATATGCATAGAAAAAAAATTTAGTATATATAATTTTTAATAGTAACTGCGGTTTCAGGCATTGACTGAGGGTCTTGCATGTGTCCTCCTTCAATAAGGGAGAATCACTGTTCACTAGTTCTCAAATTACAATCTAAGAACTCCTGGAGGATTGGTGTACTAGAGGAACTTGCACCACATCACAAGGTCAATTTGCAATTTTTTAAGGATTTTTTTAAGCCATGTGTTAAATATATCCTCTATTAAAATTAAATCATAAAAACAAAATTAAGCAAATTATCTTAAAACATAGGTAATAAAAGCTCAAAACCCATCATTTCTTAATTATTTTGCTACATTTTCTATTATGTTTTTAAGTTTATTTAATCTACTATATTGTATGGCAGAAATATTGTTTACTGGCTTGCTACAGCTCAGCTCTTCCCAACTTTGAATTAACAGTTATGTCAGTGTATTTCCACCAGAGAAATTGGCAAGTTCTACAAATAGGAAGATTTTTTTTTGCCCCTAGTCAGTTTGTTAATTTAAAAAAATCTCAGGTAACAGAGCCACACACCACATTCCCAGAGTTCTCAAACCCTTTCCTGTAGTCTACCAGGTCCACAGATTTTTGTGGGGAGAGGCTTAATTTCTTCATATATGTCATTCAGAACAACACATTGAAAACATTAAGTATAGAAGCAGAGATAAGAGTGAGTCTAACTACAAGACAGATACTAAAGCAATTTTGAATACTTTATAACTATGTCTCTCCTCTATTTTCTTCTTACACATAAAATTGTGTGGCATTAATAATTGGGTGCTATTTTTAGTGATTCATACTTATTTTTATTTTTATATTTAAATTCTAGTAAGATAAATATTGATAGATGTAACTCATAAAAACAAAAGCCCTGTAGAGTTTTCAATACTTGTTAAAGAATAAAAAATGATCTGGTATCAAAAGTTTGAGAACCATTCAATTAGTAGTGTTGTTAATCCCTCATTCTGTTTTCCTGATTTAGTGTTGTCACACTAGAAAAGCAGATCTAGTCCTATGTCTTCATGACCTTGAGAAACTAATTTTTGACCTCTTCAAATTTCTATCTGCAAAAGCCATTGCTAACCAAGATGATTTTGATGATTTTTTTTTTTTTTTAGTTCTTAACTATGAGAATTATAAATGAGCTTTGCTCCTAGTGTGAAGGTAATAGAAATGTTTTTGCTTTGTCATCTTTTTTATACCTCCAACCCACATCATCACTGTCTTTAATAACCTTTTCCGCCTTAGTTCTTGTCCCCCAAAAGATTAACATTCAATTACATCAATATAATTACACATGTCACTACTTCCAGTTGTCAAGAAATCAGACCAGTTCTGGTCAGCTATGTAGTCATGTACAGATACAAAAATGCTCTGCAGATCAAGAAAATGCCATGGTGTCATCCCATCCATCAGGCAAAATAAAATAAAATAAAGCAAGCAATGTGACCCAGTTTAATACAGCACACTACAACTTAGGCTGCTTTCCATCTCCCCACAGCAGAGAGTAAAATGTAAAGACATCCGCTGCCTGCGTATTTTCTTTTGGGTACAGACTCCAGGGATTTGTTAGTATGTGCTTGGCATCCTTAAGAAAGTGTGAATTATCAGTCTTAATTCTAGGCAAGTCCGCATCTGCTGTGTCCTCAAAATTACTGCGGCAAAATGCAAATGAAATGCGAAATTAAAGGCCTTTTGCCAAGCGCGTCAAGACAGCAGCCTGCACTTTTGAATCACATCTGTGGCTTCTCTTCTCTCGCTCACGAGCAGCCACAAGGAGATGTGCAATAGCATCTCAGAGCCGGGAATTCAATTTCCAGATCCTTTCGCAGCACCAAACAACGATCGAAACCAACCCTGCCTGGTGAGAAGCTGCCTGGGCGTCAGGAAAGCCATTGGTGCGCGTGGGCGAGCCTGCGGAGCGCGCCGCTTCATTCAGACCCTGCACTGGTCGCGACCCACTGAGGCTGGATCCAGGGACCAGAGATGCGCTGAAATGACTGCCACCTAGGCCACTGGGGGCTGCTCGGTGCCAAGGGCAGAGCGCCCTCCCCAAGGGGCCCAATGCTCCCGGAGCCCGCGGCACCGGCGTCGCCGGCTTCCAGGCAGCATCCGGGACACCCCGGAATTTGGAGCACTTCCCAAGGGCAAGGCGGGGCGACCTCCACGTCTTCATTTAGCACAGCAGAAGGTCACCTCCGCGCTGCCCTCCCCTCCTTGGCACGTGCGGCCAGGCATCGCCATAGCAACCTCCCTCCCCCTCCCCCTCAACCTTATTATTGAACAGCTGAGACACTGAGCGGCCCTGAACTTGTTACTGCACAAGTTAATGCGGTCCTCTGAGGGCTTGGTTTCCTAACTATTGTTCTTTGAGCAACTGACTGCTTCCTGAAGAAAGAAATAGATTTTAAAAATAAATAAGTAAATAGATAGATAGATAGATAGATAGATAGATAGATAGATAGATAGATAGATAGATAGATAGATAGATAAACCCTACCAGTATATTCCAAATGTTCTCCCTACCTCCTCCTGGGCCAAATTTTCACCTGAATCTGATCTTTCTGCTCCAAGCAAATGCTACAGAATCAACTAAAAGGAAGGCGCAAGGGTTCAACTCCAACCGTAATTTACAGACACTAGCACTGGAACCATCTTGACGTTTAGAGGTTTCAGTTTCGCTAGATAAAAACCACTAATTGTATGACTACCTGTCTCCTGAATGGACAGTGAGTGGGTAAATTGGTTCACTCTTCCCGGAGGCAAGTTTTTCAAGAAATAATTATAGATTAAAACAAAGTACAGCTAGAAATATTCTTATAGCCACAAATTCTGTAATTTTTAAAAATCAAGCTAACATGCAAAAAGAGAATTGATTGAAGAAAATAGTGAGATACTATGTATCTTTAAAATGAAAAAATCCATAATTCGCTGAAAGATTTTTTTAAATGATTCATGGCTAAGTGAAAAAGATTAAATAGTGATTAATCTCATCCTATTATTTTTAAATTTAATGTATATAAGAAGGAAGTGGGAAAAGTGGTTGTCTCAGGATGGGGTTATTACAGGTGAATTTCTTTTTCTTTTTCCTTTGACAGTGACAAGATTATTTTATATAACAGTAAAAACGTCAAAAGCATGTTTTGTTTTATTTTATTGTGTCAACAAGTCTGATGCCTTTCATAAATAATGTATAAGTGACATTGTATAGCAATAAAATTATACATAGATTATAATATATGTATATCATACAGTTTATAATTATATTGCTATAAAAAGCACGTTTGAACAGATTGCAATTTAATATATTTTTATCTAAGTGTGAAGATTTAAATAGAAGAGCTCTGGATCACTAAGATCATTTGTCCTTTCCCCCTCAGCTATCCTAGCATTTGCCTTTGATTGGGAAAAGAAATATTTCTTTAATTATTTATGCTCTAACAAAGGAAACAAAAATGAGTTTCCATTGAAACCACAATCGTGTTAGGGAATATCAAGAACATTTTAGTATCATAAACCTTCATTAAGGATGAAGACTTTCATTTTGTTTTAGTTATCTGGTTACAGAATTTCAAATGGAAGAACAGTTATTAGTTTCAAATGGAAATCAGTGTGTGATGAGAGGTCTGGCTCCCATGTCAGATTGTGTTCAAAGTGGAATCCTTCAAAACCTCCTTCTCTGAGGTCCTACACCCAGACCCAGAACAGCAGGAAATGGCCTGTCATCTCATGCACACACTTCTACTTCATCCTGATGGGGCTCTGCTCTGTTCCTGCCATATGAGGGAGAACCTGGCTGTTGCCAAGCAGGCCAAGAGCCCTGCACCATTACACAGAAGACTCCTAATTTCTGAAGAAGGCTCATCCTAAGCCCAGGACTGATCAATGGGTAAAATTAAATCAGTGCCTTTTGATGCTTGAGAACTCTTTGCTGAGAATTTTCTTGGTGGTGGGATCATAGATTTGGGTGAAGATTACATATGATGCTATTGCTTTTTACATTATTTTCTAACAGAATTTTAGAATTCACATAAAAGCACAAGAGTTAGAGACATTGTGTTGCAGCATGCATTCATTAAAATTGAAGGTAGAATATTCAATCATGCAGGAAAGTGCTTATAGTGCAGTATTAAGTAAAGAGAAAGGAGTTTTAAAAATAGAATGTACAGCATGACCCCATTTTATAGAATAATTCATATTGCACACAATATTTAACATATTTCATATGTAAGTGAAATTTTAAACTCCAAAATTATGACTTGCCAGTTATTAGAGAAATCAAAAGAAAAAGAAAAGAGTAAGTCCATTAATAATGGGGTATTAATGCTTAAGTGTTTATTAATAAGGCTTTAATGAGAGAAAACATATTTTATCAGTAGCCAGGAAAATGTACTGCATGCTCTAATGATTTTTTTTTTTTTTTAGGTATGCATTTTGCCAGCAACTTGAAACAGTTCCAAAACCTACTTTTTATAAGTTCAGTAATTAAGGATGATACATGGCCTGGGTCACATTACCCATTTCACATATTCTTTCATCTCATCTAAAGTTCTTGGACCCTATGTTCTTTCGAACCTAATTTTTAAAGCACATATTATGCCATTTACCTGGAGACTTCTGTTTACAACATTGAAAAGATTAAATGGAGCTGGAGGTTGTGCAGGACCCTACCAAGCACATTCTGTGCATTCACAAGAGTAAATGTGTGCTCTGGATTCTGATCTGATTTTCCATAAATCTCTCCTTTGTAAATGGTGGAATAGTTGACCATATAACTCTAATTGAAAATCCACAAGCATTCCCCACTCAGGGTGGATGGTCAAGTATTTTAGCACAGTTTTGCAGGCCCATGTTGCCTGGACCCTGTTAACCCATTGAAGCTTTGAATCCCAACACTGCCTTTCCTACCTCCTATGCTTGGACACTGTGAGACTACAACAGCTAGCACATATTTAATTTTTTTCTGAGCTGGGCATTTTTATAATTCTCTCAACAAATCCATTTGGTATTATTACTATAATATCCTCCTTCCTATAATAGTCTCCTTCCTATTTTACAAATCAATGAGACTTGAAGAGTTAAACAATTTTACTTATCATCTACGATTAATAAGCATTTGGGTATAAGTCCAGGAAGCCTGACTCCAATTCTGGCCATTTATACAATGACCCACAAATGTGGCTTCCCAAATAAATCATTAGTTTGAGTGACTCTTTTTTCTGTAGAAGTCCTGTGTACTTTGCGGGACTCTGACTCTTTTTTAAAAATGTTGATGCTTTCTATCTCCCCTGAAACCTCTATCATCATAGGCAGACTTAAGGATTTCCTCTATGTCACCATATGTGCCTCAGTTATGTACTTATCAGATTATTCTGAGGCATAGTATAGCTCCTACTTTCACTGTTAATCTGTGAGCACTTCAATGCCAAGTTTCAAATTTCTGTTGATTTTATACCTCCAGTACCCAGTTCAGTGTCTGACTCATAAGTTACTTAATAATTAGTGACTATATGAATGATTATAAGGAATACCATATAGTTCTGCTTGCCCCCAAATTTGGTTACCATACGTAACAGCCATTGTTCCACTATTAGAGTAGGTGCTGCATAGCCAAATACTGGGCTCATAGCCAAAAGGCCAGTGTAACTCTGACTTTGTTATTTAAGTACAATCTTCTGCTGGGCTCTTGGTAAATAAGGACATATCCTTAGGGAGGGAAGGGATAATGTTAAGAGAACCCATAAAAATATCAGGAATGAATTTTAATAATTTGTCAGCTACTCTATTAGAAAAGAAGGGCCCAAAAAGATGTGGCACAGGATAACTAATTTTAACAGAGGGCTCAGAGTTTGGTGGGTGATCAAGAAAGAGCATACCTTAGTGAGATTCTGTAGTCACCAACCAAACAGTGCCAGACCTGCCTGCTCAGGACAGTTTACACTCATATTTCATCAAGACAAGCCTGAAACTCATGGTCTACCCATGCCAATTGTCCTTAAATGGTAAGTTTTTCTTTTCATTTCTGTCAGGCCACTAGTAGAACTGACTGAAGCAGTGGAAGGTTACTGTTATTTATGCCACATGCCTGTGTAATGAATATTTAACATAAAGACAGGTTTTTAAATTTTTTAAAAGTGCACTATAATGATACACAATAGTGGGACTCCTTATGACATAGTCATGTATATACACCAGATAATTTGCTCCATTTCATCTACCAGTACTTTCCCTTTCCCTGTCTTTTTTTTCTCTCCCTGACTTCCTTCCTCTACTCTACTGGTCTTCCTTATATTTACTTATATTTTAGTTAGTGAATTATCCTTATGCATAAAAAGTGGGGTTCATCATGGTATGTTTTTACATGCACTTAGCATAATTAGGTCATTCTGCAGTTCTTTCCCCCATCTTCATCCCTCTCCCTCAATTCCCTTCCTTTGTTCTACTATTTTCCCTTCTATTTTTAGGAGATCCACTTTCTAAAATTCCTTGTTTCTCTTTAGCTTCGACCTATGAGAGAAAACATTTGATTCTTGACTTTGAGTCTTGCTTATTTCACTTAGCAAGATGTTCCTGAGTTCATCCACTTACTAACAAATAAAATGATTTCATTCTATTTATGGCTGAAGAAATTTCTGTTGTGAATATATGTCACATTTACTGTATCCCTTCATCTGTTGACAGACACATAGGCTTGTTCCATAACTATACTTTTGTGAATTGTGCTGCTATAAACATTAGAATTCAGGTATTGCTATAGTATGCTGATTTAAGTTCCTTTGGATAAATGCCAAGGAGTAGAATAGCTGAGTCATATAATGGTGTCAATTCTAGTCTTTTGAGGAATCACCATACTGATTTCCACAGTGGTTGAACTAATTTGCAGTCCCACCAATAATGTACAGTGTTCCTTTCTCCCCACATTCTCACCAGAAATATTGTTTTGGGTTCTTGATAATTGCTATTCTAACTGATGTGAGATGAAATGTCAGTGTAGTTTTGATTTTCTCTGATTGCTAAGGATATTGAATACTTTTTAATACATTTGTTGGCCATTTGCATTTCTCTTTTGGAGAAATGTTGTTTTAGTTCATTTCCCTAGTTATTAATTTTTTGATAAGTTTTTTGTGTTCTTTATATCTTCTGTATATCAACTGCCTGTCAGAAGAATAACTGGCAAAGACTTTCTCCTATTCTATAGGCTCTCTCTTCATATTCTTGATGATTTGTTGTGCAGAAGATTTTAATTGGATGCCATCTCATTTACAGATTCTTGGTTCTATTTCTTGAACTTCAGGAGTCTTATTAAGGAATTCAGTACCTGTTCATACATATCGATAATGTTGACTCTCTATTTTCTTCCGGTAATTTCAAAGTTTCTGGTCTAATTCCCTAGTGTTTGATCCATTTCGAGTTGTCTTTTGTGCAGGGTGAAAGAGAGGGATCTATTTTTATTCTCCTACATATGGCCATCCAGTTTCCCAAGCACCATTTGTTTAAAAAGGCTGTCTTTTCTCCAACATATGTTCTTGGCACCTTCCAGACCTGTTTCTGTTTGCATAATTCTTACTATCACATCATCTTACTGTTGTGCCTGCATTTTCATGAGGCTATCTCAAATATCTTTGGGAAAAGTCTGAGAATAAATGAATACATAAGATGAAAGTAAACATACTCTTAGTTGACTTTAAGGGTCTGGTTTAAACTTTGCTTTGGGCTTTTAGGTTTATTTATGACCACATTTCTAAGAGAATCTAGGAGATCTTCACAGATGCCAAAACAAATGATTTGAAGGAAAGTGTCAAAATCTCAGGAACCTTGTGTTCACTCATTTGGAAGGAAATCAAACTAATTTTTACCCCAATGTATTTCCTGCATTCTAATTATGGAAACTGAGATTTAAGTATTAGAAGGTTCATTTGATCATTCTTGAAAACTTTCCTTTGTACTGTACTGCCATTGTACATTTAAGGATTCTTTTCCCAAGTTAGTTGTGTGGTGACTCCTTGGAGAGTTTTCTGTACACAAAATAAGGAACTAAAAA
Source organism: Sciurus vulgaris (assembly GCF_902686455.1). Taxonomy (NCBI): domain Eukaryota; kingdom Metazoa; phylum Chordata; class Mammalia; order Rodentia; family Sciuridae; genus Sciurus; species Sciurus vulgaris. The sequence continues at coordinate 49,782,878 of NC_136472.1, forward strand.
GTTAAGAAATCATAAAATCTGAGTTGAAAGGACCTCAAAAGTACTTAAAGCCAACTTCTACCCTGCTGGGTATATATTTTACAATAATCATGGAAGGTAGTTGGAAATCTCTTGTGACAAGAAAGGATCTTTAGGATTATTGCCTCTTTCTGTTCTTCGAATGGTGAAGCAGTCTTCCCAAACATGTTGCATTATCTTGGGATTTTGCCAGTGTGCAGTAATTTCAACAGGGCTTGGGATGAAAATTAAAAAGGAAGAGAATTTCACATTGGCCAAAGTCTGTGATGCCTGTTGTGGCTTTGTGGATAACTAGATCCTCTTGGAAGAGTTGGAAATCAGGTAGTCAACTTTTCAGTACAAAGATGTGTGCTATTCCCCAAGAAAATTCAAATATCCCTCTTACTCTAAAATTTTACCATTACTTTACAGGTTAAATTTTTTGTTTGTTTTTGTTTGATTTGTTCTTTTTATTATTATACAATAATTTGAGAGTAAACATTTATCATTTGGGTCTCAGGACCTAGTCTTACCCTAATAGTATCTTAATTGATTTTTGTAGAACAACTTCCCCCTCTGTTGGGTGTAGTCTGTATGGTATGGTAAAATTATTTCTTGCTTCCCACACTTGAAGCCTCAGTGTAGTCAAATGGATATGAAAGCCTACTAGACGGTTCCTTCCAGGACACTGAATCTTAGGTCATAAAAGTACACTGGAAACCATCATTGAATCAGTGATGTCTGAATAGGGTCTTCTAGCTTTGAGGTCATCATTATGCCTTGTAGACTTGTTTTGAATCTTTCCTAGTTCCAACCCTGGCTCTTCAAACTTCTGACCATTTTTTTTTTTTTTTTGTATTTATAAATTCCTTCCAATATTTTCTCCTTTTAAAAAGTTAACCAGATTCTAAAATTGATTGGGAGTGATAGTTGTGCAATTCTATGAATGTAATACAAATCATGAAATTATGCACTTTAAATGGCTCAATTATTTGATGCATAAATTATGTCCTAAGAAAATTCCCGTGTGTCTCTGTGTCTCGATCCTCCTCTCTTCTCACTGTCTCTGTCTCTGTCTCTGTCTCTGTCTCTCTCTCTCTCTCTCTCTTTCTCTCTCTCACACACACACACACACACACACACACACACACACATACACACACACACAAAGCTAGCCAGAGTTGACTGATCTAACAAGATCTAAGTGATGTTATGCTCCCATCAAAATGTAAATATCAAAGCTGGAAAGGATTACATATTCTGAAGTCTTCTTAACATTGAATTTCCAAGAAAATAGTAATGAGCACTAGTTTTGATGCAAATTCAGTGCTATTCTGAGACAGCAAGTGACAATGAGACCCCACTTGGGAGATGATTTTACATGTTCATACTGTTATGAGGATATTGGACAATGTAGCTGTTGGAGAGAGAGGTATGGAAATGTGTTGTGGTAGTCCTAAATTGTAGGTACTATTTTTTTGTCACTGGTCCTAAATCAAAATTGATCTTAAGTCATAAGCCTAGTGCCAAGTTTATTATTCCTGTACTGCAAATAGGTACCCGTCCTGCTATTTCTAATAAAAAGTGTATTTCAGAATAAAAGATGCACATGTGAAAATGCATAATTAACAATTAAAACACATTGCAAACCATCATGTGAAAGCTTTCTACGTATTGTTTTATTTAAAACTCATAACACCTCTGTACTGCAATTTGAAATATTTAATGATTTTTCTGAAGGTTATAGGACTAAGAAATAAAGGAGATGAAACTCAAACTCAAGTTCATCTGATACCTAAGGTCATGTTTTTATTCCATACTTCCCATCATGCTTGCTTTTTCAGGATTCTAAGAGGAAATTTTTAAAAATGTAATGAAGGGCAGAAAGAACTGGATAATAATATGCAAATTCCTGCTAATAAAATATTAATTTTAAAATTAAATTTAGATGATCAGAAACATTTTTAACTTTTTCCATATGTGCACACATACCCCAAAAATCATTTTCTTGGAATATAAGAATTATTTAATCTGTCCCTAACTTACCTCTTCAACCTCATCTCTTCTCACCAGCATCCTATACCCTCCAGAATTCATGAGTTATTCATGGACCATGATTAATAGAGGTTGCATATGTTTTTCTCTCTGTTCTAAATACCCTTCATCATTTCTATGAAAATGTTCTCAGTTTAATCTTCTCCTAATAAGACTGTCACAGTGGGTGGAAAGAACCAACACCCCTTACCCCCACAGACTTCTGAAATATCCTGCATATACTGCAAACATGGACGTTTCAGTCTCTTGTTTTGGTAGCTTGCCTCTTTCTATTATTAAATGTGAAATTATGTGAAATTGCATCTATTTGTCTTTAAATTTCAGTATCTATCTGGCCTGGGATATATTAAGTACCCAATAATGTCTGTCAACAAATTAATTAATGACTCAGTAGTTTGGAAAACTAACTTTTTTTGCCCAAAGTCTGATAAACTCAGTTTGATTTCTGCATAGAGTGTTTTGGTTAAACAAATAATAGGTTTAAGAGAGTATATCAGAAATGGTACCAAAGAACCATAATACAGGGGCTGTAGCTCAGGGACAGATCACGTGCCTCATATGTGTGAGACACCAGGTTCAATCTTCCTCAGCACCATATAAAAATAAATACACAATAAAAGATATTGCATCCACTTACAACTGAAAAAATTCAAAAATATAAAGAACCATGATATCATGGAATACATGAAAATGCTGCTAAAAGTAAAGTTTTCCTGACAAAACAATTTTGATATTGTGATAACTGGGAACATCAGAGGCCCCCAGTGTTTGTTATGTGTATGCTCTAACATCAATTAATTAAGAAGTCTTTACAGGATGTTAAATGCCAGGGAGCTTATTATATAGTGGCAATACTCCTGTTATGCCAAATATTGATCTAATAGCATTTCTAAACCTAGCGGGGGAAAAGTCTTATTATGGAATGGTCTGTAGAGTTATTATTCTGTAATTTTCTGAACTTCTTTATCGACTGACACTGCCATCCTGCTGCACTGACTTTGACAAATGTGTCATCGATATTAAGGTTGTTCTGTGCCAAATTTCATGCATAGAGACTCAAATTTTATAACCTGTCCCTGGATTTAAGACATCAGTAATTAGGAAGAGTTTTGGCTTTAGTCTCTGTTGCCTTGGATGGGGACACTGCTCCCAGGTTCTAGTGGGCTTCTTCTTTCCTGGGTCACTCCCCACCTTCTTTTGTGGAGTGTGCAGGGTAGAAGGATTGAACAGGCAAAGCTTTGACAAGTTCTTAATTCCCCTTTGCCATCACAAATATATGACCAATCTGCTGTAATAGGAAGCCAGATGGCTCTTGGCCAACTGTGAATGACCAATAATTAGCAGTCAAGTTTGCCTGGTCTCAGCATTTCCTGAGTTCTAATCCTTAACTTTGACAATTCATGAGTATGTGCAGGCACACCAGTCACAGAAGCAAAGATGGGTCCAAGGTGTTCCCAGAGAGAAAGGGGAACTCAACTCAGGACCCTCAACATCCTTGGCACTACATGAGGGAAAAGAAATTCAACATGCTCCAAAGGTATACACAGATTTATTTAGGAAAGTTGGTACATATTCAAAGGAGAATCGGGGCCATCTCAAGAGAGATCCCTTTGGGAGTAAAGCAAGGAATATGCACAAAAGGGAGAACATGGGTGGCCTTGAGAGTGACAGCTGTGTTCCAGGGGTTTCCAGTTCTGGAAACCTGGTGAGGGGTGGGTATGGAAAGTTGTGTAGGAATGATGTCGATCTGGTGATCTCAAGATGAATCTGATCAGTCTCAGGATCCTCAAGCTGTCATGTTCTTCATTATATGATCAATAGAGGGGGCTGGGACATCCCCTAAATCATAGAATCCTTAACTTATCATATGTTTCTTTGCGTATTCTTTCATCAGGGGTTAACAGCGCTCAAATAGACTAACAGATTTCCCAGGAATTTGGGGAGTAATAGGCCTGGAAAAGGACATAAGCTTAGTGAGTGACATAACTGGAAAAGTATGTGGAACTTCTGAATTAAAATTATATTTCCTTGTCCTTTCTTCATATGTCCTATCTACTTTTTTTCCTTCTATCCTCCCTCAAAATCACTATATGCTTAATTTATTATAAGAACAGATATTGCTGGAAAAAGTAAATATCAAGGTTAATATTTGTTTGTGAAGATTTTGAACTTAAAATACTCTGAAGGGGACTGGGGTTGTGGCTCAGTGGAAGGGTACTTGCCTGGCATGTGTGAAGCACTGGGTTCAATTCTCAGCACCACACTTAAATAAATGAATAAAATAAAGATCTATCAACATTTAAAAATGTTTTTAAAAAAACACTCTGAAGAATAAATGCAAAAAGATTAGGCATTAGTCTGCAAATGCAGCTCAGTGGTAGAGCACTTGCCCAGCATGTGTGAGGTTCTGGGTTCTACCCCACTACTTCAAAAAATAAAAAAGAAGACTCTCTTATTTGGGGAAGCCTTGATGGGATTTTACTATGCTGTGTATGTGCAATGCCATGAAATATTTATATATTGGATTACATCATATGAACTAGATAGATTTTAGCAGAAAGCATGACCTTTATGTCTGCCATAAAATCACAATCCTGGGTATCATGGTGTTGAGTGTAGTGTTATGGGGTGCAACTTAAGAACAGATGGATCACCACTGAGAAGTCCAAATTTGAGAGTCTTTATTAAGCCGGCCAGCTGACTGTCTCACACAATGCCTCCAAAAATGGCTATTGGGAGAACAGCCCCGACTACAGGGTTGTAGGGGTTCTTATACCAAAATCACATTAATCATAAGTGTCTGTTGCTATGATTTGAAATTACACATTAACGTCATGAGATGATCAACAGAGGGGGAAGTGGGTCAAAATGACCCTTAACTAGGTACAAAGTAAAGAATGGTTAGCAACATCCACACAATCATTGTTCACATGGTACATTGTGTAGGAGCAATAGGAATCAAAAGAGAGCAATTCTTTACTACATAGGAGTTGCCATTGTATATTATTAAACATGTCACATCAAGTAACTGATGATGGGCACAGAGGCGGGGTGTTCCCATGGGAGAAGCTTATTTCCTACATAACATGGAGTCCCAGAGCAAAATGGAGTCTGTTTAGTCATTTCCCTTAGAGTCTGGCTATAACATTCTCATGGAGTCAGATCTGTCAGCCCAACACAGTAGAGGAGTTGAGCATTTAAAGCCAGCATGAACGTCCATTTCTCATTTTTCCTACATGTTTATTTCACAGTAATTCCTTTTATAAGACAACCTGTAGAAAGTATCAAATATCAAGAAATATATGTGGAAGAAATGCTGAGATTGAAGTCATTATTTGACTCAAAAAAATCCTTTCTCATTTTTGGAAGCAGCAGCTCCAGCCTCATTAAAAGACATCCCAACTTCCACTCTGGCATAGTTCCAGAATTACTGTGCTCACATCCCATGACTAGCTACTAAAGCAACTGTTACCCCTACATTTTTTCCTTAAAATGAACTGCAATTTAAAACTGGAGGGTTTCATTCAGATGGGAATTGAGATACTAATATTTGTAAAAAGATTGAATACAGAGTTGAACGTAAATACATAATATGCATATTTCTCATTTTCAATAGTCTTAAAGGGTGACATAGAACATTGACACTGCACTCATTCATGCAATTGATGCCTAATTTGAAACATATTTTCTATTAAATAGATGATTGTATATGGAGAAGAAATAACTTCTTTAGTCCCTCTGTGTATATCAAAAGAGAAATCTGGAGCCATTATATAGTTTTTGCTTAAGATTTTGATTAAAAGATACAATGAAAATCCCATGAGAGCTTAGCCCAAGGTAGAGAATTTGAATTGAACATATTGAAAAAAGATCAGGTGCCCCAATACCAGTTTTAAATATCCTTTCTTACCAAACTACATAATAAACCATCCACATGAATGTAAAAACCAGGAACTTCCTGAATAATGGCCACATCTGTTTTCCAGTCAAACTTATATCCCCTATCTCTGAATTTGGTGAACAATTCAATTTTTGAGCTGGAAGGAAGTTTTAGTCCAATTCCCTGATATTACATATGAGGAAATTGAAGGACAGTGAGATTTCATCTTAATAACCCATATTAATCCTTCTAGGCTTATGCTCAGAGTCACTCCTTGGGGAGACCTCTGCTTCCTTCCACCATCAAAATTTGAGGTCCTTTTATTACATATTTACTAATACCTTTGCATTTTTATTGCATAGTACTCAATGTGCTTAACTTTTAATGTGCATTTGAAATTTTTAATTTTTTTGGTTTAGGGTCTGTTACCACAAACAAAAGCCCCCATTAGCTCTATGATCTGGGTCCTCATTGATTAGCACATGCCAAGCAAATATAGGGTGACCCACAAGAATTTAAAGTCAAGGTTTCAGTAACATTCAATGGCATGAACCTGTGAATTATTTCATTTATAAAATGAGAAGTTGAACTATGTTATCTTTAAGATTTATACCAACTGAAAAATAATTTATCAGTGTTTAGTAAGTCTGATTTTTTTTTCTACTATTCCACAAGTGTCAGATAACACATATCTTGTTGCGATCATAATTTCTCCACTTGTTGTGTGTGTGACTTAACCACATCCCATTCAAATAATGAAAAGTGTATTGGGAGGGTCGACTTGGCTCATGCAAGTGGAGATTGCTTTAATTGCGGTCAGTAGTGAGGCTTCACACTTCAGAGACTTAGATTGAGCCAGTGTCTGATCTGTGTAAATTATAAGTCAGATACACAAAGCACTCACAAGAGGGGGGCAAGGAATCTTGTCTGATAGTACTGAAGGAGCAAATGTAATTGACATTTTGGTAAGGATACACGTTTCCAGGAAGAAACATTTCAAAGCAAAGAACTGAATAGAGATTGTGACTGAGATGCACACAAACACCTCTATCATCTTTGACCTCCAGAGAAGCTTGATTTATTAAGAACATAGGAAAGTGGAATAATTTCATTCCTGGTGTTAGCAGAGACTGCAAGAGGATCATGGAAGGGAAGGAAAGTGGGTTTGTTTTAATCTATTTGCCTTATCCCTCTGCAGGCAAGCCAACCCATGAATAAAAGAAGAGTGCTTATTGAATTTTAGGACATAATTCTTTTGCCTGCCACCTCCCACTCTGCAAATTGCTTATGAAGAATGAATACTCTTTGAATTAAAAGACAAAAGAGAGTGAGAGAAAGATGAAAACTGCATGGACATTTTGGAACATAGAAAAAAGTGAGAAAGGTAAAGATAAGGATATGTGACTAAATTCTACCTTCCTTTGTAAACTCTCCAGATTAAAAGGAACCTATCTCTTTTGGTATTTAACCTAAATCCACCCATTTTAGCAACAACCAGGAAATATTAATTAAGAAGTTATAAATATTGGATATCCTAAGGCCTTTTCTGCCCTGAGCAAGTAAAATAATTATGCATAGATTATAGTATTAATCACTCATTTCTGAAACTCTACCCTTTACTTCACAACCGTATGTTAACACCCAGGCTCATGGTCCAAGACAAAAACATAAAATATACACCAGATTCCATTTGGTATTAGCTAATGTGCCATTTGGCCGAACTCATTGCATTTAACTATGCTTGCCATTTTGTAGGATACATTTGTCAGTCATTTGTTAGATCTTTCATAATTACATTTTTAAAAAAATATTTTTCAGTTGTCAATGGACCTTTATTCTATTTATTTATATGTGGTGCTAAGAATGGAACTCAGTGCCTCACACATGGGAGGCAAGTACTCTTCCACTGAGCTACAACCCCAGTCCTCATGATTACATTTTAATTCATTCTTGAATTTTTTGCATTCATTTTTGCAAAAGTTGTTAAAGAAAATTTCAAATTCCAGAGACTATTCTAGAAACTGGAGTTACAATAAGGCAACAAAAGGAAGAAAGGAATGAAAAATAATTAGGACTTGGCATAGTACAAGCTTTGCTTTGTTAAGTGCTTACTCTGTGTGGTAGATAATTTGTCAACTGGCCAAAACCACAGTGCCCAATTATTTGGTTGAACACCATTTTGGATATTACTGTAAAGGTATTTTGTAGATGTGATTTAGCATTTACAACCAGTTGACTTTAAGTAAAGGACTTGTATAATGTGAGTAAACCTCACTCAATCAGTTGAATCATTCAAATAAAAGATGAGGTTTACTAGAGGAATTTTGCCTCAAGATTGTAACACAGAAGTCACACCTGAATTTTCAAAACTGAAAGTTTCAGGCTGAAGACCACAACATCTTTTCGTAAATGTGTTGGCCATTTTATGTCTGTTTTTTTTTTTTTTTAGTCTATTCAGATCCTTTGTTGTGTAAGCTTCTTAGATATTTTCAATCTTGAATCCCTTATCAGGCATATTCCTTGAAAATATTTTCTACAAATCATCAGGCTGTCTTTTCAGTTTATTGGTTGTTTTCTCTGATATACAGAAGGTTTTCACTTTGATGTGTTCCTTCTTATTATTTTGTTTTTATTTTTGTTTTTTCTGATTTTGTTACCTGAAATTTTGGTGTAATACCCAAAACATAGTTAGCAAGTCCAATGTCAAAGAACTTTTCCAAATGTTTTTCTCTGAAAGTGTTAGGTTTAAAGTCCTGCATTTAGGTCTTCAATCCATTTTAAGAAGATTTTGTGTATGGTGTAAGTTAGAAGCCCAATTTCATTGTGTTATAAATATCCCATTCTCCAAACACCATTTGTTGAAAAGATCATTCTTTCTACTCTTGGCAATTTTGTCAAAGATTAGTTAACTTTATGTGCTTGAGTTTATTTCTAAGTTTTCCATTCTACTACACTGATATATTACTGCTTTTATGCCATTATTATATTTTTTGATTACCATAATGTTGAAATCTAATTTGAAATTAGTAAGGGTGATGTCTCCAGTTTTGTTCTCTTTTCACAAAATTGCACTGGTCAATCAGGGTTTTTTTTTGTGATTTAATATGGTTAAAAGGTACTTGGCATCAATAATTATCAGAGAAATAAATCAAAATCACAATGAGATACCACCTCTTGTTAGAATAGCTATTCTTAAAAGGACAAGAGTTAGCAAGTGTTGGTGAGGGTATGGAAAAAACAATAGCATAGACTGTGGGAATGTAAACTGAAACATTCACTACAGAAAAAAATATCCCAATTCCTAAAAAATTAAAAACAATTACCATATGACCCTGCTTTCTTCTATATATATATACCCAAAATAAATGAAATCAGCATTCCCATGTTCACTGCACTGTTATTCATAATAGCCAAAACATGGAAACAAGTATCCATTGATGAATGAGTGGCTAAGAAATTGTTATATGCATATTATATCTATATATAACATACAACGTGCTTATACATTTTGCTATATAATGTTATGTATGCATGCCACAATGATATACAGATTAAGTATGGTAGGCATTCACTTTATAATCCATTTACTCAAAAATTCTAATAATATTAGAATACACAAATATTCTAATACATATATTAGAACATTATTCAGTGCTTAAAAAGAAGGAGATCCTAACATTAATGACAGTAAGCCTGAAACTAGAGTATATTACACTAAGTGAAGTAAGTCAGACAATTCTTAGACAATGCGGATAATTCTGCATGACTTCACTTTTATATGGAATATTAAAAACGGTTTAATATATAAAAATCAACAATGAGGTCAAGGATGGAGAGAAATGGGAAGATAAGTGTTAAAAGGTAAGAGATTATACTTACATAGAATGAGTAAGTCTAAACATCTAATGAACCACTTGGTGACTACAGTTAATAATGTTCTATTGTATACTGGAAATCTGCTAAGAGAGTAGATTTTAGGTGATCTTACTGTATGGAAACACACACACATTCCCCAAAGGTAGCTATATAAAGAAATTGATATGTTAATTTTCTGAACTGTAGTAATCATTTTGTTAGGCATATGTATATTTAAATTTAAATATGTACACTGAAAAAGAGACTGGAATACCAGTTCTTCTGTGTGTTTCCAGAATGATGGCCTACTCTAAAGATTTTACCAACCTTCACGATTATGTGATTCGATTATTTTTCTAAATCTCTCTCTCTCTCTCTCTCTCTCTCTCTCTCTCTCTCATCTCTGAATTAGGCACTTTGCTGAAGCTTTGTATTAACATGTGTCACTTAATCTCTGTAACTAGAATCACGACATATAGATAATATGAGGTTTGAATCTAATTAGGGAAGCCCTTTTTTAAAAGAAATACAAAACTAAAAATATAAAATTAAATACTGACTTTGGAGTAAATTTGTACAAATGAAGCATTGAAACTTACACTGAACTAGTGCCTTACTAAGTCTACTTCTTTTTATGATTACCTGTGACAGGAATGATTTTTTTTTTTTTTATTTTTCAACCTGTATATGAGGGAGATGAGTTTTAGAAGAACGACTTGTTTCCTATCCCCTTAGAGTTCAGGGCTGGGGCAATGCAAACCTCTCACATTAATTACATGTCATGCCTGAGGCTTAAGGCTCTTCCTGGTTAGTATGTTAGGTAACATTTAAAATGGAACGTTTCTAATTTTGGTTGAAGGGAGGCAATTCTGAATGATGTGTACCTTCCAGCTTATGTGCCTTTTATATTCCAAACTCCAGGATGTATCTCACCCTCTGGAACCAAGCAAAGAACTTAGAGAAACAATGCACCATGAAATCAAAGTCTTGAAACCATTGTGATATTATGGGCAAGAACGAGAATAGTGCATTAAGAAGACAATGGAAGAAGTGGTTTTAATACTTTTGGAAATAGAAGCACATTTCTATTTCCAAATGTTCTATGTTATATTCAAGTACTTGGATTTACAACAGACACCATTGTACCTATGATAAGTTTTAAACAAATCTTGCTATTTTGCCTACTCAGAATTTTAAATTAAGCCACTATTGTATTCCCTCCTCAATCATATTTATCTCTACCTCAGTAACTATTTGCTGAATAAATAAATTAATAGACTAATGTATAAATGAATACTTGTGCAACAATATATAGCCATACATCTTCTTTCCTCTTCAGCATTCTGCATATTTGAAGAAGAATGCTGAGGTGGATATTACAATTTGTTCAGACTATCAAAGAAAATAACTGAGCAGTCCAATAAATTATTGAGAAACACTGATTGGAAAACCTTGAATCAACTCAGTCTTGGTCCATCCTTTAATCTATGATCAACTTACAGGCCCTGAATGTGTCTGTCTTTTTAAAAAACACTATCAGAATCTCTCCACATCCATTTTTAGGATCATAGAACTGTTTTCTTTTAATTTCTACTGAGATCTATAGGTTGTGATGACTAAAACCACCAAAGGTTATGAAAAACCAGCATCCATATGTGAAAGCCACTTTTTAGCATGAAAGATGTGATATTTTATGCTCTGTTGGAAAAAGGAAGGTAATACAGGCATGGAAAGGAGAATTACATCAAAGTTGTGTGACCTACAACATCTAAAGAATTCCTGTCTTTGAGTTCAGCTCTGGTTTTCCTGTTCAGGGAAGAATTGCTTGCCACCTCTATCCCTCTAAACACTAGAGAGAAAAGAATGAAACTGCTCACCATCTCACTAGGGTTCAGGACTCTTGAATTCAGAGAAAGGAAGTAGAAATCTGGCCTGTGACTTTTTTTAAAAGGCATTAATTAAATTAAATCCATAATAGCCAAAAGCTCAAACTCTGTTTTAGTCAGAGTTTTCACTGCTGCGACTAAAAGAAACCAACCAGAACAATTATAGAGAAGGAAAAGTTTATTTATGGGCTCACGGTTTCAGAGGTCTTAGTGCATAAGTGACTGACTCCAATCCTGGGTCCTCAAGGAGAGGCTGTACTTCTAGGCGGAGTGTGGCAGAGGGAAGCAGAGAGAGACTCCACTCACCAGATACAAATACATACCTCATAGCCGTCCCCACTGAACCACTTCCTCCAGTCACACCCCACCTGTCTCCAGTTACCACTCAGTTAATCACATCAGGGATTAATCCACTGATTATATAAAGGCTTTAACCCAATCATTTCTCCTCCAAACATTTTTTCATTGTCTCACATGTGAGCTTTTGGGGGACACCACATCTAAACCATAACAAACTCTAAGCAGGCAAACCTAGTTTGGTATCTTGAATTCTCATTTTATTAACAGTATGATGCTTGTGAAAGTGACCCCTTTACTGTGACTGAGTTTCTTCATTTCTTCATCAATTGGAAAGGATAATAGTAATAACTTCTTCACTGTTAAACATTTAATTGGATATTGCATCTGGTGCTTTGTGCATGGTAGGTAGCAGCACTAACAGAATGTAATTATTATAAAGTACGATGAACTGGAGTGCCTGTCCAACTGTCTTCCCTGAATAGAACCTCTACTTCCACCATCAGCCATACCAGGAGCCATCATGTAAGTACATTATGACCTCATCCTCAGTCACAGATGGTGACATAGGCTGGTGTTTGGAACTATAACTGAAGAAGTTACTCTCTTTGAGTGAGAAACTACTAGTCAAAGATCTAAAACCTAGAAGGCAAGGTCTTGGGAGGCCAAGGCTGAAGGATTATGGAAAATAATATACTTTCATGACAGCTCCTCAAGAAAAACAGAGGGGCAGTGTGGCTCAGGAGGAAGGAGGGGAAATTAGTCAAACATTAAACCCCTCTCAGTACAACCTTTCCCAGTAACAATGGACCCTGAGGGAAAAAGCAAACTTTCATCCCTTCCCAGGTTTATCCCCAGCATCTCCACCAAAAGCAAATATTAACCCCTTCCCAACCCCATTGGATCTTGAAGGAAGGAGGCAAATACTGAAACAATGGGTCCAGGACTTTTACCCCTCCCCATTGCAGATGAGTCCTGCAAGGAGAAAAGCAAATAGTGAAGTTCTAGGTAACAGTGGGTCCCAGAGGAAGGAAGAAAAGCAGTAAACACCAAGTTGTGAGCTTTTCCCAGTGACAATGAGTTTCAAACTTTTTACAACTGCCTTCCTGAGTTAAAATTTTAACTTGCACAACTAGGTCCCTGACTGTCTGAACTCCATGTCCTCAGTCTCCAATGATTAATTCACCCTCATTGTAAACTATAAAACCCAGACTTCTGTAACCCAGGGACCATCTCCATACACAGAAAATGAGCCCTCCCATGCCTAATGGATTGACTTCACTGCAGGATAAAGGAAAGCTTGCTGATCCAAGGTTTGCTTCCCATCTCCTTCCTCCATCATTTGTGGGCCATGAGCTTACAAGGTCATCTAAGAAGAGCGAAAATCTGGTAGCCAATGAAATGGAAGGATAATGCATAAGTGTAAATGTAAAGAAGCATGAGAAGCAGCAGCATCCTAATGGTATCTGACTCTCTGATTGCCATCACACTTAGTCACATCCCTTTATTTCATAAAGTTCTCATGCTCTATGCTATATCCCAATTAACTTCCATGATGTTTCCCTTTATATTTAAACTGGCTGACAGGTTTCTGACACTTGTTATCAATGCCAGCACTTTACCTATATTATTTCTCTGTATTTTCTAGATGAGGAAACTGAGATTCAAAGGTAAGTCATTGCCCAAGGTCAAACCACTAACAACTGGGAAAGCCAAGTTGGGATGTGAACTCACTGCCTCTTACCACTCCCTTTTGTCCACCATTTTCATGTATTTTCTTTCTCTTCTCCACTCTTGTTCACCTACATGATATCTAGGGGATCTTCAGTTCAGCAATCACCATGCATTCAAGAAGTCTTCTTTGACATCAAAGAGCAGACAAATATTTCTGTCTGTGCTCCGTAGGTGTTTTTGCTTTGTTTGTTTGTTGTTCGGCTTTGCAATTTTTTCACTTCGAATCCTAAGAATATCTCATTTTTTGTATACTTCACTATACTGTAGACTATCTAAAGGCAGAAGGGAACTCTTCCCCATCTTTGTAGCTCATACCAGGCAAAGACCCTGGCAAAAAGTAAGTCCTTTTTACATGTATTTTGAACTACATGAATAAAGGATATATTTAGAGAAGAAAAAGGGGGAGTTCTCTCTGTCTTCAAAATCCTATGACCGAGGAAGCCACTGACATTCTTATACAATAGAATTGGCCCAGCAGGCAGAGAGCCTTCTTCTCCTGGGCTTGATATTCCTGTCCTAAAAAGTAAAATAATGCAAGTAATTCTTTTGCTTCGCATCCCCCTTTTAACCTCCCAATTCCCACAACTTTGCAGTTCTGCTCTAATTGAAGGTGAGAGTGAAAAGCACAAATAATCTGAAGACAACCTGGACACTTTGAACCACCTCATGGTGTATCAACAGCATGGGAGAATGTCTAGTTAATAATGTTCATAAAAATCATGGTTTTCCATTCTATCATTCAGTGCTTGAACTCTCCAGGAACAGAAGCTACTACTTTTCATTATATTTTTCCTCAGAACTTGGAAAAACTGTAGTTTTTAAGTTGTTTCTTGAAACATGAAGAAATACGTGAACACAGTATATGCATGACACTATGTATGTTTTCAATAATATAATTTAAATCTAAAATAATGATAATATTATCAAGGATTCTTAAAAATTAAATAGTTACCCAGAGGAAAGTTAAAGGATAATATTTAAGAAGATTAATTTTTAATTAATTTTTAATTGATAATAATTACATACATTTTTGTATGCAACATGAAGTCTTGAAGTATGTATACATTGTGGAATAACTCAATTAAGCTAATAAACATATGCACTATTTCACATTTACATTTTGTAGTGAGAACACTTTCTTGGTGATGTTTTTAATAATATAATATTAAGTATAATCCCATTATGCACAGCGGAACTCTTAAATGCTTTTTTAACATCTAACTGAAGTTTCGTATCCTTTGATCAATATTATCCTGTGCCTGCCCCCAAGCCCTGCTGGTTCTAGGCCTTGATAACTATCATTTTATTTTCGGCTTCTATGAGATTAACTTTTTAAAGAATTTACATACAAGAAAGATCATGTGTAATAATACACATGCTTGGCTTATTTCATTTAACATAGTGTTCTCCATTCTGATCTATATTAGCATTAATGACCTAGTTTCTCTTCTACATATATTTTGTCCATTCATTCATTGATGGAGACTTAAGCCAATATCTTGGCTACTGGGAAAAGTGCTGCAATGAACAAGAGAGTAGAAATATCTCTTTGGCACATGAATTTCATTTCTTTTTTACATATACTCTCTAGTGGTTTTATTTTATCATGTATTTTTAATATGTTTTTATATATTAACTTACATATAAAATTTTTGCTTTTAACATTTTATGGAATCTCTACATAATTTTCCATAAGGACTTGCTTACAATCCCACCAACAGTGTGTAAATGTTTTCTATTCTCCACATTTCTCCAACACTTGTTATGTTTCATCTTTTTGATAATAGCCATTCTCACAGGTGTGAAGTGATGATATTTCTTTATAACTTTAATTTGCATTTCTCTGATGATTGAGTGTATTTTCTTATACCTCTTGACCATCGTTAATAAGTGGATGATGACACATAATGGGGAGTGGGAGGGGTTAGTGTTAGGGTTAGAGTTAGGGTTAGGGAGGGGGGCAAGAATGGAGGAAGGAAGGACTGTATAGAGGGGTGGGGGGAAGGGAAAAAATAACAGAATGAATCAAACATCATCACCCTTGTAAATTTATGATTACACAAATGGTATGCCTTTACGCCATGTACAAACAGAGAAACAACATGTATCCCATTTGTTTACAATAAAAAAAAAAAAAAACTCCTCTTGCTATATACCATATATATTTGGTATGCTGTGTTTCCACATTTGCATGTTTTAAAAATGTCTTTTAGTTTCCTTTTTGTTTTCTGGTTGCTCAGAGTTATGCCATTTTATTTTCACATATTTGTGAATGTTTTGATATTTCTCTTGTTGTTGACATCTTATTTCCTACAATTGTGATCATAAAAAGCTCTTAAAATAATTTCATTCTCCCTAACTTCATTAAGACTTGTTTTGTGTTCCAACATGTGATCAGTCCTGGAGATTATTCTACATGTGTTCTGCTGCTCTTGAATGGATTGTTCTGTATGTGTGTGTTAAGTCCATTAGTTTAAAGTGTAGGTAAAATTTAGTGTTTCCTTACTGTGCAGATGATCTGTCTATACTGAAATCAGGTTGTTGAAGTCTCTTTGTATTAGGGTATTACAGTGTCTCTTCAGATCTATTAATATTTGCTTTATAGGTTAGGTGCTCCCACACTGAATGCTATCTATTTACAATTATTACATCCTCTTGATAAGTTGACCCTTTTCCATTACATAATAACCTTATTTTCCTAATTTTGTAGTTTTTAACTGAAATTCTATTTTTATTCAATGTAAGAACAGCTATCCCTGCTTTCTTTTCCTTTCCATGAAACGTCTGTTTCTGTCCTTTCACTTTCAATATATGTCTCTCCTTAAAGGTGAGTCAGTCTTTTGGTCAGCACATAGTTGTCTTGGTTTTTAATAAATGAAACCACTTTATATCTTTGGATTGGATAATTTAATCCATTTGATCCAAGGCAATTGTTGATAGGTGAGGACTTACTACTTCTTTTTACCATTTGTTTTTTGGTTGTTTAACTGGTCCTTATTCCTTTTTTCCTCTCTTGATGTCTTCCTTTGTGATCAAGTAATTTTCTCTAGTGGTGTGATTTGATTTCTTACTTTTAAAATCTTTTGTTTATCTGCTATGAATTTTTGCTTTGTGATTGTCATGAGGCTTACATAAAACAATTTATAGTAATATAAGCCTATGTTAATCTGATAATTAACTGTCCTTACATTTAAAAAATCTTGAACACTTTCACTCCATCCTTTCCCACTGTTACACCTTTGATATCACACTTCACACTTTTCTACACTGTGTATCACTTCAGAAGTTAGTGTAGCTGCTATTATTTTGAATGCTTTTGTTTTTTGGCATTCAAACCGAAGACATAAATGAGCTATACATCACCATTACAGTTTAAGAATGTAGTGAATTTTATTTGTAACTACTTACACTAGTGAGTTTTACATTTTAAGAAGATAAATTTTTAAACACAGTTTACACCTAATTAAAATTATCTCTCCCAAAAATTTCTGAAAGAGAGATTGGAACTATGCTAAAAATGATATCAGATATGAGACTTGTGTGTGTATCTGTGTGTGTTTAAATTGGTGAGCCTCACTTCTTACCTTAATAGAGAAGAAAGCATCCCTTTTTTTTTTTTTTTTTTTTTTTTTTTTTTTTTTTTTTTTTTTAGGGAGACCATACAGAAATTTTTTGGAATTATAAAACTTTGGTAAAATGTGACTATTTTAGATACTTGAGCTATTCTGAAGCTATGAGTCTGTTACCATCCTCATTAAATAAAATCTTGAAAGATCAAATCCTCATACAGGTTGAAACCAGAAGGTTTCAAACAGCTGCTGCTCCATGAGGGGTCTACTTTGCGGCCAATAGCTATCCAAGTTGTTCTTTGAAAGCACTGTATCCTAAGCAAATGGAAGAAAGGGACAAGAGCTCTTCAGCACTACAGAGGACACAGCAAACAAAAAGGCATGCAGGGTGAGTGCTTTTAGAATAATGTAGCTTAGCTCAGAACCCTGTGAGAAGTTGCCTTTCTTCTTGCAGGATGGGGGATGGGGGATGGGGGAGCAAGGAAACCACAGAAGCACAGAGGGTTAACATAAACTGAGACTCTCATAATGTGGGAAATCGAGTTTGAGTGAAAGAACAGATTCCTCAATCACCATCTACAATATTTTCCACAGGAAGAGTTTGGTCTTCAAGCTTACATGATTTATTATACTTAAAACCTCCTACAAGCTGTGTTCACCATGCATGAATCTTTTTTCCACTGAAAGTTGCTGTTTCTAAATTTTGACATGTTAGAAGAATTTGTTCAAATGTACCTCTTCATTTGCTGGTTCTGATGAGGAAATTGTTAGTTGTTTCAAAAATACAATTTATCATGAAGGTGCTAACTCAAGGTGATAAATTAAACTGGTATTTGTATTTATTGCCATGAAGATGAAAAGAGTTACTTGGAAATAAGCTGCAAAGCTGCTCCAATCAAAATGCAAGTGAAAATCAATAATTCATCTTCATACATCTTCCTGCACTTTGCTGGCAATTGCATTCAAAATTAACAGCAACCCTGACAGCCAAAAGGAATGACTCTACTATGTTTCCCCTGGGGGGAGGTGGCACCACTTCAGTCCCAGTGACATAGTCTCTCCATTTTTCACACTCCTTGAGCTGGAAACTTATGAATCACATGTTTCTTGTGACATTGCTTAATCTATAATCTGGGAAATTATTGTTTTTATATAATCAAACCTAGCAAGGTTTTTTTCTTCCTGTTTGCAAGAAGTTGTTATTCCTTAGATATCCCAGCACCAAAATTCAATCCGATCAAACCAGTAAAGACCAACTGTTAGCTGTGGGAAGAGGTATCAACATTTTACAAGGGCTATGGGCCATGTTAGAAGAGGGGTCATCAGATGACATAGACAGGGATAATTTTGTTATGGAGAACAAAAACCCATTAAAGCCAATCTAGGTAAAGAGCATTTAGAATAAGGATGTAAGAAGCAGTTTCACAAGTTTCTAAAGACAAGAAATAAAGCAGATCCATGCTCAAGAGTGGCTTTAGTGCTAAAGTGTCATATGACACTGCTCAGTCTGATTCTCTCTCTCTCTCTCTCTCTCTCTCTCTCTCTCTCTCTCTCTCTCTCTCTCTCTCTCTCTCTCACCCTCTCTCTCTCTCTCATCATCTCACTGAAGGAGAATGAACCCCTATCCAAAATTTGGTTCAGATATTGGGACAGATAACACCAAAGATGCTACCTAGAGTCTAAAAAGATTCATTATTTAAAAATTTTTTTTTGGAAGAGCAGGGCAGACTTTTAAGCAGTTCCAAAATTGCTTGGGAAAGAGAGATGCAGTTGGTTTGGGGGTTTATCATGATTAAGGATGAGACTTGGGTAAGGATTGTCAGGCTAGGGCTTGCATGATTTGAACTTTTCAAATGTCAAGGGTGGAAGAACCCGGGTTTCTTAGGATACCAAGCTATGTGTTGAAAAGGAAAGAGGGTAGAAGGTGAGGTTTGAAAGTTCTTGGAAATTAATCCTCAAAAAACATATCCAGATATTTTATTACACTTTTCTTTCTCCCTTTGGGCCCAAATGCTCTATGATTTTGGATTCTCTTGCGTATGTTTTCCATTAACTTTTTTTTCATCTTTTAATTTTTTACAGACTGCATTTTGATTCATTGTACACAAAAAATGGGGTACATTATTTCATTTGTATGATTGTACATGATGAGGACTTGTTAACTTCTTTAAAGTCTCTTGTATTCTATGCATTTCTTGGGGCTCTGTTAGTAATGGCAGATGCTATAAGCCATAACAGAGTGACCCAATAACATTAATGTCTATTGCCATATAAATGACTTAATATCTACTTATAAATTCAGGAGTGAGAGAAAGAAAGAGAAATCAAGATTTAAGGGGACAAAGATAAAGACAAGAGAGAAAATGAAATCTATGCTTGAATTTCCTTTGGGCAATGCATCTACTTGAACCCATTCAATTCTGTCTAAGAAGATAAGGTCATGTGGTCCATATGCAGCCACTCAACACAAGGCAATTAGAAGTAACAATCATCTTCCCCATATATACTAATCTTCAGTGTTTATACCTCAGTGAATTAGCCCTCCACCTAACTAGTTGCTTATGCGAGAAGCTTGAAACTTCTCTCTTTGTAGAAAAATAATCATGTACAATGTTTATATTTTATGTGTGAGATAAAAATAAATTTAAACTAAAAAAGTTAAAAAAAAAACAGCTTTATTGTTGACACAGTACCATATGTTTAAATAAACAATTTGATATTTTTATATACTTATACATTGTAAAGTGATTCTGACTTAATGTACTTAATATGTCTAGATAGTTAATGTGCATGATGATAAGATTTAATTTAATCTTCCTCTTAGCAAATTTCAAGTATATACCATTCAGCAGTTTTAGCTGTTGCCCTTATGCTGTGTATTTACATCTCTTGAACTTGTCTGTCTTGCATTAATGAAAATGTATAAATTAAAAGTAAATGTAGGGCTCTGGGGTTGTGGCTCAGTGGTAGAGTGCTTAACTAGAATGTGTGAGGCACTGGGTATGATTCTTAACACAACATATAAATAAATGAATATAATAAAGGTCCATCAACATCTTAAAAAATATATTTAAAAAAGTACATGTAGAATTCATGATCATTTTTATCTGCTCACATGAAACATGAAGATTCTATGGTTCTGTATTTTGATCTATTAGCTGCAATGCTTCACCTTTCCCTGTGTCCATGCCCTTTCCCATGACATTCTGGAGTTCCCCTACAAAGATGGAATGTCCACTACTCATTGCTTCTGCATCAACATAAAGTTGAAATATCACAAATCAAACCATCTTAAATTGGGAATTGTTTTATGTGTACATAATATTCACTATTTTCTATCACAATGAATTTCAATACTGAAATCACCATATAATAATTCATAAATAAAATATAAGTATTTTAAAATATAGTACTTAACATATAAATGTTTCCTTACCATTTTCTGAAAATATTTCACTGTTTCCCCTTCAAACTAAGATAAAATCCAACATTTTTTACTTGACCTACAAGACTAGCTAATTTGTCACCAGGCCTTTGGTATCTCTAGAAATACTATTAGAAGAGAACATTAGGGAAGGATTCATGGTCTGTTTTTATTGACTCATATGGAACTGATGAAAACTATGTAGTGTTGTAGGTTGAAATATTGGCTGTGATGTTTTGCCCTTCCCTGAATCTCTGCCCTTTTCTGTGATATTTTGGAGTTCAGTGATATGTTTGGCCTCAGGTATATGAATTTCTTTGTCAAGAACACTGTTCTGAGTACTAAAAATGTTTAGATAATTAAATATTCTCTTACTATGTCACTATCTGCAGAATGCCTGACTTATAGTATTTCTAGTTTTTTCTAAATTACACAATGTTCTCCTAAATTCAAAAATAGATATATTAGTGAAATGTATTATTTCTATAGAGTCTAAAGAACTAGAAATTTATGAAATAACAGGGAAATGAAAAGACAGAAAAGTGAAGAAAATCATCCACATGCATAGATTGTTTTGCCTTTCAGTAACACTGTTCTTTTGATAAGTCTTCTCAACACAGATTTAACCATTCTCCTGTAATGCACCTAGTATAGTTTTCTATATTCGCCTTTTATCAAAACCTGATCTCAGATCTTTCATTCTCCTTCACATGTCATTAACTGTAAAACTTGAATTTTCCTCTGAGATAATGTATTTCAACACTCTCTTCTATGTCCCTGAATCCTCTTTTTGCTGGCCCATCAAAACCCTCAAAGCCAAGAATGTCATTCATCATTGGATTCCCAAGACATACCACTATTTTACACTAACAGGTTCCATTTATTAGGGACCTACGATATGCCAGTTCCTCCCTTAAATCCATTATGCATTCCTTTTCATTTCTTCCTCACAATTCCTATGATGTAGGTATTCTTATTATTTCAGCTTCAAGGACAGGATTTGTGAGGCACCATGGAGATTCTTTGCTTTAACTGCACAATGTTTAAATGACTGTCCTGGTAAAGGAACGTAGGTCTGCTTCACATGAGGGATTGTGCATTTAGGTTCTGGGTTGTCTTGTGGTCATGAGAAGGTGTTCAATGCATGTTTGCTTAGTGCATAAATTTGAATATTAATTACTAGTTCTTCCTAATGAGAAATTGGTAGAAACCCTGATCTACAAATCATTCTCTGTTCCAATGAGGCCTGACTCTCTTTTTCATGATAGTTAAATGCAAAAGAAAGTTTGAGAGAGAGGGAAATCACCTTGTGAGTGAGAGAACTATTTGTGAAATTCCTCTCATGATGATACAGACAATACTATTCACATCAAGTGGACCTGAAAAATGGCTGAACTTTACACTTTCTGTCTTAATCAAACCTTTCTTTTAAGTATATATTCGTCTCCTCTATTTAAAGAGCACATACCTCTGTGATTCTTAAGCTTATCAAAAGGTCACAATAAGATAAATTAAAGTGGAAAAGGAGAGAAGCAGCATGGGAATGGAGTGGAGATTTGTAGCTACAGGAATGCGTAGGCCCAGTTCTTCAGGGCATTTGAATCAGTGGGTGACAAATCGGGTTGATGAATGAGAGGAGGAAAGTAATCTAATTCTTATAAATGCTCGTTTTTGCAGGAGAGAAAAGGCAAGTTAAATGCTCAGTACCTTCAATGAAAGGTTTCTTGGAGTCTAGGAAAACTCCCTAATAATCTTCTGAATCCTCCTCCCAAGTCTTAGTCATTCACCAGACAAGGAGGAAATTAATTGCATCTTACCAGAGTGAGAAGATTGAAATACAAATCATTAAGGCTGGGTGGCCGTGATCGTAACATCATAGATTCATCCTTATTTAACCTTTCCTGGATATCTTTTTTATTAATTTTATTGTTGTTTCCCTGAATCTCCTAGCTATTCGCATTTCTTGCAGACATCTTGACCACAGCCATGTCAGCACATGTACCTTCCTAAAGCTCTGTTTGCATAATAAGTAACATGCCTAAAATTCATGACAAGAGTCAGTGTAGTCCAACCGATGGTATTCATCAATATTTTGCAATATCCTGAAGATTTTTCTTCAGTAAAGCAAGACTTTGAAAATTACTAAATGCATCATGTGGACTTTTTTTTTTAACAAGAAAGGTAATTTTAACACAACTACATACAATAAATTATAATACACATGCCAATTTTCCTTCCATTTTTCTTCTTCTGCCACCCCTCTTTATTATGGTTCTAACTGACTCTGGTTTTTCTCTCTTCTCCATTGTCCAGAATCCGCCAATGTGTACAATATAATTCTAATTAACTTCTAAAACCTATTCTTCATTTTTATTTTTATTAAAAGGAATGTTGACTACATATGTGGTCACCCTGGTAAAGTCTAGATTTTTTCATTTTCCTCTGAAGATGGGGATGGCTATACTTAGGTTTGGTCCAAGGTAATATGAGCACTAGGTTGAACTTCTGGGAGCAGAAGTAGAGGAGGACCATCTGTGGATCTGTAGGTGAGGGCAACTCACTCAGGTTGGAAGAGTGACCCAGTGAAGAGGCCTTGATCCTCAGTAGTGTCAAGTCACTCTGTCCACCTTGGACTCCTTTCCAGGAGGTAAGAGAGAAGTCAGCTTAGATCTTAATTGTTTAAGTCATCTAAGCCAATGTGTCCAGGTCTTACTTGTACAATAAGCAAGTCTTAACTTAAGGACCACACTGTATTCCTGTCCTCACCAGTTTTCACTGGACTGGTTACTCTGTATACCAGGGTCCTTTCCTAGGATTAAGACTCCTGATTTGTAATTGCTCAAACTGGTGTTGTAGAGTTTCCATAAACTTATTCAAACAGAGATTTCTTCATTCCAAAGAACCTACTGCAACTTATTTCATATGTAGGAAATAATCTTTCCTGATTATTATGAACCCATTGGCAGAACAGCTTGAATGTTTGGAAGTTCCTTGACTATTCAAACTGAGACTCTTTGGGGTAGAGTTTGTTTGTTCCACCCCTTTAAACCCAATCACCCTTTCCATGATCTTTTGTTCCAGAGAGATAGGAAAAAAAAAAAAAAAAAAAAAAAAAAAAAGCAACCAACACAGAAGAGTACAGAGTATAAACAATTTCCCAACACACCTTCCTGTTTAGATTTTCTTAAAATAAACTTTTATTTACAATATGTAACATTGGTTTATTTTTCTTTAAAATTTGTTTTAAATCCCAGAAAAAAAACATATTTAAAATTGCCAGTAAACCCAGTGCTGTGTTAACCATTTGTAGCCATTTCTTGCTTTATTTCTCTTTTATCAAGATAATTGTTATACTACATAATTTTTATTTTCAAAAACTAACCCAACTCTATATTATGTATAATAGTCAGAGAATGCTAACTGTAGCAAGCCACTCCTGTGGCAATGTTCAACAGAACAAAAGTATCTCTTGATTAAGCCATGGTCAAGTATGTCTTATCCAGGACATTTACTACATTCATTCACTCAAAGACCCAGGATCCTTCTATCAGTGGCTTTGCTGGTCTTCTGGTTGCCTCGAACTCCCACACTGGATTATCTGGACCTTGTCAACTCATAAGAAAAGAGTTAGTACAGAGCATGAAGGACTTCACAGGAGATTTCAGGAGTCAGACTCAAAAGTGGTACCTACGACTTCTTTCAACATTCAATGACCAAAAATTAGTCATATGGGAACCTCTGAGTGCAAATGATTGGGAGGGAGTGTATAGCTGTTAGTTCAGGGAAGAAGTGTCACAGTTTTGGTGAGCGTCTACTTTCCCTCTTTAGCATGGAACTTTCCCATGCCAGTGGAGTCCTTATCTTTGGAAATGTAATTCTAAATGACTATACAGATTACTTTTGCCTACTCTGATACTCATATTCTTTGTTGTTGGATTCCTAACTGTATGCCCCAGCATCTATTTCTGTTTCTGAAAGTGTCTTGTTAAATTTCCCTCTGTCATCACATACGTTTCTCATTTCTGCTCTCTTTTCTTACTTCAGCATCTCATCAAAAACTTCATGACAAAATTTCTACTTTATACCTGAACCTACAGAAGTCTAATTAGTTCTAAGAGCTGATGTGTATGTAGAATAATAGGGATCAAAGGGAATATTTGGGAACTGTCAACAATTCACCTTTCCTTGACCGGGAATAGCCACCCCCTCCTTTTTTATCATCCTGTTCACTGCTCTCAAATCATAAACTTCAAATGGAACTGACTAAGCTACTAATTCCAGGAATATGAATTAAACCTAGGTTTGCTTGATTAGAACATCATGTCCTTCTTTGCTAAGTTGTTATTTCAAGAGAACTGAAGTCAGCTTGAGAGTGGTTTAAATTTAAAACAAAAAGAAGACAAGTCCTCAATTTTAGCCTTAGAAATATTACATACATCTATTCCTGAAATTTGTGTACTGATGCAATTTTTTAGTTTTATATACATTTTAATTTGGACTAGACTTTTAAATTTTTCCAGAAAGGGTCCCAATTAACATTAAACAGGAAGCATAGGGAGTAATTCAACGTTTATCAGTTCATTGGGATGCCACTCCAGGAGAAGTACCACCATGATATTCAAAAGCAACAGAATAAATTGAAAATGAAAAATAAAAGCATCGTTATTGATAAAATAAGTAAACTAGAAGAACAAAGGAAGAGGGACAAAATAAGCATGGTGTGGTGGGGTACACTTGTAGTCCCAGCTACTTGGAAGGCTGAGGGAGGAGCTTCGCAAGTTCAAGGCCAGTCTAAACAACACAGTGAGATCCTGTCACAAAATATGAAGGACTAGGGATGTAGCTCAGTGGTAAAGCTAAGGATTCAGGTTCAATGCCCAGTACCACACGCACACAGACAAAGAGGGCTGAAATAATGGGAAGAATCTCAAAATATGTCCATTGTGGAGAGGATAAACTTTTAAATCTGGTTAAATATTTAATTCCAATAAACACTGCTCATCAGTCATGGTGACTGACCTTTCCTTCCTTCCTTCCTTCCTTCCTTCCTTCCTTCCTTCCTTCCTTCCTTCCTTCCTTCCTTCCTTCCTTCTTTCCTTCCTTCCTTCCTTCCCTTCTTTCTCTCTCTCTCTTCTCTCTCTTCCTTTCTTTCTCTCCCTTTCTTTCTTTCCTTCCTTCCTTCCTTCCTTCCTTCCTTCCTTCCTTCCTTCCTTCCTTCCTTCCTTCCTTTTTTTTTATGCTTTTGGGGATGAAACCTAGGGCCCTGTGCATGCTAAATACATATTCTATCGCTGGGTATTCTCCTACCTCTCCCCCATGGTATCCTTTTAAGCATCATTGGGTAATCTTCACCAATGGAAAAAGGGACATATTTTAAGTTGCTAAGGCAACAAGAGATACTTTGAATACAGTTTTGTGGGAAGTAAGCTTAATATCTTAAGCTACAAAAAAAAAAAAAAAATCTTTAACAGGGTGTTCTAGCTCAACTTTAGCAGAGATTATGTGGAACTTGTCAAGAAGTTCACCTTCCAAATATCGCAAGAAAATGAAGTGATTCCTCAGCGGAAAATTTGGAAAAGCAAAATTGCCATCTCTACTGGTTCAGGTATATTTCTAGGTCAAGGGCTTAGAAAGAGTTTTCTTCTTGCACAGATTTCTAGACAGACACAAATTAGCTTATACTTAAAATAAGGCTGATTCCACTCCTTGGATTATTTAATTATTGATGAAACTGGTAGAAATTAGGGAAATTTCACAATTACCTTTCTATTACACAGATGGTGGTAATTTAACTCCACTTTTGTGGGAGACAATTTCTTAGTTCTTGGAAAACCACACATATGGGTCCTTTACTTGTTCATTTTGAAGAGACTATAATCAGAAACAAAAGTGACCCAGAAGCTGTGGAATTTAGGTGCTAAAAGGTTTAATGTGCTAACATGAATGTTTGTTGATGCTGGGCAGACATGCATGTTTGAATACTGTTTCTTTCAGAGAATATCTATTTCCAAGTCTGAGTTTAGAGTGTTATGCTTCCAAAATATCAAATATCCTGAGGAGCTACATGTGCTCACTCTTTATGACTTTGTTACAAGAGAAAAATAAATGTTTATCAATGCCATAGACAATATTCATGCTGCAAATTTTAAGCATAAATGTCTGTCCTCCTTTAAATAACTCTCAGCAGTTTTTGACATTGTTCACCCCTTCCTTCCTAAAATATTCTTCTGAATTTCTCATTAACTAGAAAATGTTGGGTTGAAAGTTAGTAAACACTATAGAATGTCACTTTTAAAATAAAGAGAGGGTATTGATTTACACAATATGAAAAGTTCAGGAGCAGCAAAAGATGGATTCAGGTAGAGGTTGGTCTGGGCTTAAGCCTCATTTTACACAATTTTTAAGCTCTGCATGTCTACAAGACAGATTCATTCATTGATGTGCTCTTTATGATTACAAGATTGTTTACAGCCAAATCTAGGGAGAATCACTTTCTAATGGAAAACCAGGAAGAAATGACAAATTTTCTTTACTTATAGAAGAATAGAATCTTCATTTTCTTACTGATTGGCATAGACTAGAATGGGATCTTATAGTCAAGATAATGCAATGCACTATCTGACCTACGTCAAGGCTACCAAAACTGACTACTGACTGACTCAAGAGAGATATTACCCTGCCAGGTTTATACTGAGACCCTTTCTGGAGGTAGGGTGGGAATCAATCCCATTCAAATTCCACAGATTCCAAACTAGAAAGAAGGGATGAAATGGAAGAAGCTCAGTCACATATGAGGTCTGTCACCACATTGATGAAATCATGTATCTCTTTCATAATGCTTATTACTACTCCCTTCTTTGTCAAAACTGTACATATTGGATGCTTCAGCTCTTGAACCTGGACCTTCACTTCTCTACATGCTCTCCCTAGCTGATCTCACTTCTCCTAGGTTTGAAATGCTATCATTTGATAAATGGATTTAAAATTTATTTCTATATTCCAGACCTCACCCTTGAATGTTACATTCATTTTCCAACTTTTAAAATATTTACAATTTAATGTTTAATAAACATGTCATATTTAGTATGTCTAAATAATTGTTTATATCCAAACCCTCTCCTCCCATATACCCTATTAATCCAATTTAATTAATAAGCAGTATCATTTATCCAAATGCCCAAAATTCTGGAGGTTATCCTTGATTCTGTTTTTTCTTTCTTTGCCTCATAATTCAATCCATCAGGAAATCTTGGCAGTAATTCCTTCAAAATACTCTGCTGTTCAGATAGCTTCTCATTTTTTCAAAATTTATTTATTTATTTTCTTTTTTTTATTTATTGTAAACAAATGGGGTACATGTTGTTTGTCTGTACATGGAGCAAAGGCATACCATTTGTGTAATCATAAATTTACATAGGGTAATGTTGTTTGATTCATTCTGTTATTTTTTCCCTACCCTCTACCCCTCCCACCCCTCTTTTCCCTCTATACAATCGTTCCTTCCTCCATTCTTCCGGCCCTCCTTAACCCTAACCCTAAACCTAACCCTAATCCTAACACTAACCCCTCCCACCCCTATTATGTGTCATCATTCGCTTATCAATGAGATAAATTTGTCCTTTGTTTTTTTGTGATTGGCTTATCTCACTTCGCATGATATTCTCCAATTTCATCCATTTGCCTGCAAATGCCATAATTTTATCATTCTTTATGTCTGAGTAATATTCCATTGTGTGTATATATATATATATATATATATACATACCACGGTTTCTTTATCCATTCATCAATCGAAGGACATCTAGGTTGGTTCCACAATCTGGCTATTGTGAATTGAGCAGCTATGAACACTGATGTGGCTGTATCTCTGTAGTATGCTGATTTTAAGTCTTTTGGATATAGGCCAAAGAGTGGGATAGCTGGGTCAAATGGTGGTTCTATTTCAAGCTTTCTGAGGAATCTCCATACTGCTTTCCAGAGTGGCTGCACTAATTTGCAACCCCACCAGCAATGTATGAGTGTACCTTTTCCCCCACATCCACGCCAACAACAATTGTTGCTTGTGTTCTTGATAATCGCCATTCTAATTGGGGTGAGATGGAATCTCAGGGTAGTTTTGATTTGCATTTCTCTTATTACTAGAGATGTTGAACATTTTTTCATATATCTGTTGATTGTTTGCACATCTTCTTCTGGAAAGTGTCTGTTCAATTCCTTAGCCCTTTTGTTGATTGGGTTATTTGTATTCTTGGTGTAGAGTTTTTTGAGTTCTTTATATATTCTGGAAATTAGTGCTCTATCTGAAGTATGAGTGGCAAAGATTTTCTCCCACTCTGTAGGCTCTCTCTTCGCATTGCTGATAGTTTCCTTTGCTGAGAGAAAGCTATTTAGATTGAATCTATCCCAGTTATTGATTCTTGCTTTTATTTCTTGTGCTATGGGAGTCCTGTTAAGGAAGTCTGATCCTAAGCCAACAAGTTGAAGGTTTGGACCTACTTTATCTTCTATAAGATGCAGGGTCTCTGGTCTGATTCTGAGTTCCTTGATCCATTTTGAGTTGAGTTTTGTGCAGGGTGAGAGATAGGGTGAGAGATAGGGGTTTAATTTCATTCTGTTGCATATGGATTTCCAGTTTTCCCATCACCATTTGTTGAAGAGGCTATCATTTCTCCATTGCAAATTTTTGGCACCTTTTTCTAATATAAGAAAATTGTATTTATTTGGGTTTGTGTCCATGTCCTCTATTCTGTACCATTGATCTTACCTGTCTACCAATACCATGCCGACTTTGTTACTATTGCTTTGTAGTAGAGTTGAAAATCTGGTATTGCGAAACCCCCTGCTTCGCTCTTTCTGCTAAGGATTGTTCAGCTATTCTGGGTTTCTTATTCTTCCAGATGAATTTCATAATTGCTTGCTCTATTTCTATAAGGTACGTCATTGGGATTTTAATTGGAATTGCATTGAATCTGTATAGCTCTTTTGGTAGTATGGCCATTTTGACAATATTAATTCTGCCTATCCAAGAACATGGGAGATCTTTCCATCTTCTAAGGTTTTCTTTAATTTCTTTCTTTAGTGTTCTGTAGTTCTCATTGTGGAGGTCTTCCACTTCTTTTGTGACTTTGATTCCCAAGTATTTTTTTTTTTTTTGAGGCTATTGTGAATGGGGTAGTTTTCCTAACTTCTCTTTCTGAAGATTCATCACTTATGTATAAAAATGCATTGGATTTATGAGCATTGATCTTGTAACCTGCTACTTTACTGAATTCACTTATGAGTTCTCAAAGTTTTCTAGTGGACTTTCTGGGTTCCTCTAAATATATAATCATGTCATCAGCAAACAGGGATAGTTTGAATTCTTCTTTTCCTATTTGTATCCCTTTAATTTCTTTGTTTTGTCTAATTGCTCTGGCTAGAGTTTCAAGGACAATGTTGAATAGAAGTGGTGAAAGAGGGCATCCCTGTCTTGTACCAGTTTTTAGGGGGAATGCTTTCAGTTTTTCACCATTTAGAATGATATTGGCCATGGGCTTAGCATAGATGGCCTTTACAATGTTAAAGAATGTTCCCACTATCCCTATTTTTTCCTAGTGTTTTGAGCATGAAGGGATGCTATATTTTATATCGAATGCTTTTTCTGCATCTATCGAAATAATCATGTGATTCTTGACTTTAAGTCTGTTGATATAGTGAATGACATTTATTGATTTCCAGATGTTGAACCAACCTTGCATTCCTGGGATAAAACACACTTGATCGTGGTGCACTATCTTTTTAATATATTTTTGTATGCAATTTGCTAAAATTTTGTTGATTATTTTTGTGTCGATGTTCATTAAGGATATTGGTCTGAAATTTTCTTTCCTCGATGTGTGTCTGTCTGGTTTAGGTATCAGGCTGTATTGGCTTCATAGAATGAGTTTGGGAGGGTTCCCTCCTCTTCTATTTCATGGAATACTCTGAGAAGTATTGGAATGAGCTCTTCTTTAAAGGTTTTGTAGAACTCGGCTGGGAACCCATGTGGTCCTAGACTTTTCTTTGTTGGTAGGCTTTTGATGACTGCTTCTATTTCATTGCTTGAAATCGATTTATTTAAGTTGTGTATATTCTCCTGGTTCAGATTCGGTAATTCATATGTCTCTAGAAACTTGTTGATGTCATTGAGGTTTTCTGTTTTGGTGGAGTATAGATTTTCAAAATAGCTTCTAAGTATGTTTTGTATTTCACTTGTGTCTGTTGTGATATTTCCTTGTTCATTCTGAATTTTAGTAA
Organism: Sciurus vulgaris; assembly: GCF_902686455.1. Taxonomy (NCBI): domain Eukaryota; kingdom Metazoa; phylum Chordata; class Mammalia; order Rodentia; family Sciuridae; genus Sciurus; species Sciurus vulgaris. Next base: position 49,813,850 of record NC_136472.1, read on the forward strand.
TTTGAGTTTTCTCCCTCTTTCTCTTTGTTAGTGTGGCTAAGGGTTTATCAATTTTGTTTATTTTTTCAAAGAACCAACTCTTTATTTTGTTAATTTTTCCGATTCTTTCTTTTGCTTTAATTTTGTTGATTTTGGCTCTGATTTTAACTATTTTCTGTCTTCTACTACTTTTGGTGTTGGTCTGCTCTTCTTTTTCTTGGGCTTTGAGCTGTAGTGTTAAGTCGTTTATTTGTTGATTTTTTCTTCTTTTTTTGAATGCGCTCCATGAAATAAATTTTCTAAGTACTGCTTTCATAGTGTCCCAGAGATTTTGATATGATGTGTCTTTGTTCTCGTTTACTACTAAGAATTTTTTATTTCCCTCCTGATGTCTTCTGTTATCCATTCATCATATAATAGCATATTATTTAATCTCCAGGTATTGGAGAAGTTTCTGTTTTTTATTCTGTCATTTATTTCTAATTTCAATCCATTATTATTATGATCTGATAGAATACAAGGTAGTATCTTTACCTTCTTGTATTTGCTAACAGTACCTTTGTAGCATAAAATATGGTCTATTTTAGAGAAGGATCCATGTGCTGCTGAGAAGAAAGTGTATTCACTCTTTGTTGGATGGTATATTCTATATATGTCCGTTAAGTCTAAATTGTTGATTGTGTTATTGAGATCTATGGTTTCTTTATTCAATTTTTGTTTGGAGGATCTATCCAGTGGTGAGAGAGGTGTGTTAAAATCACTTAGTATTATTGTGTTGTGGTCTATTTGATTTCCGGAATTGAGAAGGATTTGTTTGGCATACATGGATGAGCCAATGTTTGGGGCATAGATATTTATGATTGTTATGTCTTCCTGATTTATGCTTCCCTTGAGAAGTATGTAATGTCCTTCTTTACCCCTTCTGACTAGTTTTGGCTTGAAGTCCACATTATCTGAAATGAGGATGGATTATCGAGCTTTTTTGCTGTGTCTGTGTGCTTGGTATGTTTTTTCCCATCCTTTCACCTTTAGTCTATGGGTATCTCTTTCTATGAGATGAGTCTCTTGCAGGCAGCATATTGTTGGATTTTTCTTTTTAATCCAATCTGCCAGTCTATGTCTTTTGATTGATGAGTTCAGGCCATTAACATTCAGGGTTATTATTGTGATATGATTTGTATTCCCAATTATTTGAATCATTTTTGTTTTTTGACATGACTTGGTTTCTCCTTTATTTGGCTATTCCTTTAGGCTAGTTCTTCCCGTTGCTGATTTGCATCCTTGTTTTTCATCTCTTCCTCATGGAATATTTTGCTGAGAATGTAGTATAATGCTGGCTTTCTTTTTGTAAATTCTTTTAGCTTTTGTTTATCATGGAAGGATTTTATTTCATCGTCAAATATGAAAGTAAGTTTTGCTGCATATAAGATTCTTGGTTGGCATCCGTTTTCGTTCAGGGCTTGGTAAATGTTGTTCCAGGCCCTTCTAGCTTTTAGGGTCTGGATTGAAAAATCTGCTATATTCTTACTGGTTTCCCCCTGAATGTAATTTGAAACTTTTCTCTCACAGCCTTTAAAATTCTGTCTTTATTTTGTATGTTAGATATTTTCATAATAATGTGCCTTGGTGTGGGTCTGTTGTAATTTTGTGTATTTGGAGTCCTATAAGCCTCTTGTACTTGGTTTTCCATTTCATTCTTCAGATTTGCGAAATTTTCTGATATTATTTCATTGAATAGATTGTTTATTCCTTTGGTTTGTTTCTCTAAGCCTTCCTCAATCCCAATAATTCTTAAATTTGTCCTTTTCATGATATCCCATAATTCTTGTAGATTGTGTTCATGATTTCTTACCATCTTCTCTGTTTGGTCAACTTTGTTTTCAAGATTATATATTTTCTCTTCAATGTCTGAGGTTCTGTCTTCCAGGTGTTGTATCCTATTGGTTATGCTTTCTGTGGAGTTTTTAACTTGGTTTATTGTTTCCTTCATTTCAAGGATTTCTGGTTTTTGTTTTTTTTTTTTTTTCAGTATCTCTAACTCTTTGTTGAAATGATCTTTTGCTTCCTGTATTTGCTCTTTTAACTGTTGATTGGTGGGGTCATTAATGCCTGCATTTGCTCTTTCATCTCTTCCGTCAATGCCTACATTTGCTCTTTCATCTCCTCCTTTGCTTCCCTGATTGTATTAATTATATACATTCTGAATTCCCTTTCTGACATTTCTTCTGCTCTGCTGTCATGGGTTTTATTGATATAGTATCTAGGTTTTTTGGGGACATTTTCTTCCATTGTTTTCTCATATTGGTCAGTTATCAGTGGGACTCTGAGATATTTCAGATTTCCTCTTTGGCTTCTAATGTCCCTGTAGATTTCCAGTATATCACCTCCCAGCCTTCAGTAGCCTGATGTCTTAGAGGAACTTGATAATGCAGTGCTTCCGATGAAAGCTGCCCCTAGCCTGCTACTGGGTCCAGGGCTGGGGACTGGTTCTGTGTGGAAATCCTCTCACTGGGCAGTCCTGCTCCTAGAAGCTGGTTATAGACAGGGCCTGCCCCTGCCTGAGGGAGTCAGGCTGCTCAGGGAAAGCCTCTCACTGTCCTGCCTTGGTCCCAGAAGCCGCCTGTGGGCCGGGGCCTGCCGCTGGGTTCAGGGCTTGAGGTTGACTCTGTGCAGAAAAGCTCTCAGTGGGCGGGCCTGCTCCCAGAAGCTGGCTGTGGACCCCACCTGCCCCCAGAGGGAGCAGGGCTGCTTGGGGAAGTCTCTGGCTACCCTGCCCTGCTCCAGAAGCCGCCTATGGGCTGGGGCCTGCTGCTGGGTTCTGGAGTGACAGGAGATGCAGTCACCCCTAGTCTGCCATCTTGAATCCCCTCACTTCTCATTTTTTCTGTGGCTGCTACTCTAGTACAAATACTACTGTTAAGTGAATACTGCAATAACTCAACCATCTCCTATCATTATTCTTATTCCCCCTATAATTTATCCTCCATAAAAGAACTATGAGTCTTTTTCTGAATTTGTCATATATATTTGCTCTCTGCTTAAAAACTTATAAGTGGTTTCCAATAGCACAAGAAAATTCATTAGAGGTCTTGGTTTCCTCTTTATTTTTCAAGGCATATTTCATACCATGTTCTACATTTTCATCGCACTCCACAAATCTTGACAAGCTCATTCCCATGCTAGGGAGGGTCATTTGCTCTTACTTTGACCTGAAGCTCTCTTTTTGTTATTTTCTTGGCAACTCTTTCTAACTTTTAGGTCCCAAATCAAATGTCACTCCCTATACTGGACGTGGTTGTCTCCCTCCATTTACCCTTTGCTCAGTTGGTACACCCACCTCCAATTGTTAAGTGCATTATTAACAGCTTACAGCTGCCACATTTTCTAAAGAATTGTCCTCTGTCTCTGTGCCTAAGAATCAGTGCTTCCCCCACCATGGATTAGAATGTAGCCAGTGACTGAAGACAGGAAGATCAAACAAAAAAACAACAACAACAACAACAAAAAACCCAAAAAACAAAAAAGGCTTGCCTTTGCCTCAATTCATTTTCTACATTCTGGCGAGACAAGTCCAAAGGGACCACAGCTGGGTTCACTTGCCTGTTTAGCTTTCTTTGCCTGCTCTCTTTCTCCCCTAGTTCCGCTTCTTCTGAGAGCATTCCTTAAATACATCACTCATAGGAATCCCCACCTTGTTCTCTGCTTACCCTGTATAAGGTTTCTCCAAACAGAGTCTATGTTGACATCCCAGTCTAAGTAAGAACCCCATCTTCTCTATTCCACCACTTTCTTTTATTTTGGCTCTAACACATACCATTATGAAATTGTCTTTATGACATTTAATTCTTCTAAAAAATCTGTCTCCTAAACATGCAATAAAATCCAGGACATACATATACATGCGTGTCTATGTGTATTTACAGTCAATATCTATTAAACAATAGAGTACAGGCTTCAAGCTTGGATAAGGCAGGAAGTACTTTCCTTCTCTGGACTTGAATCTCAGGCCTGGCCCCTGAGATGGATACATGTTTTCTTTAATATAGCAGCAAGTAAAGAAGAGAGGTGATCTCAAGTACAGAAATACAGACTGAGAGCAAAGCAGTGAGTTAGCCCTGAACCTTACCAGTAAATCAATCCACAGCATCCTAGCTGTAAAAGATACCTATGGGAGGCTCAATAATGTAGACTCTAAAGGTATCAGTCCAGAAGATTTCCAAGTGCAAACTTGAGGGACAAATTGACCTGGAGGCATTTTGTTCAGCTCGCATTGTTTGTTAAGTTTCCACTATGTTTGCCAACACTAAAAGAAAAATGGTATAAATATTTGGATTTTCAACCCTCTTGGAAAAAAAATATTGTCATTCTCAGAGGGCCATCAACTTTTGGAACTGAGTAGCTGCAGCCCATTTCAGCAGGTGTGAGGTTGCCATGTTACTCCATCCCCGCTAACTTTCCTCCTTCTTTTGCATAATATACTTAAGACTTTCAGTATGTAATCCCCACAGTGTTCAGTTGAAAACTGATTTTGTAATTCTAGATTTTTTTTGTTTGTTTGTTTGAAAATCCCTGGTTGGGAACTCTTAGCTTGTCTTGGGCTGTGCTGTGAGTGAGAAAGAAACATGAGAGTGGTAATCAGGAGATGGTTCGACCACTCATACCTTAGTGCAAAGTTTACCCTGTATAAAGAGGCCAGGCTAAGTGAGGCCAGTGAACTGAAGCGCAGCCAGAACTCTGTGTGCCAAGCCATGTATCCTGGAATGAGTCAACTTCAACCAGAAGGAAGGGTATAACTTTCAAAAAGATCTGCTTCTTTGTAATTAATTGGCCAACGATGAGCCGTGGAAGAGCCGTGCTCCCAGACAAGCCGCCATGGTAGATCAGGAAGAGTCCCTGCTGGTATTTTTCATGATAGCAGGCAGTGCCTGGTAGGTGAAATGGCTTTCCAGCACCTAACACATCAGAGGCCCAATCAAGGACTCAGATGGAGATGGAAGCAAGAGGGAGCTCTCCCAAAAGAAAGCTGAACATTGAGATGACTGGGCTTTCTGAATTAACAGATATGAGAGGGAATCTGGCTTAATTTGCTTTTCAGAAACTTTTTAAGTTTCATATACTTTGTTGATCTAAACTTGAGGTGTATTTACCTGTTAAGTACATACATTACCCACAAATAATATCTCCACCTTCTGCAGTGATTGAAGTTGCTATTATATAGAATAGCTTCACTGAATTTTCTGAGTGATGTTAAGCATAGACTAAGACAAAAATCAGCAAGTAGAATAAATCAGATTCCTGAGTAATTTGGGACACCAGTCACACAGCCAAGTATACTTGTTCTAAACACTTGCCTCTGTGCTCATTTTCATTTGTGGCCTTTGCTATAGGATGGTCTGCCACTTGATCCTTGAAGGAATCAACAATGTGTCTTGTTAGACAGACATCTTGTCAACAGAATGGCAGTACAGCATCTCTATGATGCCTTCCTCACTACCAGGAATTCATGTTCACTTCTGAATTGCTGATTGGCATTCCACATCCTGGATGGTGCTAATGGTGGCATCAGATGAATACATTCTTTCACATCTTGAAGACAATGCTGGGAAACTAGTATTCACACAAAGTGCAGTCTAACAGTGCTGGTCAAGGATCTCATCCCCCAGAAAAAAGTGGTGGATTGGAGAGATTTGCACTAAAGGCAGCTTCTTTGTGGCCCTGCATTGCCAAGATCTTAAATACTGGGAATCTGGCCAGGCACAGTGGTGCATGCCTGTAATCCCAAAGGCTTGGGAGGCTGAGGCAGGAGGATCCCCAGTTCAAAGCCAGCCTTAGCAAAGGCAAGGCACTAAGCACCCCAGTGAGACCCCATCTCTAAATAAAACACAAATAGGGTTAGACATGTGGCTCAGTGGTTAAGTGCCCCTAGTTCAATCCTCTACCTAAAACAACAAAAAAGAAAACACTGGGAATCTGATAGGCTAAGAAGGAGGTTATATGTTGAATTGTCTCCTCAAAATTTGATTTTCTTTTAATTTGGAAAGATGAACATTTTTACTGTTCTCCATTCTATTTCAAAACATTGGGGTGAATAACAAATAAGGAAGAATATCTGAAGGTGTGTTGGAATTTCATAACATATAAAATGTTTAATATGATTACATTAAGTTAAAAATTCTTCTTTTACTGGGCATCCCTGAGAGATTTAACTACCTTCAACTAAATGCAGGAAATTGAAATTCTTGTATTCAACAGATTTACAAAGCTTAAAAATCAGATAACCTCATTTAATCTTTGCCAAAGTTTAGTAAGTTATAGTGTTTTGCCTGTTTAGCAGATGAAGCTTAAAGAAATAAAGTAAGTTTGATCATAAGTGGCCAGAGGTGTGATGTGAAGTCAAGTTCATTACATTTGGTAAACCCTAAACATGGCATTTTACACCACTCAGTGCTTTCTAGAGTTTTTAGAATTAAGCCTTAATGCAGGTGACAATAATTTCCATCCTTACTGATACAGAATGAGATTTTGACCTTGAAAGCCCTCTGGTGACATATCAAGTTTTTATACATGGTTCTAGACATACCGTAAAGAGCTATGCTCTGTCAGGAGAAAAGAATAGATCAAATGAAAATATACCAAAAAAAAAAAAAATGAGGCTATAGTTAGAAGCTTGTTCTGAATATACCATTAAGATGAATCTCTTATTTCCTGGGTTGAGTGCACTATATTTCTTGAAGGACACTAGGCTTGGAATATTTCTAGAATAAATATCCTTGGGTATGATGGTTAAAACAAGATCACTGTTTACATTTTCTCTTCTCCTTATATATAACCCCGATGATTGAGACTGGATATTAAAAGAGAAGAAAGAAAGAAATATTTCCATAATAAATACCATAGGGTTCCATATAGAGTTGTGGAAGTCAGGAACACATGGATCCTTCTGCCTTGGGATTATTATGCAAGATGCAGAAAGCATGAATTTATTTTGGACAGTAAATTTTAACTGTTCACATCCTGCTCTGTGGTTGGAGTTGTAAGTGGGGGATGAGGAAGGAATGAATACCCCAAGCATTAATCTTGACATCTGGGAAAACCCCATGGCACACCATCTTCTGCTTCCCTGTCTTCTTTGGCACTGTTGCACAGAACTGGCTTCCAGTCTCCCCACTCCCACACAGCACATTTCTGGCCCTACTTACAATCACATCAATTATAAGATACCTTCTGATCACTTTAGTGGGATATCTAAGGCACTGTATGAACAGCTTAATCATTCTCATCAGCTTTGTATCTGATACTCTACTGTTATGGTTTGGATTTAAACCATCCCTCAAAGAGCTACCATGTTAAACTTCCTGTCTACCATGAGATTCTGCACACAGGAAGTACACTTTTATTGGCTTTTACAATCTATTCCTATTTCTGCTTACATTTTCTTCTTCTCCAATAAACTGTGAGCTTTTCAAGAGCTGAGACCATGTCTCCTTTATTTTTGTATCCTCACAGTGTGGTCACAGGCCAGAACACAGTTTAATGAATACATGAATATTTAGCTCTTTAGAAAACGTTTTACTCTTCCACATTAAAGCTTAGCTAATTAACATTGCTACCTTTTAAGTAACCCCATTTATTTACTAGTATTAGAGTCATTTTAACACTAAAATATCACCTGGGGTTTTTTTTGTGGTGTCATTTCCTCTTTCTGACACTCTCTTCGGCCATGCTTTACAGGGCTAATTCACACTCCCCTTTCTCATGTTACATACCATATTCTATAGGAAAATTCTCAGCTGATAGATTGGGTCAAGGTCCTGTTTGATATTTTAAAGCACCTAACTTCTCTTCCATGGTATCTATCATAGTTGTAATTGGTTTTAACTTCATTTCTTTACTGTTTATCCACATTTCATTAAGAGTTCCATGGAGACAGAGTCTATTTAGTTTCCTTTGTTCCTTGCATCTGTCACATAATATGTTCTCAATAAATATTTTTGAAAAACTAACTTACTGAATGAAAAAGTGTTTTTCAGTTATTTCAAAAACACTGCTATGAATCCCAGAATGTAAATTCAAGCTTCCTGCCCCCACCACTGGATAGCTGGGTATATTTAAATTATTTTGTATTTCAGATGGGGACACTGAGGCCCAAAGACTTTCCTTAAGATAGATAAAAGAGAAGTGGCAGATATAGGCTCAACCCCGAGCAGTCTTGCTTTTTCCTCCCACAAGGGAATTTGAGAGTTAATGTGCCTTTGGACTAATGGTGACATACTAATTTCCACCCCACACTTATGGAGATGGACTTGCCCTCCCCCCATTCCCTTTTTATAAATCTTTGAGGAGAAGTCCAATAGCCTCTGATGGAAAGATGACTTTCATCTGTGACATTTATTCTCATGCACACTTTTGTTGGCTTTGTGCAGAAGAACTTCATTTAGATTCATAAACCTGTTCATAAATGTGCATAACTCCTTTTTTACCTTGACTTTATAAAATAAAAACATTTCCCAAAGCTACTGCATTGAATTCTGTGTATTCAGAAAACTGTCAAATGTCCTTGAAGATTATGACAATATCTTCATTGGCAGCACAGAGATTAAAAACTAAACAAATTAAAAGACAGGAGAGCAATGAAACATGTTTTCAGGGAAGAGGAGAGTCATATTGACTTGCATATTTTTGTTTTTTAAAATGCAAAACCTGTAATAAAATCTATGTGTGAATTCCCAGAATAAATAAATATCGATATTTTATATTTGCTTCAAATCTTTTTTTCAAATTAAAAAATGCTATATTTGAAATGTGCTATGCTTTGCTAAATACATTTTCTCCCCTCCTCTCCAGAAGAGAGGAGTGTGTTCCTCTCCAGAAGAGAGGAGTGTGTACCTCTCCAAATCATGTTTTTTCTTTTTACTTCAAAGTATGTGGTGGTATATTTTTACAAATATATATAAATCATTATATTTTACATAAATAGTATTCTATAATATCCATTGTTCTATACTTGTTTTATATCATATGACATTTATAAAATACAAGTAAATGTTGTCAATAATCAATTGGTAGTGCTAAAAATACCTTGAGATAGTTTTCCAAATGGTCCATTATGATGGATCTGACATTGAAGACATATTTGAAGAGTTAGCACCTTGTATTTACTTAGCATAATGGGATAAAGGAATAGGCTAATGACATCTGTTAAGCAGTTGACTAATATGCAGGGTGCTGTGTTAAGCATATATGTCACTGAGTTTAAACAGAAAACGAGTTACAAATTGGGTATTAGAGTATTATATCAGAGATGGAAAATGGAGGTTCTGAGAAATTGACTCCCCAAAGTCACATAGTTATGCACACTATGAATTATAGTGATGAAAAACACAGGATCTCCAACCAGACAGCTTCTGTTCACATGGTAAGTCTATATTAAAGCTGTAGGACATTGCATACCTGACTTTCCTTCTCTGTGCCCTAAGTTCCCTCATCTATAACATTGAATTTGAGTATCTACCACAAAAGTTTATTGTGAAAATTGAATGTATATATACACCTGTTATTATTCCTAAATCCCTCATTCACATCCTTCTTTAAAATAAAATCAAAGACACATAACACCTAAACACAGAGAGTAAAAGGTAGAAAACCAACATGATAAATAAAGGACATAAAAACAACAAATGAGCCCAAAAGTGTTGAACTCCCAAGGGAAGGAGACAAAAAAGAAAACCTCAAGAGCTTCAGGACCTTTCATATCCAATTGTTGCCTGTCCAATAGTGTATCAGGAAAAATATTCTCAAACTCTTAAAAATACAAGGATTTTTATCCGATGCATAGAGGGAAAATTAATAAATCATGTCTTCAAAAATGATTTAATAAAACAAGAAAGATTTCTTCATTTTGTTTTAGCTTGGTGAAAGCCAAGGTTTTTATTGAAAGGAATGTTGCTGAGCGTGGGCAGAGCACAGAGTGATGTGTCTGGATAATACTGTTTTTAGGTGCCTGAGAAACCTTGGAGAAGCTCAGTCATTTTAAGGGAATGAATAGCATTAGACCAACCTTCACAGGTTAAGTGTTCTTGACAGCATCTGAATGAAAATTCAGGTTTGAGCTTTGGATAAGGAAGGAAAAGAAAAAGAAATGAAAATCCCTTCCAATTACATCAGTGCAAAATGGATTAAATCTCAGTAACTACTATTTGTGCTTACAATTTAAGGAGGTGACATATAGGGGAAGGGGAAAAAGGGAAAGAAAAATACACAGGTTATAAGAAGCCCAGGGGAAGAATACAACCGAGAGAAATTTGAAGAACTGGAAAACACACTTAGAGGCTTAGACCAAATTGTGAGCAGAAGGAATTCTGGTATTGGAGATAGTATATGTTGATTATTGTGAAGGCAGCCTGTCTTTGGGAGTTTTAGGTGTTAAGAAAAACCCTTTCTTAGGATTGCTAGTGAGAGCCTTATGTGCAGAAACTGCTTCTTCTGGTCATAATTGCATGACCTCATTGGGCAACTGGAAGACATAGAGACTGGATCTTTCTTCTCAGCACTGTTTCCCCAGGGCTTCAAATAGTGTAGGTGCTTAATAAGCAATTATCAAGTGAAACCCCAGGAAAGTCAATTGCCAGTAGTATTCTCTGTAGACAAACTCAGGAATAATACATCACAGATGGTAACTTGATCATTCATCATAACCATAGTTAATGTGTGCATATGCGATTTTGTATATCTCAGAGGTAATCTACACAAGGAGAAAAATGAAGGGAAAGGACTGCAAATATTAACACATATGGTTGTGAAAATACTGGTTACAGTAGCCATATATTAAAAATAGCTAAAATATTCATAACTTATGGGATGAGTAATTTAAATATAAAGTCATGTGTTGCTTAATGACGGTGATATGCTCTAAGAAACACGTTAGGTGATTGTGATATTGTCATTGTGTGAGCACAATAAAGTGTACTTACACAAGCCTAAATGTAATCAAGAAAAGCAGTCAACCAAGATATGTGATGCTGCTGCTAGAGTAACATGGTGTATTGCATGTATTGCTTAATAATAATTTTTTTTCTAAGAAAAAAGGAGTAGACTCTAAAATAACAATAAAAAGTATAAACTGATGTGGTGGCTCATGCCTATAATCCCAGTGGCTCAAGAGACTGAGGAAGGAGGATGGTGAGTTCAAAGCCAGCCTCAGCAAAACTGAGATGCTAAGTAACTCAATGAGATACTGCCTCTAAGTAAAATGCAAAGTAGGACTGGAGATGTGGCACAGTGGTTAAGTGCCCCTGAGTTCAACCTCTAGTACCAAAAAAATAAATAAATAAATAAAAAAATATATATATATACACACACACACACACATACACACACACACATATATAGAGATAGTAACTACACAGATCCGTAGAATATTAGTTAAATTTTTATACCTACTAAAACTGCAATAGGTGTGGTTACACTGGAATCACCACAAAAGTGTAAGTAAATGCTTTGGTGCTGACATCGTGTAGGCTCTGATGCTACCTGTCAAAAGAAAATTTTCAGCTCTTTTGTAATTTATGGAACCACTATTGTATTGGAAACATCTTTAGGCTACACTTGACTATGGTTGGTATCACTTACTGGAGTATTAAATGAGAGAACTCTATTCAAATAGGGAACTATACACGTCATGTTACTGAAAGGAGAAAGTAGGTTCGAACAGTAAATTAAGTATAATTTCAAATTTGCAAATTACAAAATAAAAATTTAAGTTTCCTATGTGTTTTTCATATTTTTGAAATGTTAATAATAGTCCTTATCTCAGGATAGCAAAATTATTGGTTACCTTAATTTTCATCTTTTTAAATTTTTTTAGATGTTGATAGACCTTTATTTTATTCATTTATTTAATGTGGTGTTGAGAATCGAACCCAGTGCTTCACACATGCTAGGCAAATACTCTACCACTGAGCCACAACTTCATCCCTTAATTTTCACTTTTTTAATACTGAATTCAATTTAATGAAGCTCCTTCCCACCAAATACTACATTTATATTCAGAAAGGTATTTAAAGTGACTTAAACATAAACGGAAAATGCTTTCTTGCTGTGGCCAGATTATATGTTGTCTGGTTCCATTCTTGCCTAGAGAATCTTTAAGAAGTAAATTACACTCATAGATCTGGTCTCCTCATCTAGAAAATAGAAATACTAAAAGAGAAACATGATCTTTCAATTTTACAAGGCAAATGTGGGGATAAATTGGATAAACATGTTGCAAATTGCAAAATACTAGATACCTTTAATGGTGATGAGAAAATGAAGAAAAAGGAAGAACAAAGAGTAAAAAGAGACAATGACTTTGTGTGGTTGGGTTAAGAGAAAATGAATGTAACGGTATTAATATTTGAAGACATTAATAGAGCAGTTCTTACATGAAATATGAACTTCGAGTCATGGAATTGGGAAAATTACATAGTTTGGAGTCAAGATAACTTCATTCCTGCCATCAAATTATGAGGAGATGATACATGAAGTCTCCTTTAGAGTTAGGTTGGGTCTCTTGTTTCTTTTTGCAGATGTTGATAGGAAGAGAAACCGTATCCCTTCAATTCCCACCTAATCCACCCACACATGCTTTAGGTCATTTGAGTGGTTGATACAGGGGGCAGTTATTGAAGCAATAAATACTTATTTAGTCAATTTCTTAAATGAAAACCTGGTTAAAAATAATATAAGCACATAGCTAATATAATAATTTATTTTAAAACTATAAAAATCTCTGTACCCCCAGAACAAGTGGGTTTTCCTTTGTGATCTTCAGTTTCATCATGCGTTAAAGAAGTTGTGTCAATTAGCTCATTGTGCAAATCCTTTGAGCAGTAAATTTTTTTGTGTCTCAGATTCTATCTATTCTACACACATAGATTCTATAGATTGCACTTAGATATGTAGATTTTATAGGCTGCATATAGCTTTTCTTTTCTACACATCTGTAAAATGAGGAATCAGAGCTTAATGAACTCCTTTCCAGTGGCAGACACTCAACTGGCTGCCTTGCTCACTGCCAAATGATTTGGTTAAAACATTGAAACATAATGTCATTGCTCCATTTTACCTAAGGAAAGTTATTCAGATTTTCCAAACTTCCATTTGTTTCATTTTTTAAGCTGGGAATAAATGAGTACCTACTTTGGAGGATCATTTTGGAGTTACATAAGATACTATAGAAAAATGAGTGGCAGTACCTAACATCAGTTCTGTGCGCAATGAAAATTAGGTGGTAGTCCTGAACTGACATGTTTCAAGTTTGTTTCCAAATCTTTAAATTTGGCAGCAGTTATAACAATACTGTCATTGAATGATAGAATATGACTCAGAGAACTATTTTTTAGTCTGAAACTCTCCCTACAAAACCATGTCTCACACAATCTAAAGAATGCCATATTATTTCATTAAATCCCAAATGGCTGAACAGGTTATTATTCTTCAGCCTAGACTTGGCTTCATTGGAGCATCCATCAGTCAAATTCACATCAAAGCTACCAATTAAATGAGATAAAAACAAACTAATGTACTCCTTTTTACAAAAGGATAAATAGAGCATTTTATTAACACTTTTTTTCTGCAACAAAATGAGAGTTTATGCTTTTTCTATTCATCACAACAAAAACTATGATCACATTACATCACTTTGAGACACAAAGCAAAAGATACTTTTATTTTCTTAAGGTCAAGAATGGTTTGCATTTTTGAAACAAACTTTATGGTTTATATTTGCAGTAGCAGGGCCTCCAGTCACTAGCACAATACAATGAACAGATCAAATATCCAGAATAGACAATTAAGTACAACAATATTTGGAATTGAATGGAGAAATGCATTATTATTATTTTAGAACATTATAAAGAGATTTGATGTTAACTTTTTTAAAAGAAAAAAATCATTCCAACCATCCAAAAAGCTACCACAAGCAAAATGAAGATAATATAGAGAGGAAATTTTATGCATTGCACTTATTGCTTGGTACACAAATGTTGCAATTCCTGTTGAATTATATTAAGAAATGGCAAGCAAAATGCCTCTTCCCCATCTAAAATTCTACGACTCTATGAAAGTAGAAATTGCAATTCCCTAACCCAACATTAGGTGTATGCTATTTTTGGTTTTGTGTGACAATTTTTTATAATGTTTCTGTGTGTATGGATATGTATAAGATATATAGATATATATATAGATATAATTTTAATATAATTTGTTGTCCTATATATTTAAGACAAATATCTCTTAGGTGGGAATTTAAATAATAAAATTGTCTACTTACAATATCTCTATTAAGTTTATTTTTTCATATTACATATAGCTCTGTGGCACAAGTGTCATATAGTATTTAATTATTAATAGGGATATCTAAACCATTTTCTATTCCTTTTGTTGTTAATATTGCATTATAAGGGCTATACCTTCATAGTAAATTCATTAATAGATTCTTTATGGTGTATATATTTTTTCCCTAATGCAAGTTACAACCAGTACAAAGTTGTAATAAAAAATACATTGAAGTCTATTTCTTTTCATATTTTTTTGCAAAAAAGTTATGTGATATGCTACATGAAAAGTTGAAATTTATTGAAATGTGAAGTGTTTTATACTGTTAGGTAATGAATGGAAGAACATGAAGCATACCCCTCACTTTACAAGTTTTCTTTCACAAAAATAAGTGTTTGTGCCCAAGCATTTCATATAAAACACTGCAAGATACTATTCCTTTTGAGGATCACAAAATATTCCACATTATGCAATTCTAATAATTGTTCAGTTCAACTTGCTAGTTACTAGTACATAATATACTTTCTTCAATAATTTACACATAATTGGTTTTGTCAATTTCTGAAGCAGTCAATTTGACAGTTTCATTTTTTTTAAACAACTTTCTGTATGATATCTTGCAGTACAGGGAACAAATATTTAAGTGCATTTTGCATGATCAAGTAGCTTTGGCTTCCTAACTTTTGTAGGATGAGATGTGCCAACTGTTTTAGTTGTGCTTTATTAAATGGTGATGAGTTCTAGCATATATGAATCCAATGAATACTACTTGTTTCTATAGTGAAACCCTAAATCACAAACACAAGAATGGCGGACCAGAATGGAAATGATGTAACTTCACAATTTCTACAGATTGCACTTGATGATAATTTCATGAATTTGTCTGATTTCATTTTTACAGCAAGATTTGCCTTGTTGATATGTTTACATGTTTACACCACGTTTTTAATTTTTTGTGCAATCACAATCAATTTAATCACAAACACTAAAAATAAATCCAGCAAGTAGTTTTGTTATGAATAATCATCTCGGTCCTTATAGGTATATGAGTTTTGTATTTCTTCTTGTACGAATTCCTCTTTCTTTTCCCAACCATTAGGCCAACCTCCATTGGCCTGTGTTGTGGCTCCATAAGACTTAGTGGTACCATAATTTATATAATTCTGAGTAATGTCCCCTGTTTCTTCATCAAGTTCATCTTCATGGATAAATCCACATTTTTCTTCACTTGTTTCCTCAGGGTCTGCCCAGGGTTGCTTCTCTCCTGAGGCAAATATTGCATAAAATATAACTCCACCATAGTGCACAAGGGCAGCAATCAGGAAGACATACTGCCACTCTTCACGTGACTGTAGGGACAAGACGTGGTGCTGTGAGAACAAACTCTACACGACTGAAAAGCCTAATATCTTATCTGAATGCTCTGCCATTGCAGTTCTAACTACTGGACCTGATCATGCAAAGCAAACGCTTTTATAGAAACTTTTTATAAAACTATTTCTTTCATTATTTAATTTTTTAATCTAAAACGTTCTGAAGTGAAATTTCAAATATATCTATACCCTGTTGATTTAAAAAGCATCAATATTTTATTTTCATTTCCATTGATTTACTTATCTTTTTTCTTACTCCTTTATCTCCTCTGCTAAAACATAATTTCAAAGCTCTACATGTATGTATATAAGGACAAATAGCTAATATTAACATTCTCCCATGGACAACTGCAGGAGACTCACAATTGAGGTTTACAAATAAAGCTGAGAAGTCTTCTGCTTACCTATGTGAAGAAGCTAAGGGCGATTTTTTGTCACCCCAGAAATACCAGAAATACATGTTATATACAAGGACCTGGGTACAATCCCTAGCACCACAAAAAATTTTAAAAAGAAACAGATGTTAAAAGTTGTTGGGAAATAACTTGCTTATTGATTGGGAAAGTGTGCTTTTTAAGAATTCCTAGAAAGAGATTTTCCTGTGGACCTCAATTAAACTTTCCTACTCAAATACAGTGACCGAACTGCATTCAGAAGGAGCATGCCAAGGAGGCCATAGTAACTTTTTTCCAATCATGATAAAGAGTCTTCTATAACTGAACATCTGTTCTGGTCCATCTTACCTTATTCTTTGTCATTGCACCAACAATGATAGGGCAAACCATTCCTGACAATGTGCCAACACCATTCGAAATGCCCATTAAGATACTGGCATATCTTGGAGCAATATCCAAGTGGTTGACATTGAAGCCTGAAATACACAATAAGCTTTGACTCAGGGAGTCACAGACCTCTGAGAAGTAAGTACCTGTAGAACAGCATATCACAACTCAGTACAAAGCAGGTGTTTATCACATTCTGATCGTTTAGCTCAGGAATACAGTGAGAGTGTAAAGAGTTATGATTTCTTATCCAGTATTTAACATGTAATGCTTGCTCTATAGAGTAAGGAAAGTGTTCTCTTAACAAACAACATCAAGAAAGTACATGAGGGGGAAATGAAATAGTAACAAATCTAAATAATATTTTCTACATGTTTTGACTGATACTCAATAAACAAAATTTAGACAAATGTATTTATATAATCACCAGCCAAAACCAGGATGTCACACATACAAGGAAAAAAGAGAAAAAATGTGTCTTACCAGATATAGCAAATCCGCTAAACCCCACTGCAAGTACCAAGAATGAGATGGCTACACCTCTAGTATGAGAATAGCCGACAACCAAAAGTAATGTGGCTTCCATGCCAAAACCTTCAGAAACAAACACATGGAAATATTTCAGAAACATGAATGAATTTTACCAGTGAGCAAAATTCACTAAAAATGTGCATACGTATTGACCTAGACATTCCACATCAGAAAAGTTAAATTTAATAATGACAATAATAGCAATAAATTATCCCAGATATTGCAGGTGCGTTCCTTGGGTTTTAATTTTAAAAGTACCCAAAACAACATAAAGTTTTAATGGTTGGAAAGGTTTAATTACAATTATGCAGTGAACTAAAACTAGGAGTTATAAAAATTTGAAGTAAGAAGGGAAGTAAATGCTTTAAAATGCTCAATGAAGGCACAAATTTAGCAGCAACTAATTTGTTTGGTATGTGTGAAGGAAGTTATTCACTTACATAGGTTAGAACTTACTGAACTAAACCCATATCCTTATTGGAACACATGCACTTACCACCACAGTTCATAATCTTTCTCACTGTAGTTGTTGAAAGAATTTGCTTGCTTCTTAGAAAATCTGCAATTTGTCCTCCAATAGGCACAATAATTGTCATGACTAAGTGTGGCACAGCAGAGAGCATGCCAACCTGATGAAAAACAAGAAAGGGGAAAGATGGATGTGACCATAAATATGTGGGCAATTCAATGGCCATGGTATCTGAATCCATCATCAAACCTACATAAAAGAGGAAGGCAAAACACTGGCTCTAAATGACCTCTTACTCATTCCTAGAAAAAGCAGTAACCTCCACACAATAAATAATAAAGACTAAGCAAGTTACTTTGATCCTTTCTGTTCTCTGTGAAGAAGGAAATTGTTTAGTGCTGTGTTATGACTCAGTAAATTTTGAGTTCATGAATTAACCTACCTGGCTCTTATCATTGAATGATTTACATTTGTCTATCATTTTATATTCCTACATGTGTTTTACACAAATTCATCATTAACAAGATGAGAGAAGAGGAGGAGGGAGAAACACAAAGAGAAAAAGTGCTTTTGATACACAATAAGGAGTCTGTATTTTGAAATTCATAAAGTTAAACATTTTATATTTGCATTTTAAATATTATATATAAAATCTCATTTTATAAAACATATATATACAAAATGGGATTTTATAAAACATATATATGTGTGTATACACTTTTTATAAAATGGAATTTAACTCACATAGACTAAAAGACCAGATAGTGCAGATTGATTCTTCAAATTTAGGTATTTTCTGTCAAATATCAATATGTGGAAATATTGTCAGACAGCAGTACAGAATTTCTGAGCTGATTTTATACTATTTAGCCCAATCCGAAAACAAACCCATGAGCATCAATTTGACATTAATTATTTGTAAGGTACAGTTCTCTAGGCATTATGGGGGCTTTATGGGGACAGAAAGCACAAATAAAATGTGTTTAAGAAATATTCTACCACATAAATAGATAGCAAATTTTGAATGTAACATATAAGGACGTTTCTCACTAAGTATACTTTGAAGCACAATTTGGGGCATATAATAAGTAATAGGTAAGTGTTTAGTATTTGTGCTCAAGGATGCTTTTCCAATTAAGTTACTGAAGATGTGAGACAAGAATTCTATTTTATTTTAGAATAGTGTATGGTGGAGCTTAATGATTGTTGTGATGACTAATTGAGAGAATGAAAGATTCTAAGATAACCTAACTGTTTACGCTATTTAATTCTCTCTTCTCCTGATGGAAGTCAATGATATTATTATTAAATGAAGAAATTGAGGCTTAGAAGGGTTAAATTTTTGCCAGAGGCAAATTCTAAATCAATTCTACCTAAGTTCAAAGACTGAACTTTTAACCCATATGCTTAGCACCAAATTTACTTGAGAAAGTAAAATCAAAATCAGATAATATACATGAATGATTAGTTTAGTTAAAACCTAGCATTTTGTAGGAGCTTAAAAAATGCAAGGTAAATAAACATATAAGGCAAACAGACAATAGGTGAACATCATTGCTTTTGAGGATAACATCCTAGAAAAATATAATGGTTCTTTCTAAGTTGCAGTTAGACCCATTTCAAGAAATCAATGTGTAGAAATAATCCACTGGGGAAAATAAAACATTTTTAAACACACCATATGATGATTTACACAGAATAACAGGCAATGCCTTTGATATTCATGAAGACAGGCTCAAAGGTTGGGAGTGACTACATTTCCTAAGCCTACAAAATTAGAATGCATTGTATCCCAATATTTGAGACAGCTGAAAAGTTTTTAAGTTGAAAGTTCTCTGCTATTTTCTATCTATTCAAGTAAACATTTTGATTATTTTGGATAAGAAAAGAACAAAGGTGTAATTATCATTTATTCTCTCTGAAAGGGTGTTGTAAAGCACTGTGAGAAATGCGAAGAACTACAAACTAGAGGTTCATGAGACAGAAGTTCTGAAATACTTTAGTGCACTGACTTAACATTTAAAGATATGAAATCTCTTCTCCCATAAGCAATACGCAGAGGTAGTCTGTATGTGACTTCAACAAGGACACAGAAGCTTCAAACTTCATGGAAGTTTTTCAAGTGTCTTCTCATCTTTTAGTAACTTATCATCATGAATATGCACTTGACACATGATCAGAATGATCAAACCTTTCTAAGAGTATCATGATTTATGATGATCACTCAGAAGTTTGCTAATTTTTTCAATATGGCCCAAGACGAGGCTAAATGTTTTAGTTCTCTAACTTGATATTTTATGAAAACATCAGGTCATTAGACATTGTCACATCCTCTTCATTCTTCTGGGACACAGTTTGGATGGCAACCCTCTGATACATGCTCTGGTTAGAAACTAGAAGGATGCACAGCAGCAAAGAGCACCCTTTCAATACTGTTTTTCTCTTCCCTGAAATAGGATGTTTAAAAGAAACAAATATTCTCTCTCATTTGGCTGATCCCCAAAATGTGAATTAACTTGAGCATTGGTGTTCCCCTAACGTGCCATTCTCAAAGAGACTGAAAATTCTTACATATTAGCATAAGCTAATATAATATTATATATATACATATCAGTTTAAAAACAGCACACACTTACATAGTTAACTTATATGTATATACATGTTAGTTCTAACATATAAAACTATATAATATAGTTAACTTATGCGTGTATGTATATTTATATGTATACACATATATGTATTCTGTCATAACTGAGTCAGTAGATTTGGAATGAAGATTAAGCCATTGAACTTACAGTTATATCTGTATGACACCCAATTTAATGAAGGTTTGGGAAAGCCAATTTCCATGTGAATATTTTATTTCATTTAAAATTTGCTAACCCCAATACTATGTATAACTATAAAGTCCCAATAAAAATAAATTAATTAATTAACAAATTTTTTTCAGTTTTAAAAATTGGTATCAGTACCATTATTTATACAAAAGGAAATCAAGGCTGAGAATTATTCAAAAACTACCCCAATACTGTGTACCAATTTTTCATTCTAGACCTTTGTATTCAAAGTAACATCAGCCTCAATCCAAAGTCTATGCTCTAAGTCCTTCTCACCTCTTCTGTACATTTTTAAGTAAAACATAGAGGTTTTTTTCTAGTCTAATTAAGAGATTTAGACCAATCTCTGTGTGTAGAATTTATCCATAATTTTAGCTAAAAACATAACAGGTAAATTAAATGCATCAACCCATCTGATTATGTTTAGTTTTTGCTTTTAAACATCATTGATTTTACTTATGCTTTTTGAATTAATTGGAAATAGAAGGCCACAATGACCACACAGTTTCATTAGCATCATTTGGCTCCTTCACTCTCCCACGGGAGACTAGACTTTATTAATAGCCTTTCAGTGTCATATTTGTCCTAGATTATGAAAATGGACTCACACCTCCAGCAGCCTTTGTTGAGAAGTGTAACACCTCTCAGAGTTCCCAAAGGCTACCCTGCAATGTTTGATCAGCTCCAGAGAGAAGAGCCCTGTCTAAAGCAGTCATTCTTCTCAGGGATGGAGGAAACAGTTTCCTTAGAAACAGGGATTACAAAAGAGCTCTTAAAATAGCTACTCCTAAACTAAGGTTTTCTTCAGTTCCAGGCCTCAGATAGTCTTTCAAGTAGAGACATAATATGAATAACGAGAGCCCAGCTGGACTTATGTAACGACATGAAATAAAAATGGCAAGACCATTGCCAGCACAGACGAGTGTATTCAGGACTCAGCTAAGGACTTGGCACAGAGCTGGCATTCAATGATGTGCTAAATGTTTGAATGGATCTAGGGCTTACCTGAATTTAAATAGCATAGTAAAGGGAAATGAAATAGAAATCAAATAATCAAGGTCTAAATTTGATTCTGTCACTTATTACTAGCATAGTTTTAGGTTATTTAAATAATGTCCTTAATTTCTGTTTCCCTATCAGTTGAATAGGAATGATGACAGGTTATTCAGCTGGTCAACCAAACAATATTGTTCATGAATATGAAAGAACCTTATAAGTTTTAACTCCAGATACAAATATAAAGTAGTATTTGAAGTTCATTTCAACCCTACAGAAAAGTCTGAAAATCATTGTGCTTCGTAGTTGTAAACAAATGTCTGCAGCACCAAACATTCTGTGATTTAATTGGTAACTTAGTTTTTGTCTACGCCACCAAGCTGTGAACATTTGGGGGACAGAAATCATGGTTTTATTTCTAAACAATCTCACACAAAGCTTCATATTCTATGCTCAACAAATGCTAATTAAATTATATAATGTATTAACAAAAAGAATATTCTCAGATTTTTTTAGCTAAACGTACATCTTTAATTGGACAGAAGAAATTACATAAATACAATTATGTAAGTAAAATCTTCTTGGCTTTAAGTGAAATAACTTTTTGTTTACTGTTGATTGACTTCAGACTTAAAGGAAGTTGTGTTATTAGAGTCAAAAAGCTGCACTATTGCTCAGACCAACTGAGATATAAGTACTGTACAATCAGACAATAGTTCATTTTGCCTGTATTCCCACTACTGGAGATCAATTTCTCACAGATAGCAAAGTACAGTAGTACACTCAAACACTTTACTTAGCCTCTATGTTCCAGCAGTTATTTATGGAATGAATAAAAGAATAACTCAAAAAAGTTAGAAGACTTGGCAAAAGTACTTATCTTAAATACAAAAATCATTCACTATTTAAATAAGGTTAATTTTTACATACCTTGCTGATTTCAAATCCAAAGACTTCTTCAAAATATGCTGGCTGACTAATAAGCAATAAATAAAAAGTCCAGCTTCTGCAGAAGTTTGCAACGATTATTGCATAGACTGGCATGGATGTAAAAAATTTCCTCCATGGAGTCTTGAATTTCTGAAATCCCAAAAATTCAGTTATTCTGACCATTTTTCATATTTTCTAATTTGATGGGAATAATAGGTACTGTACATTTTCAGGATGTATATGATGGGGCATGAGTAGGAGTACCAGGAGATAGTGAATTGACAATTCCAACAATCAGTTAACCTTATCTGTATGAATAATCTTTGGAAGAGGAAAATAAAATACCAAATTCTTCTTCTGGTGAAATTGTTTCACTTTAAGAATAAGCAAAATTCCATTTATAGAAAATTAAGTCCAGAAGCATAGATTCTAAAATTCTTAGCAGATTTATTTCAGCTGAATACTCATTGCAAAAATCAGTGTACCTTGTGATATCTAAAATAATTTATTTAAAATATTGCAAATTAAATGTAGTTTGGAAAAGAAATAAAAGAAAAAATTAAGAATTGCAGTATTTGAGATCCTGTCTGAAACCAATTATTGAACTACTAAATTATAAATTCTCTTGATAACTCATGGATATTAATAAGTTCTGTGACAATGGAGTACAAGGTTCTATCAAAGTCACATGGCCTGCAGCTAGGTTAAAGTATTTGACCATCACCAGCACTGTGCACATCATAACCAGTTATGTATGATAGCTTAACATTCAAAATTGACAATCTGAATATGATTGTCTTTGCTTAGGATACCTTTTAAGAAGTTAAACCTAGCATACTTAAAACTTCAAAAATATCTCTCATATTCCCAAATACTTTCTCAAAGTATTTATTTTTCTAAATTTCTCTTTAGTTGTAGATGGGCACAATACCTTTATTTGACTTATTTTTATGTGGTGCTGAGGATCAAACCCTAAACCTCACATGTGCTAGGTTGAGCCACAACTCTAGCCCCAAATACTTTATTTTGAATACCAACATACAGTTTGTAAAGAAACAATAGCCTAAAATAACGGCATTTAATTTTAGGTTGAGGTTCTCAACCTAACCAAATTACTAAAGTAGGGATAAACATTTTTGTAATGTAGACTCGTAGAACCACAGAATTCTTAATATTAATGTGACTATAATTAGCTTTTTAAATGCATTATAATCAGAAGTTACATAGTGGTGATAACAAATATATGTAATACAAAGAAGAATCAAAACAAAGCCAAAAATCTAACCTAATAATATGTAATGAGTACTATGACTTTAGACAAAATTTATAGTGACAGCACCACAGACTGATTCAAAAGGTATAATTTCAAAAATAATTCAGTATGTCTAAGGGAAATGGTGCCTGATGAGTATACACATTTCACAGATAATGATTAAAGAAAAATGTCTTCCTTGTTGTTTGTTTATGTAAGGAATGACTTCAGAAAATTAGAAGCAACTAAATTTTCCCTGCTGGAAAAGTCTTTCTTTAATTCATAGCAGAATCATCTCCCCTAAGAATTCTGTTCTTTAGTTGGTAGAGCATGTGATGAAGTGTAAGAGGAAATATATAATTTTATGCCATAAAGATCCTTGGGAGTTAGAGGTGGGTTTATGGTATTCTGACTGTGCTCCATTTATGAAATTGGCTGTTTGCTTCATAGATGTGTTTAATTTATAAAAATTCAGCAATCTGTTTAGGATTTATGGATATTTCTATCTGCATGCTACATTTAAATATTATTTTTAAGAAAAAAAGGAGATATAAGAAATGTTAAATAACCTCCTATATAATGTTTAAGAGATGTTATATAGAGGTTATAGGTTAACTACAACCTGTGATACTTAATTAGATCTGAACTCCAATAACTGTCAAAAATATGAATATAGACTGGGTATCAGAATATGGACTGGGTATTAGAAATTGGGATATGATCTAGGTATGAGATAATGTTAGGGAATAATAGCTAATTGCGTCAGCTTTGATAGTAGTACCAACATTGTGAAGAAGAATATTGTTTTTTTCTGGAGATGCATGTGAAGTATTCATGAATAAAGTGCTATACTTTGAAATTGTTCAGCAAAACAAAAGTGAAATAAATACAGCAAGACTTTAACAATTGGTACATCTGTGTGGTATATAAATCTTCCTGGGTAGGGTATCCCTAGACCCTCCTCCCCATTTTTTTCTAGGTCCTAACTGAGAAATGCATTGATCTGCTATGGTCCGGCTAGCAGTATGTTTTTCCCACAGACTAGAACTCAAGCACAAGCCTTGAACATTCCCAGGCACTGATAAAAATGTCTAAGTTAATGCCCAGAAAGAAAGTGGCCCTAGTCTTGAGCAGAATTCCTTAACCCTTACATAAACTCTACACGGAGGAGCTCACTGCAGTCATTACATAGAACACCTGTTCTCCTGCAGTCAACCCTAGCATAGGCTGCAGCCCTATGCAAGTTCACCTAATAAAGGTTTTGGATTGATCTCCCTGGTATTCAGTGCATCTTTCTTTGGAATTGTAAAAAGTTCCCATCTGTAAATCTTTAGGCCATTCCCTTGTGGGAATTCCCCTGCTATCACTCTTGGGCATCTCTATACACTGGTTAAGTGGGAGCAATCTGTTACTATTTTTTCTGCTTTGCTATTTATTGAATTTGTTTGCAATTATATGTTCAAAATAACTATAATCCAAATTCTACTTCCATTTGATTACATTTTCAAATTTACTTTGAAGCTACAGGAACACAGAAAATATCATTAAGAAGTAAAATACTGTACTTTTTAAAAGGAATAATGGGTAGGACATGGAAGTTTGGAGATTATTTTACCAAGCTACTTGCTTGTTTTGGGGAGTTTTATTTCTTAGAACTAGATTACACAGTCTAAGTTTCTGATTTTTTAAAAAATGTGTATATGATCTGGACACATGGCCTTTTAAGAACTGGTAAATTAAAGAAACATGATATATACCAGTGAGGAAATATATTGATCTAAATATTTTTGGCTAGAAATTGAGGCTCAATTCAGAAATGGTCAGAGATCAGATTCTGTTTGGCTTCTGCTCACTGTAAATAGTGGTGGTGGGTACCACAGCACTCTCTAAGTCCCTACCCTACCTCCCCGCATCACCACTTATTTCTCAAGTAGCCACCAACAAAAAGAAAATTTCAGGCCATTTACAGAAGGAAACAGAATAAGAAAAGTACTAATGCCAAATTTATCTAGTTCTTAGAATAACTAGAAATTAAGGTGGTTTTGTTGTTGTTTTGGGGTTTTTTGATTTGTTTTATTTTTTGGTTTTTTTTTTTTTGTTTTGTTTTTTGTTTGTTTTTTGTACCAGGGATTAAATCCAGGGGCATTTAACCACTAAGTCACATCCTTAGATCTTTTTTATATTACAGGGTCTTGTTGAGTTACTTAAGAGTCTCCCTAAGTTGCTAAGGCTGACTTTGAAGTCAGGATCCTCCTGCCTCAGTCTCCTGAATTGCTGGGATTATAGGTGTGTGCCAGCACATTCAGCAGGAATTTTTTAATCATGAAAATTTTGCTTCTGAAAGATTGGGATTTCATATTCACTAAAGGCCAAGGTATGCTCAACAACAATGGATGACAAGGCTTTTTGCCTAAAATATGTTAAAAACAAGGGTACTCTAACAAATAAGTGGAAAATAAGAACAAAAAATTAAACACACTTAAAGAAGGGAAATGAGAGTGTGTTTTAAAAACGTAATGCAGGCATTGGTTCTCCGTCAGAGTTCTATACTTTCCAACTCTTAAGCATAAAAATTGGAGTAACTCATTCAATGGACGTATTACTGAACATCTGTAGAAAACACGACTTTTGTTGACCACTTTTCTTCCTTTTTTAACATGAAATGGCTATTTATTAATTATTCTGCATTGTATATTAATATTACATGGGATGAATCATTTATCTTTTCCTTCCATATATGCAAATCCTAAGAAACCAAATTGTAAGAAACATATTCAAAACATTACAATATTTGACACTCATAAAAATCCTTAAAGATGACATTTTATCAATGAAAATATTAAAGTACATTAAGTATATATTCCATGTAAGCTTTCTATTTATGGCATTTTAATGCTTTACTATTTACTAAATCACATGTAACTAAATATACATGTGTAAAGCCTACATTTTGAATATTCAATATGTAAAAAATAGACCTTTTCATGGTCAATTTGAAATTTTCTATAACTTAAAATTACCAAGTATTAATGGAACTTGTTTAAATTGTGGATAACACTGAACTAAAATTTGCTGAGATTTAAATACAGCACAAGTTTTAAGATGCAAAAGATAAAGGAAAAAAAAGAAATATAGATGAAGTAGCAATCCTTCCTAAATGAATCAGGAAATATTAATGAACCCGCTCTCAAAAAAAAAGAAAGAAAGAAAAGAAAATGTGACTTTTGATACCACGTAAGTTTTACTGAATAGAGACTTATAAAATGTGTGGTTGATAAAGGAAGGTGAGATGGGGAATAATAGTAGGAATATACACCATAATAAGGTTCTTACTTCCATTGCACCTAAAAGATTTGCACTCTCTCCAATGCTTTCTTCTATGTACCTACGTTCTTCATCTGTAATGGTAGGATGTTTTGCAGGGCTCTCATAAGACACCAAAAGCCAAAACATGTACCAGACCATCCCAAAACTTCCTGGAAGAAAGATCCCAAAATAAGGAAGTCAAAGAAAGTCATTACAAATACTTCATTTAATAGTATGTGCTGAAATAAAAATATAGTCATCTCATGACAACACATTCTTTACAAAGGAGAGTTTGATTTTAAATATGGCTAATTGACTTTGGTCACTTCCTATTGTATTTTGCCATTCATCTTCAACCTTCCTGAATGCTGGTCCTGTGGTTTTATCTCTCTAGGTATTTTGAATGCACTGATAGGCAAACAAATCACTATAACTATTGAATGCTGTAGTTTGGAAGGTATTCACATGCCCAACAAGCGTTTACTGAGCATTTCCTACTCCAGAAATTCTGCCAAGTGAGAGAAATACAATGAATAAGACAAATTCTTACCCTCAAATAATTTTCTAAGGGTGAATCCTTTTCACGTTTGCCTGCTTTAAATATATGAAAGTCATCTACATTTTCAGAAAGGAAAAATGTTCATTCATCTTCTTCTCCTGTTAGCAGTTCCTAATAAACAGACTACTAAATAAAATCTAGAAGATTATTTTCACCTAAGTGGTTATCTTGCATACAAACTGGGCCTCTGTAATCAACGTGATAACACTTCACACTGTATGTGACCACATACCACACTATTTTCAGCACTACTATTGCCTATTGATCATTCTTTGCACACACAAAGTTATAAATTCAATGTCCATAAACTGTTTGCAAGTCTTTTTTCATCCCCTTCTTTATTTAGCACTCTCACCATCAAAACATGTTTTTATTGTGCAACATAAATCCATCTGCATTAAAAAAAGAAATAATTTCAAGTGATTTATTCTGTTTTCCCAGCAGCTGGGCATTTCATTTTTCCCTCATATTATTCTTTTTGTCCCTTGGGAAAAAATCTAAATGCCCTTGATCTCTCCAATGCTTTATTTTTTGCTTATCCAATCTCTAAGAAGTGTTCCATAATACCATACAGAGCTTCTGATGTGCCATGTACCTTTTAATTACCGAACATGGAAGCAAACATAATTCAGGACCAGACAGTGTGTGAAAATTTGGAATAATGTACTGGTTTTAGAATAGATCTCTCCCAGATCCAAATGCAGGTGGTGCCCCTAGTTAGCTATATAATCCAAATAGTAACTAAATCCTTCTAAACTGCCACTATAAAATGGAACATATTTCATTTTTGTAATATTGTGACAAAAAGAAGTTAATGGTGGTAATTCTTTAACTGTAATCCAGAACAGTGGAGGGGCACATGTTAAGTATCCAACAAAGGAGAGCACCCCATAATTCGGTAATAATTACCATTACCACTAACTGAATTCATTGTATGTGCCATATACTCTCTTCTAATTGCTCTGTATGTATTATCTTTTTCATCTTACTCTACTGTACAAGTTTTAACCTTGTTAATTTTAAAAATATAAATATTTAATGTGTAGCTCAAGACCCAGTTTTTCTTACAGACAGCAAGTAAGCAAGTACTATGAAATTTTCAGATTACAGCTTTGTATCATTCAATGATAAATGTTAAATTAGATAAAACTTGAAATGAAGAGACTAGATTCATGATACCCTACCTGAATTAGTATTCTCCTTCCCCATGAAAAAACAAATATAAAGATTTGAAGAGAAATGCTTATTACATTAAAGACACATCATATGTTCAAGTAAGTAATGAACAAAAAAGCACAAAGGACTTATAGGGCTTCATGCAAAACAAAACCATACGTTCTAAATAGGTTCTTTTAAAGTTGGTTAAATTAAGAACTCCTTTGAAGATCCAAGGCAAAATGTGTATTAAATTTTAATGAAAAGATTTCCCTAGAAAAAATATAACAACTACATGTTGTTGATATATTCATGTATCTAAAACCTATCTACAGAATTTGAATGACCAGAGGAGTTCCTATTATAAAGTAACATAGAACATTCTGTATTTGTTTTGATGAGAACATTTCAAAATGAGAATGAATCAGGGCAAATTTGGAAGCATCCCAACACTGTTCTATGGCATGACTTCATTAATATTTCAGATTATCATGCCCATATCCAAAGGTGATGTTAATCAGTGACAAGAGCATTGGAATTCAGCTGTCTAATATTACTATTTTCCTCGTTATTAAAAATATGCCTCTTAGAGAGACTTTAGGGTACTTTAAAGCAGTAAAATTTTGGCTTTTTGATAGAGTATTTAGACTTACAGTTTCACTTCACACTTAAACTTGGGGGCTTAATTGCTTTAAGTATGGGGAAAAGACCACTAAGATGTGCTGCCACCGGTGCTGATTTCTGATATTTCATGGCAGAATTGAATTGTTTCATTAGCACTAGCCCTATATTACACCTCCCTGTCCCGGTTTAGTCTTAAGGAGGTAGAATAGAGGAAATGACCAAGAAACAGTATCAAAACAAAACAAAACAAAAAATAGGGAGGTATGTTGCTGCTTATCTCTTTTCTTCCTATCAGATTTAAATAAAGAGCTAGCCTTTTTCTTCATAACCAAAAACATATTTCATACACTACAAAGTCTTCATCTGCAATGTGTTTGCTTTTTAAAATAAGAAAGGCAATGTAGGAAAAGTAGCAGCTATAGGATATTATTTTTAACCACAGAATATAAGGAAAGAATTCTTAAAGCAAGAACATGAGTACATACAGAAATACACTCAGTGACCTTGTTGCCTATGATTGTATTTCTTTTAGCCTATGCACATTTCTTACAACTCTACTATAAATAATTGTAACATACCATAGACATAAAATACTGAAGACCAGCCAGTGTACTGTACAAGAATACCAGCTAAAGGCATTGCAATTACAGCCCCAGCATAGGAACCTACAGTAGAAAGGGAGAGGAAAGTTAGTTAAATCAATAGAAATTCTCAATTTCATCTCATGTTCTCAGGTTGGTTAGTACAATCACACATCCATGCCCTGCTCCATGTGCACTCACTCATATACTCACACATATACTCGTGTGTGTGTGTGTGTGTGTGTGTGTATGTGCCAACATACTTATATGGGGATATAGAGTTATACAGTGAATAGCACCCACCTACCCAAGATGTAAAAGAGATTTAAAAATAATAAAAGTGCATGTTGGATGGTGTGTGTACTGCACAACTGTGTGCTGGGCTGAGAGCAGAGTGCATCAACACTAACGAAACACTGGAGATATGTTCTTGAAGGTCAGGTAAGTGTCTCCTTGAAATTGCAGAATCATGCAATTTCAGCTTTACATAGTGATTTTTAAAAATTCATTTAAAAACTTATCCAAGGCGATTGTGGAACTAATGGCTTAGATGTGTAGACAAATATGGCACTATTTATACCTTAGGATTTATGCATAAATGCTTGTAAATGCAACATTCCAAGGCAATAACACTGCTAATCTTTCATTATGGCTTATGCCTAATTTCCTATTGTTAGGATTATTTGCAATATTCCTAATTCTTGAATTTTAAGAAGGGTTTCTATTTTCTCTTTGTCTGATTTGGAAAACTGTTTTCTTGCTTTGCAGTTTTAGTTTAAAAACGGAAAACACAAGCACTTTTCAGCCAAAAAAAATAGGATCTAAGAGTAGGAAAACTTAGATCAAATTGATTGTCTTAAGGATTTAAAAGTTAGCAGTGAACCAAAAGTAGTTTCAGAATTGTTGGGAGCTGTGCCACGTTGGCGGCGCCAGGATGGTGCCTGATCACATCGGCAGCAAGGAGGTTAATTGACATAAGCACACTCAGGTGATTTTATCATCCACGCACACAGTGCATGCACATGTGTTCTCGAGCACTAATTGCCTGCTCAGAACATCTCGCCTAATCTTTGCGTAAGAGGCGTGGCCCTGCTCTCCGCCTCCTGGAGGTGATAGAAGCGTAGGTGGAGCAAGACAGAAGGAACAGCAGCCATTAGCAGAAAAGCAGTAGAAGAAGACTCACTCACGCACAGAAGCAGCTAGACACGCCACAGCAGCCATTAGCGAAAAAGCAGCTAGACACGAGGCAGCAGCCAGAGGGAAAAACACGTGGCAGTAGCTAGTAGGGACATATGCAACAGCAGCCAGAGAAGCAGAAGAACACGCGCGGCAGCAGCGAGTAGGGGCAGCAGCGGAAGGCAGATCGCAGAATGGAGAACTGAGACACATCACTAGGGCACCTTAGGTAGACGTACCCTTAGTTCACAGGATGCAGGACTTTAAGGTGTAGCAAGTCTCTTCCTCTAAGCTCTAAGCAAAGCCTGTCCTTCTCTCAACGTCTCTCTCTCTGATAAGCAAAGTCTCTCTAATAAGCAAAGTCTCTCTCTCTCTCTCTCCTCTCAAAGCAAGTAAACCTCATTTCCTCTATCCTCTATAAACAAGCAAGAAAGCAGTGCACCAAAGAGAAAGATAGAAGTAGCTCAGTTTCCACTCCACCACCCATAAGACCCGTGCAAGTTGTTGCTGCAGGCGGTGACAAATATCCATGGATTTTGGAACTGCAAAGAGCCAGCGACACAGAGTAGCCAAAAAAAGCATTGTTTTAAAAGTAGATTGATGTGTAATAAATGTTTATTAATTATCTTTCCTAAAATAGCAGTAAGTCAGTTTTATTCCCTAAAGTAAAAGTTTTAATGAACAGAAACTTATGGTAATATCACTTTGGAACTAGATGAAAATCATATTAATTTTAAAGGTTATTTTGATTTGAGTTTTTAGGTTTTATCCACTATAATTCTAGAATATAACTGCATCAAATATTGCTTCTAATAAACTATGAGACTTTAGTACCAGATAGAATTCAAAGTGAAATTAATGTTTGCAAACATAAATCCATAGATGTCATTTTTTTATACTTTCACCTTTCCAAATGTGTTTAAAATTTTGTGTTTTAAACATTTTTATGTCTAATTGTATTAAAAAGAAGTAACATTGAAATTCTCAAAAGAATAATAGAAAAATAATGTAATAAAAACCTAAGATGAAATGGATCAACTCCTAGAGGAATATGAAATGGAGGGAATAGAGGGTTTGAGGGAATAGAGGGTTTGAGGAAACCAATCATAACTGAAGAAATTGAAATGATATTCAAGAACTTAACCCCCTGCCAAATTCAGAGAGTTTTTAAAGTTGTTTACCACATTTTCAATTCTTAGCAAGGTGTTCCTAAAATTTTACTCACCACAAAAGGAGGTGGTGGCCAGTCTGCTCCTCTCCAGAGGAGGGGCCCATTTGCTCCATATCCCGTGACATGCTGGATAGGTGACACCCTGCAATGCAGAAGATAATTCTCACCATTTAGGATGCAGGGTCACGGAAAAATGAGCATGTCCCCTTGCCTAAGGCTGTTTCCTAAAGCATGGTCCAAAGATATTAAAGAAAGCTGCTACCAATGGGTCCTCATCCACTCCCTAAAAAGCTCCCATTTTAAAAGTTCAGTTCAGACCATGTACAACATGAAAGTTTTTCAGGGACCTGTTCAAATTCTCTGCACACCTCAGGTCTTTCTTCTACCTCACATTATTCTCTGATTAAGGCAAAATAAAAGACCTTATATTAATCAAGTTACATGTAATTGTGAACAGTTTATGAAATTTGGAGAAATTTTTGTGAGGTATTCAATTCAATGATTCCCCAAAAAAGGAATCTACATAAAAGAATCTGAGGCTTAGAGCCTTGGAGATCATACTTCCTGAAAGTAATGTCTAGAACTTAAGACACTTAAAATAATTAGCCTTTTTCTATTATTTTGATGCTATTTTTTTTTAAGTAAACAGAAGGTTTTTCCAGTGTCTAAATATTTTAGATTACTTATCTATTTCCACCATACTCCAAGGATAGAGAAGGGGCAATAGTTACGACAAACTCAAGTTTAAGTGATATTTTTCCAAAGTCTGCAGACATATGGAACAGAGTCAATCACTAGCATCAGAGGCCTAAAATATATATTCAATGAATTATATCAGTGGAAACTTATGATTAAGGACAAAGGAGACTTACTATAAAATGCCCAAGGACTGGGCATGCAACTCAACAGTAGAGTGCCTGCCTAGTGTGTATGATATCCTCAGTTTTAACCCCAAATATCCGATTACCTAAACTTTACAATATTATATTTTAATAAATTGTAGTACAACTTAATAAAGTATATTTATTTAGACAAAGGCAAGTTAGCAGTTCTCAATAACAATCTAATAATCTAAAATGATGCCATACCTCAACAAGTCCCTGCAATATTCTAACAAAGATAACACATCCATAATGCACTCTGGCTGCTGATGGAATTAGCATATTTAGGGTAGAGGTAAGAAGTATGGCAGCTCCAAAAACCCTGAAATAGAAAAGAAGGAACACGCTTACAGGCAGAAAGTTTAATTTCTCAGGTTGTGTTAAATATTTAATCAACGATTACAAATTTAAAGTAGTTTTTTTTTTCTGAAATAATAAAATATATTCTGGACTTGATTGGTTAGCCATTGTAAGTGAACACTTGAACTCTCTAGAAATTATACATCATTCGAATGCACAAGAAATGAAAGAAGAATCTAATAACTCTGATTATACTTCCTTTTAGTTATTTTTGTCATAAATCTAATTACAAATTGAAAATATTTAATGAGGGGCTGGGGCTGGGGCTCAGGAGTGGAGTGCTTGCCTCACACACATAAAGCACTGGGTTCGATCCTCAGCACCACATAAAAATAAATTTAAAAAAAAGGTACTGTGTTCATCTACAACTACAAATATTTTTTTAAAAGAAAATATTTAATAAATCATTGAATATGTATTTGACCCAAATCTCAGTCTATAATGTAAGTTGCTTAAGGGCAAGAGCCTGTTTTCAAATCAATTGTTTTGGTCCCAAGACTTGGCACAGTGCCTGACACACAGCTGGTAGTCACTGAGAAGTTGTTGAAATAATGATTGCATAAGTGGAGTCTGGCTTCACATTATACAACTTTGCTACTTTATAGAAACTGCATATACATAGAAATTATATAAATGGAATCATATTTTAAACGCACCATAAGCAAACTAATGATTACTTATCATAGCATGTTTTTATAATACAAATAATCATACTTAATATATCTTTCTCAATTCCACCTTATTTTTTCTTTATTTCTATTTTTTGTTGGAGGGCTGGGGTTTATTAGTTGGGAAGATCCTGTTTGAGGCACACCTCCAAGATTACACTTAACACAAAATTCAAGAAAGCATTGCTGTAAATATGGGGTTAGACACTAATGCATTTGTAAGTACAAATTATATTCCATGTCATCATTTTAAAGAGAGGTTCTGTAATTTTCACACTGTGGAACAAAAATTTCCTGCAACTGGAGAACTTAAGAACTATGCCCTTGCAGAGTTGTTTGGGGCACATACTATTCATAATGGACTGACTCTGGGGCAAGATTTATCAGGTCACACATGGGTTTCCAAATTCAGTCAGGGTTCACTGCCTCATAGACTCTCAATTTTTTTCCAGGGGAAACACTTAAATATGACTGTTAAAAACCTGGATTTCTGAGAAGGACCTTGAATATTACTAATTTGTTCCAAAAATTTGCTAGATAACTTTAGGAAGGACTGAATGGAATAGCTCTTTTATGGCTATTCATAGGTCTCATCAAATAGTGAGTGTAAAAATAATACAGACTATGTCCACTTCCCCTCTGTGGTTTCTCTCCACTGAGGTAAATCATCACTACTCAGTCGAGTGTTCTATCCCATTCTTCCTCTCTCATGTCTGTGTGAATAGATATTTTAGATATGATATCAAAAATAATTTTGCATGCTAAGATTTGAGGGGGAAAATTTCTTTTTATCCAAGTTTGCCTAACATGTGTACCTTGTTTTCTTATAAGTATTTTGAGGGTACTTTGAGTAAATTTTATTTTCTATGACTATAATCTTCCATTATCACTTTCTCTCTCCCAGTTTAAAGGGTTGTAAAACAGTACCGTCAGTAGATAAGCTGGTGAGAGATGAATTTTACTCATTCCTCATCTTAGAATCTCTCAACTTCCACAAAACTGATATTTAGGGCTAGATAATTCTTTGTTGGGGGATGCATATGGTATGACATTTAGTAGCATCTCTGGACTGTGCACACTAGTTGCAAATAGTATGTCCCTTTCCATTCCCATGTTATGACAACTAAAAACATCTCCAGCAATTGCCAAATATTTCCTGGGGGACAATATCATCCCCTCAAAGAGGTGAATCAATTATGAACTATTTGTTGAATACCCACTATAATCAAAATTAATGAGGGCTTATTTGACCTAGTGAACACCATGCTAATATTTCACATGCCATAAAATCCACAACGACCTAACAACCCAGTGACACAGGTATTTTTACTGTACATAAAGAAATTAAGTTATACATAAATGAAGTTACTTGTTCACATCGTTAACCATTTCTAAGTAAGGGATGCCTGTTTCAACTCCAGTTCTATCTTATTTCCAGGATGGTGGATTTCACCAGAAGATTTATATCTGACCATGCAATTACTACAGAGCTAGTAATGAATTTAAGGATTCTAACTATAAATTAAATAATAATATTCATACTACTATTGCTGAAATAACATGCCAGTAGATCACTTTCAATGTTTACTTTGCTCTTTCCCTAAATAGTGTTTCTAATGATCTATGATTTCATGATATCATCTAAATATCTTCAATTTAATTAATCCCTTTAGCTATGCTTTTCATTATTAGTTGCCTTTGCTTCTGAAAATAAATTGACTTTATTCTGTTTAATAATAAAAATCTACCAAAATTTGCATAACCTCATCTTAATTTTATGTAACTGCTATCCAACTTAATAACCAAGTAATTGAAATTCTGATTATCAAAAATTTTGCCACATGAAAATCCTTTATACTTTCTCTTACTGTGCAGCTAAAATTGAAGCAGCCTCCTTCCTCAACATTCATTTATACATCCACACTTCTACCCTGTGAGACTATATTTAGAGCAGAATTATGTTAGAGGGAGGGGCTAAGATTTGCAGAGCACTTACTATACTCTCTCCATCTATTTACCTCTTATAATCCACACAAAAACTCTCTGTCCTAACTTTCCTTTCATTTAACAACTAAGGAAACTGAAACAGAAAGATTGGCCAAGAAAATAGTAAGGGCTAGAGCTGAGATTTGAATCTAGAAATATCTAAATTGACAACAGGTACTCTTTCACATATAAGATGCAGATAGACACTCAGAACAGTAAGAATGACTCTGTATTCCAGAGAAAAAGAGAGCCAAGAGACAACATGTGCCAAAGGCCATCACAGAAGTACAGATAGAAATCAGAGGAGATGAAAGTTCATTTCAGTTGGGTTGACCAGGAAGCATACCTTTAACAGGAAAACTTCTAGCTAGGCCTTGGGAGATGAATATTAAAAAGAAGGAAGAAATTCCACAAGAAGGAACAGATGAGCAAAGATTCAAAAGCAGAAGAGGGTCCATCATGTACAGTGGTGCATCCTTCAACAATGGGATATGAATGCCTTGTTGGTGATTTTGTCATTGTATTCATACAAACTGAGATGGCTACAATATAATCTTATGGAGCCTTTCTTATAAATGTGGTCATCATTGATTGAAATATCATTACGCAACACACAATGTACCAGATACCAGGGCAGTATTGGAAATGGTTACATGCAGTGGAAAGGAAAAGTAAGAATGTCTAGTGCACAGTGATGAATAAGGAAGATTTGAAGACATGTAGACAGGACAAGGAGGTGAAGAGTATGGTCCAAGGTTCCAGCACATCCTGGAAATGATGGAATTTGAGGCGATCATAGAGGATGAGTAATGATTATATCCCCAACGTGAAATAAACATGAAGTTTATTAGAACTGAGTGGAGAGACCCATGAAGCTAGGAAGTCAAAGGTGAGCAAGACCCTCTCTTCAGGTGAGAAGAGGACTTGCAGAGGAACACATAGCTAAAGTCACTGACAGTAGTTAAGGGAGAAAAAGGCTGACATAGATACAGTATGGAAATTTTTCTAAGACTCTGCTTTGTTGCTTAATACCTATAAATGGTAAGCAGTTTAACCTCTCTAGGTTTCTGATTCTTTGCCCATGAAAGGAGCAGAGAGCAGCATTGTGCAATGACTAAGAACAATGACTTGAAGCTAGAACCACACTGCTTGGGCTCAAAGATCATTTCTGTCACTTATTACTAGAGTGACCTTGAAAAGTATATTTAACTTTCTGTATTCATCCTTGATTCCAAAATGGGAATATTAACAGAACCTACAGTTTATTATGGGGAAAGTATGCAGAAAAGTGTCTGGCACATCCCAAGCATTTATGGGATGTTAGAACTTGTACAATGATGGTATTAATGTATTATAGCTCTTAAGAATGCTCTGAGGCTAAATGAAAGTCTGGTTCCTGGCACATAAAAATAAATCCATAATTGTGAACCAGTCAAGTAGAAACCATAATAGTCAATGGTTATTGAATAATTAGAGTATCCAGATTCTCATTTTAAGCTAACAACAGTATTATAAAGCTTTTACTGCTAGCTTTGTTTTACAGATGGAGTAACCAAGTCCCAGTAAGTTTAAATAATTTGCCGGGTTATAGAGATAATAAACCATGATGGCTCAGTCTGGTTGTAGATGTGGACCCTAGATATATAATCAGCAAGTTCTACCATACTCCCAATTGCAATATAACTAATACTAGTACTAACCATGTAAAATACAGTGTGTGTGTATATATATATGACATAAAAACTTTGAAAAATGAAATCCCCCTTGAAATATGGAGAGTAGCAGCAGTTGAGAGTGAGAATAGCATTGTGTTACTTTGCTCTTAAATTTTGAATTAAGTGGTTAAATGAAGAGATTCACTTATTAATGTTTTGACTTTATTCTTCAATAAAGAAATGGAAAAAGTAGTAGAATTCAGTATCAAAAAGAAGTTCAAAACTATAAAATAATTTAGAACAGTGATTTGTAGACTTTAGTATGTATGATAATAAACTATGACTTTTTGAAATACAGATTTCTAGGTGTCTGAGTTTCTAATGCAGTAGGTTTGTGTGGGCCTGCCTGAGAATGGTATTTCTGACAGGTTCCCAACCAATGACAATGTTGCTGGTCCTGCTTTGAGAATCATTGTTTCATCAATGCTAGGTATTCCCCAGGTCATCACAAAAGAAGCAGGTAGGGAAGGGGAGATGGCCTAAAAAACTAGAGTCAGATATGAAAATATGGGACTTGTTTTATATTATAGAGGGAGGAGCAAAGTTATAATGCAAACACCTGCTGAAATAAAAGATGTGCTTAAAACAAAACACAAACTGAAATTAGATCAAGAGCCAAATTAAATTATTTGACCTGAGTTTGACTGTCCTCACTAATAGATTGACTGAGCAGCTCTCATGTTTTTCTTTTTTCTTCAGGAATTTTATACAACACCCTGACATAACATTAGTTAAGAATACATGTTCTTAGATACACTGTGAGAATTCAGACTCCAGTTCTAATTTCTTACTAGACATGACCCTGGGTAAATTGTCATCACTTAACTTCTCTAAGCCTTACTTTCTATGCCTGTAAAATGGAAATAACAAGTTACCAAACTTCAAAGGAATATCACAAAAATTAAATACAACAACCATGAAAGGGTACAGTGTCTTCTTTGGAATAAATGGTTTATAAATATTAGCTATCATTACATAGAAATTCCCAAACCTTTGATAAACTTCAGACAGTTATTACTCCTCATTCTTTCTTCCAGAACAGTTTTGTCCTGATTAGATAATACTGTTTCTGTGAATCTAGATACATTGTCGCTCCATATCCTACTGAAATTCTAGTAGCTTGAGGTTCATGAATATATGTAATAAGAATCCTATCTTCCCTTTTGAAGTCACACAGGATTGATGGAGATGATCCAGTCTTTTAATTTGGGCCCCAATAGTCTTTCTAAAATAGCTGATTGAAACAAATAATAATTTAAAAAATGGACAAACTTTCCTATATAAATACCTGTTTTAGTATCCCACCTTTATCCTTCAATTTCACCTCACTTATTCTCTCTCTCTCTCTCTCTTTCTCTCTCTCTCTCTCTCTCTCTCTCTCACACACACACACACACACACACCCCACACACATTCTAGCTAGTCTACCTGTGAGATATTCCTAAAGCACTATAGATCACTTAAACCAAGAGGTCACGTGATCTTCCACTCTACCCATTATTTTGTCTCTTGGAGAATGGAGTCCAGGTCTTCCTTTCTTTTATCCCCATAGTGCTAGAAGAATGCTATGGGTATAGGACACATCCTTAGGCAATGCATTTCCAATTAGTTTTGTGTATAAACCTTAACAAAGGATAATAATAAATTTGCTTCCTGAGGTATATATATGCAATAACAAATCTTTTTTCTTTTAATCTCCATTATCTCAATAACTTTTTCACTTAATTGGCCACTTATTTGCTCTTGAACTGTTGCTCTTGTATCCTACCAATTCTAGGAAAATCCGTTCCTTTCACAGAATAATTGTAGGTAAGCAACTTTGGGTTGAAATTTAGAGCACACCTGTGGATAAATCCTCACTTGAGATAGTTGCTGAGTTCAAGTACTTGGCCCAGTCTGGCCTCATCCTTAAATCTTTCAAGCAAGACTGGAATCTCCTGAAACCAACTGTGCTCTCATTACCTGTTCACCACTGAGCCTTTCTCATCCTCTGAAACCATATAGTCGGTTTCACAGAATATTGCCCAAAAATGATATCCACCATTGCAAATATTTTGTTTGTCCTCTGAACAAAAGACTTGTCTAGCAATCAAAACCTACAAACATGTAAAAGCTTAACACTGTTTCACAGTCATGCTCTTTTCTATGGTCCTACCCATCTAGTGACTAACTTTATAAAATATCACTTAAATTTATTTCATAGGATTTAATAGGAAAAATGTGTTAGTAAAGAATAATATAATTTGAAATCAGACCTCCTGGGATTTGTGCTCTGGCTATACCTCTGACCATTGAGTGGAATCTGGGAAAATAATTCTACTAATTCTATATTCAGTTCTCTCATGAGTAAAATAAGTTTCAGGATGCTTGCCTTAAATAGTCACTGTCAGGAAGAAAGACATGTACTGA
Source organism: Sciurus vulgaris (assembly GCF_902686455.1). NCBI lineage: Eukaryota > Metazoa > Chordata > Mammalia > Rodentia > Sciuridae > Sciurus > Sciurus vulgaris. The sequence goes on from NC_136472.1 coordinate 49,853,906, forward strand.
AAAGTTAAGTCAGCTATGTATTTATTATTTTATGCAACTCTAATTTTATGTGCCTCCTCAAATGGAAAACTACAGCATTTAGGAAGATGATTTATAATTCATATCCTCTGCCTTTCTGCTCTCAGTTCAAATCTCTGCTGTTTAAAAAGAGGTGGAAAAATGTTGCTGAATAATCTGCTCTACACTGACTGGAAAGCTCAGTGACATTCACTGACTCCTTTTGATTTTACATAGAGTTTTAGAACTTTGTTGCTGTTATTAACTAGAGGAAAGGAATAGTCTTCCCTTCCTCATCACATAACTTAAGGAGTCACGTACTGCTTAACTCCAGCAGGCCTAAAGAACTCATTTGTAAATACTGGGAAATGATATTGGCCACATTACACTGTTATATCATGTGCATGGATGAATAGGTAACAATGAATCCACTGTTATGTATAATTAAAATGCAACATAAAATATGGAAAAATAGATAAATAAACTAAATTATATAAGGTTTAAAAAAAGGATACCACACAACCAAACCAGAGAAAAAAGGAAACATATGTGCTGTTTTTTAGATGTACTTTTACAATCTTCTTGTCTTTTATTATCCCACTGTGGAATTTTTCAGGTGTATTTTCAGTGTATCTCCATAGATTAAAGGCTAGCATATAATAATAATATATTTTTATATTATATATAATATAGTTTTATATAAGAATAAATATAATAAATATATATAATATATAGTAATATATATTATATATAAAATATATAATAAATAAATATATATTATATATTTATAATTTATATATAATATTATATTATATAATATAGTTTTATATGAGAATAAATATAATAAATATATATAAAATATATAATTATATATATTATATATATAAAATATATAATAAATATACTAAATAAATATATATATAATATAGTTTTATATGAGAATGCCATAACAAATTTGTGGTTGTAGAAGAGAGATTTAAGACCCTTGAATGTGATTAACCAATTACATATTTGTAAAATTAATCTTTGAATTTGGATTTACAAACTGGTTTTGGTTGTTTTATTTTGCTTCATTTATTGTTTTATAATCCCATCTCAATAAAGAAATTCACTTAAGATTTGATCACTCTTTTTTTCTACATAAGAGTTAATAATGAGCAGGAAAAGAAATACTACACTTTACATGAAAAAGCATTTTTTAGAAAGCAGGAAAGTTCCCTAAATAAATACTTGTCCACTTTTGGATCTTTTTGACTCTTTGGATTGTAAAGATAAGCTCTCTATCATATCAGGCAGTATATTCATATCACTATTATATATTCAAATAAAGCATCAACGAAAATTTTTAGCAGAGTACACACACTTTTTCAACAATGAAGTAAACATATTTCTTCTGCTAAATAAATCACCAAACTATATAATAATTAAATATTTACATATGTGTATTGCTGAATTGAAAATCCAAATAGTAAGTTGACTCTCAACCAGACTGATATTTAATTTTGTTTAAACTTCTTCGTATAACTGGCAGCTAAAATGCTGGCTTCAAAATTCACTCAGGGTGTGAATGCAAGTCAGAGATATGCCATCAGTAACTGGGCTAAGGGAAAAAAAAGGAATGAAATGCTAACTAATTTCTCAAATCTTTCCTTTCCCTAAGAAATGTATTATGAGCGTATGGGAACTCTTAATTTTTTTGAAGAATAGTATTATAATCTCTGTGAGATAAAATGAGGGTCATTTGCATATTGAAGTTGTTTTTCAAAATGATAAACCATTTGAAACCACTTAAAATTGTTTTCCTCATGATTTCCTCTGCTCAAATAACAAACTAAAATGAATTAAATTTGATTATTTTTAAATTAAAGTCTAATTTCTATTTGTTTTTCCTCAACTTGTTTCACACACACACACACACACACACAATTTCTTTTCCTCTTCTTTCTCTTACACATGAAATGATCAAATTTCATACAGTCACTTTAGGAACACTGGTGTGAGTGTGGTGGGGGACTCTACATAAGGAAAGAAACTAGCAGTGTTTGCAAAAGCAAATGAGACTAAACTGCTGAAAACCTGCATTGCAAACTGCCTGAAGATGAACATCAGAAGGGGCCTAATAATGAGTTAGCAATAAAATTCTCAGTCATTCCTCTCCATAACACACCAACACCCTGGAGTATCACACCCACCCCAAAAGAATTTTCCCAGAATAAGTGACAGAAACACTGGTGACTTGTCACTTCCACAGATGATGACTTTTCCCTAAGTTAATCAATCAATTTCCATTTGGGCAGTAACTTGTCACTTAACAGGAGACTAGTGTTCCTCACCCCAGGTGTGGGACTAATCCTTTCCTGGAGGGTCTACAGCAGTAGACTGATGCAGGCTGTTTAATCTATTTAATCTAATCAAATCAGGGCCTGGGTGCCTCCCTTTGTCACATCTGATGCCCCCATTCCCATATTAAAAAAGGAGTACACAGGCACAAGCCAGCGCTCCAGGTCCCTTGATACATCATTAAGTTGTAAAAATGACTTCATCACTCACGACAGAGAAATTAGAAGGCCCCAATGGTGGCATATGGCAACTGGAGAAGCGCTCTACCAGCTGCCCACCTGACTCTCTCTCCTGCAAAATCATGTCCCTCCCTCAAAAAACTGTCTCTGCACTGCGGTGGTAGACTGCTGCAGCAGCAGAAGCTAGCGCCAGGAAGGGGTGAGGGGACTGGAGAATGGTGAGAGAGAGAGGCTCATGTCAGCAAAACATGTGCAAGTCCTTGGAGACCCCTCCCCCCTCAATCCATCTATTCATCTTGAGGTAAAGGGTATTTTCTTTTGTTACAGGGAAAAATAGAAGAAGGCAGCAGCATTACCCCAGATACTAATCTGTATGGCCCATAAGGGGGTAAGAAGATAGCAGCTACATGTTTATTTGATAGGCAGGTAGGTGAGTGATAGAAAAAGTCACCTCTGGCCCTAAAGACTGTGTGCCTATAAACCATTTCCACCACTGCAGGATGGTAGACCCTTGCAGCAGGCTTTATGCTCAAAGGAAATCATTTCTCAAACAAAAGAAATTTGCAACTGTTTCTCACTGAAAGGATTAAGAACCCCCTCCTTGAAAGTATGTTGCAATAGGTGGCTAAGTAGAAAGGAAAATGAGAAATGATAGACGATAGATAGATAGATAGATAGATAGTTAGATAGATAGATAGATAGATAGATGATAGAAAGAATGAATATGTATGTGTGTATGCATATTTGCTGATGGGGCTTAGGAATTCATTTCCAATGCTTCTCCTAATAAACAAATTAAGCACATTTTTATCATTTTATTTCTGTGAAGGAAAAAGAATAGCAGTAGTAAAATTTCTTTTCTTTCTGGGCTTAAAATGTCAAATTGTTGGCATTTGAGTTGTTTGCTGAAAATATTCTTACTCCCTGAAAATTAACAGGAGATTTTTCATAATCAGAGAAGCTGGGGTATTTATCTAAATTATATCAAACTTTACCTTTATAAATGAAAATGTACCTTCATAAAGAGATGTAAAGTCATGCCTTTGGATTTGTTCATTTTAAAATACACATACTCTTTATCAATCTCTCATATCAGGGTTTTGAATTGAGTCATATTTGTCAAAATCCCAAGGAAGAATCCCTTCCTTTTTGTAAACAAAGGCCTAAACTGCTCTTAATCATGCTCAAATCTCTCTCATCTTCTTGGAACCAAAATGCCAAAGGGTGTGAGTAGAGAGAAAAAAATTCTAAATACCATGTTTTCTCCAGCATATTTTTGTACACCATTATCAATATGGAGTATATCTTTAGCAAAGAAAAAAAAAATCACCCAAGTTGTGGACAAATAATTTGGAAGCCAGTGTGCACACACAAATACAATATGTTCCTCCTGAAAAAGAAAAAGAAAAGAAAAAAAAAAAAAAAAAAAAAAAAAAAAAAACACCTAAAGAATCCCTTGGGCCTGCTAAAGGCTTCTATCTCTAACTCATGGATTCTCTCCTATATTTGGAGCATGATAGATTGTAGTCATTCATTCAGAGAGTAGGTAGCTCAGTCAGTTGCTGAAAATGAACTTTGCAGTGAAGCACACAGTCTTAGGCAGAGATGTTAAATTTCAGTATAGAAGTAGTTTGCAGCCATGCATTTCAAGATGCCTGAATTCTAATCCAAATCCCTTTGTGACCTTGGCTAAGTCACCACTTCCCTAGGGATTCTCTATTTCATTCCTAGTCTGTAAAATAGGAGGGTTAGATTAGATGTTCCCTGTCCAGCTTTAATATGGGTTCCTCTCATAGAAGTCATTGTATGCTATACATGATTCTCAGCTTCTTATTTACACAGAAATTTCTTTTTCTTGATAAAAGTCAAGTTAGAAATGCAAGAAATATCTGAAAAAAAAAAAAAAACCAAAATGTTGCCCTACAAATTGGACCTTTATAAATAAATACAGGAATAAGGGGAAGATGGTAGCTTTTTACAGAGAAGTTTAACCTCAAGCTTAAATGAATTTAAGTGTATTTATGACTGGCTTAAATTTAAAGATGCACTGAATTACTAGCACACTAGTACTACCAAAAATATTTTTTAGGATAGCTCTTTAAAAGCTTTCAAATGACATTTATGGAAATTTTAGTGAATGATAGTTTCAATTCTAAATAATACGGATGGGAGAATAATTTTTAAAAAAACAGAAATATATATAAATCAGGCCTTTCTATCACAGTGGAAATAATCCATTAGCATTACTAATACTTAAGAGAAATATGGACAAACTGAATGGACACAGGTTTTTTCATTCTGATTTTCTTAATATAAGATGGCATTAATAATGAATGATAGCATCCAGCAATTACCTGGTTCCAGACACCTCAGAAAACTACACATATTCACTAAATTAGTTGGCATGATAGCTATGAGGTAGGTACTTCACTTAGTCCTTTGTCATAGAAATACAAACTGGGGCTCAAAGGAGTTAAATAATATTTTAAGCCATTCAGTTATTAAGTAACACACTCAGGAGTCTGAACCCATCCAGTTTGACTTTAGAACCTAAATCTTAGCACTTTATCTCTTTAACCTAAAACATCTGTTGTAATGTTCATTGTATTTATTCGATAAATATTTGTCATGAACCAGGGAATCTTCCAAGATAGCCACAATATAGTAATGGACCAACTACCTATGCGTGTGCAGTTTACATTTACTGGATAAAGGAAGATCTTAGGCAAACATAACTCAGTAAAATATTGGTATGATGGGTGTAAGTCTTGCATAAAAAATGGAAGCAACATGGAGAAATCAGGAGTACAGGAGCAGGGTAGGGGAAACTATACATAGGGTTTAAGTAATATTTCCACCTGGATAAAGACAAGAATAGTCTTTGTAGATACAGTGTTATACATTAAAATCATAACGTGGACCAAATTTCCTTTGGTGTATCTGGCTTTCTTGGGTTATGCTCTTTGAAAAAAAAAAAAAAAAACAATTTTTTTTTTTCCAGTTGAACACTCACCCAGGTTCTCCACAGCAATTTAAACATGGGATAAAAACAATCCTTACCAATTTCACATTTGTAAATATCTGAATCACTATTTTCTCCCTACCCTGTATCAAAGACAACATTAATTTGCTCCAAATATCTTTTTCATCTTAAAACATTTACATAGTTTTAAAGGAGTCTTCTCTGGATTTCCCATCCATAAGGCCCTCTATGGAAGTGACTAAATTCTCCTGACAATGATGTGCAGTTTCTCTTTAAGAAAAGACAAAGGAAAAAAATTACATAAACGTCCTCCTTAGGGACCCAATTTCTTCTCTGCTGACTCCACCAGTTCCTCTTCTCAATGAGTAGGAAAGCTAAAATACTTAGAATTTGACCAATAAAAAAACCAAGAGTCTGTATTCAGACCAAAGAGTGATGCTGTCTTTGCTTAATCAATAAAAGGGAGAAGCTAAACCATTGCTACTTGTTTTTCATTGAGAAATTTGCCAGGAGTAATAGGAGACTTTCTCTCCTGAGAAGCTGTCTCTATACACCTCAGTTCCTCTGCTCAGTTCTGCCCATAACAGTGATGGCAAACACTTTCCAAAGTAAGCTCCTTTTACATCTAGAGGGAGCAGAATCTGTTCCCAGTCTTCCACTCATGGGAAATCTCATCTTACTACCAAATTACCTTTAAGGAAAAGCTTACATGAATGGGCATGCAATGCTTGTAGGTATAAGAATGGTCTCACTGTGTTGTTTTTACTGGTTTTGAAAAAAATCACATTAGGAAACATGCATTCTTCAAACTGATTCTACAAATCTCTCAGATTTCCACCTATAAAATGTCTTCTACCCTTGCCTATAATAGAATTTTAATTAAAAAAAAAGGCTTCTAAGATAAAATTCTATGGACTAGTTGAACATCCACCATCTTGCTAAAAGTAGGTGCATCTGGGATGATTAAATTATTTATGATTTTTATTATGCTTACTTCAACTATTTTCATATTTAGCACACAAGACTTTTATAATCAGAAAAGAAAATATTAGATACACTTAAGACACTTTCACAAAAGGCTTCAACTCCATTCACAACATGTAGTTTTATTTGTAAAATGAAAAAACTATGTCAAAACTCTCAGATGTATGTCTATGTGATTTTCTGCATGATCATAATATTCTACAATAATTTTTAACTTAACACAAGACAATTGCATTTAAAACTTGTTTCTTTCACTTGAATATGCATTTAAAGGGAGATAAATTTCAAAATTCAAAATTTTTTCCTTTGAGGAACATGTAGCAAAAAATATTAAGAGTACCAGTCTTTTCATTACTAAACATGATACAAATGATAGCAATGAACTTGCTTTTTTTTTTTTTTTTTTTTTTAACCAGGGAAAACCTGTTTACTGACCTCCCAGTGTTCCAAAGAGCAAAAGCTGGAGCATCCCTAGTGTTTTCTCCTGGCAGGAAAATGCTAGCATTTTAGCATTTGGCAAGCTGAATATTTTGACTCTGAAACAACGCTTAAGGGAAACACCATTATATTTCATTTGTCATCTTACTGAGTTTCTTATAACACTTTCTGGGTTTTTCTTTTTTTGAAGGGCAGGGGATCATTTTTGAGGGTGTTTTTGCTCCCTGAATTAAAAAAATATTTCATATATATGCATCTGGAGAATCTTTCAGCCAACTTTGTTTTGTTTTAGGAAGTGATTTTTAGGGAAAAAAGATTTAAAAACTAAAATTGTCACATGTTCATACTGAGTAATAATAAATGGGGTGAATATTTTCCTTAAATGTTTCTGCCTAACATCGATTTTTTCTTTGATTTATCACATTCATAAAATTTGGGTCTTTACATCAGCTACAGAGAATTATTTTCATCTTAAATTGATTTATTTTAAAAGAGGATATTTACCTCCTGCGGGGTCTGAGGGTTAATATTTCTGTTGTCAGGTAAAGAAAATATTCCGAGGCATTATTCCTAATCTATTGCACCCTCCTCTTAATTTGGAAGAACTGTCCAAAAATCTTCACTCCAGGATCACAATGCCAAAAAATAAATCCCCAAGAATTTCTCCAGAGGCGCTGGAGACGGTGGGAGGTACTAGTCAGAAAGATACCTCAAGCTAAAGGGATGGTAGGTGCCAAAAACCGCGGAGGAGGGGGCCTGAGAGATTTCAGTTAGCAATGGGAGCGGCCCGAGTACAAAGACTGGATTGTGATTAGGAAGGCTCTCTATTGTCTTCTTCCTCTAAAATGTGAATTCCGGCAAGACCTGGAAGGGTGTGTGCATTTTATGTTCTCTGTCAGCTCAACAATTCAGACTAAAGAAATTTAGTCTTGATTATCAAAATATACACAATGAAGCAAACGAAGCTGCCCCTCACTCTCCGGTGGCCGGCCTCCTCCTTGACATCCTCAACCAACAGTCCTTCCGCGTCAGGTTTTGCAGATGCCTCCGGGTAACTCCTAGAAGCTGGCGCTAGGACCCCGGCTGCAGCTACCACAGCCAAGCCGGAGGCCCAAGGGCGCAGCTGAGCGCTTTCCTCACTCCCGCCCCTAACAGCCGAGCTCATTAACAGGTGGAATCGCACCCGGGGCGCCAGGAAACCCCGCCTGCTTCGATAGACACAAGTCGATTTCTTCAGACACAAAGCATCATCTAGGCGGGCCCCAGAACCAGACATTCCATGCGGCCCTGCAGGGGATCAGCGCCAGAGGTCCGGGACTGATGATTTTTTTTTTTTTTTTTTTTTAACTTGTGGGACGCAAGGGTAAAAGCACCACACTTCACGACCCTCCACACCCGATTTGCACACCCGGGATCCCATTGTCTTGATCAGGGGGGAGGGGGAGGGGCGTAGTTCCTGGTCTGTCCACAACTCCTATTCTGCCAAAAGGTTTGTTCACCCTTTCTCGAAAAACCTGTTAAGTTACCAGAGTGGACAAATTTGCCTGCGGTCGCCTAAGCAAGCCTGTATCTTTTTGGCTCCGGAAAAAGACAAAAGCATGTCTAGCACCTTGTGCGTTTGTCAAGGCACCTGAAGACTTTTGCCTAGAGTTCCTAAGCCCGTCGGGTTACCTTCGAAAGGTAGAAACACCAAGCCCCTGAGCTACAACCCAGCCAGGCGCATTACCTGTTGGCTGCCAACCGAGACGCGATGTATCCGCCCGGAATCTGGGTGATAATGTAGCCCCAAAAGAAGGAACCGTGGATCATTCCCACGGTTTCTGGGTCCCAGTTGAATTTGGCTTTCTATAGAGGTAGAAGGTAGAAAGGGAAAGAGTAGAGTTAGTGTTGAAAATTCACTTTCAGGGGTTTGCAGGCCAAACAGCCCTCAACACGCGCGACATTTCCTGCAGTCTGAAGGCGAGATGACTTAATTTTCGTTTCCTTACAAAATTGTTCTTCTAATTAAAGAAGGTGCTCATTAATAAATTATATCGTGATAAAAACAGTGAAGCTGGGCTCTTCCTAGTTTTGCTTCCTGTCAGGCAGGTGGGAACGCCTCAAAGAGTGTGAATTCTCTATTGTCCCGGTCTTGGAAATTCGGGCTCCCTAAAAAAAAGACTGGTTAGCTAGCTATAGAGACGCCTGGCAAGGGTACTTTGGTCCCTGGCTGTCCACCAGTGAGGATGCAGTTATGACCTTGAGAATGGAGTGCAACCTTCTTGATCCAAATAAGGAAATTAAGTAAAAGGAAAGGGCAAGTCTTCCGGGGTTAAGAGAAAGGGTGTCTCTCCTAAATCGGGATGGTTCCCGCAGGAATGTCTTGCAGCCAGTTCCCCGTGAGTTTGGGGGGGGGGGGGGGTCATTGGAGAGGGAGCTATTGCTAAGGGATGTGGGTAAGGGATATATCTGAAAGTACAGATCTATCTGTGCCCTGGCCATTCTGGAAGCCCTACAAGGTGAATCTCAAAGGATACTGGGGTGACATATCTGCATCTGCAATATAAAAGGGCAGTTATGCTCAGAGAAGGGTGCTCAGGGCACCTTTTTTCTCCCGTTTAAGGAAATTTGAAACCAAACGGGTTTTGTAGGGCCTCCCAGAACCCAGTAATGCTCACGATTTCCATCCACAGAATGTTCCTCAACTTCTCCCAATAGTTTTGCAACCCGGTTATGACCAGGCTACATAGGTCCCTAAACAAAAGGAATTAGGGGGACTCTGTGACCTTGAATTGCTCCTCCAATCTCTAGGCGCCTCCGCATAAGACACACACTATAAGATTACGGAGTGGACTCCCTGTGGACCCAGGACTCCCCTGTGCTGCAGTTCCTTTCCACACTAGGAAGGTAGACCTTCCTAAAGGGCCCCCATCCAATCCTGCGGATATGCATACAGCTGATTTGATTTGTTTTGTTTCATTTTGATTTTTAAAAATGTTTGGGCAAGATCAGGAGGAATTCGGGGGAAATTATAACTAATATACTCTTTTCTTCCTAGTAAAAAGAAAATATTTCTATTTAGATTTAGCAGACATTGTAAGTTACCAACTTGTATAAAGCCAGTCTTCAGAAAAACCTAGTGAGTTGGACGTTATTTTCCACTTTGCAGACGAAGAAGGGAAGGCCCAGATACAGACACAAAGAGAGAAAGAGAAGGGGAACACTACCGCGGTTCAGTATAGAATGGCAGGACTTGAAAGGGGCTTAGAGAGCATCCCTGCCTTCCTCCTTCAGTGAAGGGAAAAAGGACTCAGTTACTGTGGCTCTGCGAGGCCAAAAGACCAGCGAGCGGGAAACCTCGAGGAACCCGCTGTCGCCCACCTCCTTGATGACTTTGCCCCCGCGGTGGATGGTGCTGTTGTTGACCATGTCCACGATGGCCACGCCCAAGTTGCAGCGAATGCCAAAGGAGATACAGAAGCCCAGGCCGCTCATGATGGCGATGATGTAGCGGCGCGGCAGGCCGAAGCACGTGCAGTCGCACAGGGGCGCCTTCTTCTCAGGCACCTCTAGAGGCTTCCCATCCTCCGTCAGCTCGATGGTCTCCCCTGTCTCTTGTTTCTTCTCCAGCACCCTGCGCGTCAGAGTAGTGGGAAGCAAGGACGCCGGGTTAGGCACCCCAGATGCCACCCAGTCGCATTTTCCAGGACCCCTTGGGGCTGTAATGAAGGGTACTGACCTCGGTCCTCCCTCAAGCTTCAGGGCCTCCCATGTTCTCTAACATTCTCAGCCCCTCGCCCGCGGCGGCGTCGCTTGAACTTTAATACCTTCAGGCCTAAGGCAGAAAATCCCCATGCTCTCGGGATCCTCCCTTCAGTTTCTGGATTCAGACATGGGTCATTGGAATCAGATTTTGGGGGAGTTTGCAGCTTGTGGGAAGGGACTAGCAGAGCGGCGTGTCCTGGGCACCTGTGTGGACGCCTCCCCACCCGCCCCCATCTCCCGGTTCCGCACTGCTTTACTCTGGCAACCGCGGGTCTTATCCAATAACCCAGTCTCCCGCGGGCTCCCTGGCTGCGGACCCGCACAGCCACAGCCTCGCAAAGCTCCACCCGCTCCTTCACAGTCAAGTTGAAGCTTTCTGGGTTGAGCATGCCTGGATCACTCCCCTCACCTAAGCCCACCCTTATACTCCACCGGAGGGCAGAAGGCCCGCGGCCACGCCGATAAGGGTCCCGAAAGCTCTCTGAGAGTGTCAATCACTTTGCTTCCCTTTCCTCCAACCCCAGGGCGCCAGTTAAATGCTTACTTCTCTGTTACGCATCTTTGTTTTATTTTATTTTTATTTTTATTCGAGTTGGAAACAAAGGCCTCCGCAGCATATGGCTGACACCTTAGCTTCCTACTGCTAGAACATGAATAATTAATTATTCACAATCTTGCGTCATTACTATCTCAGTTACAAACACTGAAAAATATCATGGGCCCATGTCCAAAGACGTAAAATGCGACTCCCAGATACACAAGGCGCCCCCATAACCACTGTTCCACACCAAGGTGAAAGATCTTACTTTTTTTTTTTTTTTTTTTTTTTTGCATAGTATTTCATAAGATTTCGCTTGTTTGATTCAATTCCTTTCGGGCTTTCGCCCTTGGGGGAAGCGGGGAAAAGGGAAGGGAAAGCCGAGTGATGGAATGGAATTACTAAAGGATGGTGCTATTGTTCTTATCCAACGTATCCGTGAAATTTGTATTAAAAAAAAAACGAGCGTGAAAAGTAACAACTTTGTATCCCCCCGAGATAGTTTTCGATATTTAAACAGTCTTTCCGTTTACAAATGGCAAATATTTTCCCAATTCACCAAGTAATTATTTTTTAATCTGGGATCTTTTAAATAATTCATGCACATTTGTGTTATTTTCACTCACAAGAGTAAATCAAATGAAAATTTTAGATAAATTCCAAGAATGCATACTTGGTATAGCTGTCCCCAGATATGAGATTACCAGAACAAATTATCGGACTTCCAAATTCTATAAACTATCACCTGAATAATAGGTCATAAAGGTATTTACAGGTAGGTTAATGCTGATCCATAAAATCTGATTTCAATGTTAGGAAACATTCAGTTTATTTATTCTGGGGGAAAATTAATCAATGTGATATTTTTGCATTGGCTTTATATGTCTATATATGCAAACCTGAACTCTGCACCTGATGGCAGCTGGGCTGGGGAAGAGCAATCCTTTTCAGGATAGCTGCGGGACTGCAGGGCCCTTGCGGTATCTGCTGCCGCATAGGTGCATGATGGTGTCTACATGAAGCCCACCAGAACTGAAGAGATTTGTAAAACTGGGAGGAACATTTGTCATTTTCTTTACATCTCTTATATTTTACAAAAGCTTCAATTTCTCAAATGTGAAAATTAGTGCTTAGAATTGTTTATCCTTCTGTGTCTCCCCTCTCTTGTTGATTTTGCTCATATTATTAACAAAAAGAGGTATTCATAAAAACTACCTGGAAGAATTTAAGATATGCAATTCACAGCATAATTAGTACAGTGACTACAAGGGGCATTAATTTTTTAAAAACCAATTCTAATACTTTCAAAGTAAATTCACTACTTATTATTATGATTTTTTGTGCAAACACTAAGATATTTCCCACGGAAGAAATAGGTTTCTAGAAGAGGGCAAATGATTAAAAATACATATACATTATTTCAGGTTCAGGGAGAAGAACTACTTTAGCTATCAATTATTGATACATTTTTATTCCTTTCCATTCAATACAAAAGGAAGATCCCATGGGAATCTACTATGATCTTGAAGCTGAGACCTTAATTTCTTTTGCCACTAGTCTTTGGAATTTCTTGGTTAATTTTTTAGAGGGTTGTATTTTGTTATTCATTTGTCTGCATCAAAGGAATCTAATTTGAGGTATTTATAAGCACCAAAAAGAAAGCTCTTTGAACAGGAAATGGTCATTTCTCACATGCAAATGGGATAAGTCCTGGGTTGGAAAGGATGAGAATTTTCAGGTACCCAGACAAAAATCACACACACACACACACACACACACACACACACACACGACACACACACACGTTCATTTAGTACAACATTCCTGCATTAATAAGCAGGTTTCCAGAGCAGCCTTGTTCCAGCAATGAGCAACAAAAAGACTTTCTGGTCATATTACGATCTCTCTAAGCAACCAAGGTTTATGGAAACTGCCCTGCAGATTTTTTCATGGTGAGCCCCAGGTAAGCATGGGTTGCTTTCTCTTACCTGTAGATCTGACCAAGGGATTTTCCAGCAAAATTCTTTAGCCCCTCTTTTCCTGGGGCCAAAATCCTTTGTTTTACCGACTCCATTCTTGCAAAGACTGGTGTCCGCTTTTGCCAGGTTTAAATAGCGAGTACTATGAAAGGCGAGGGTTGCGCATATTGCCTTAATCGCTTAAGGTAGTTGTGGGCTTTTTCTTCTCAGCGGAACGGTATTGGTGTGCCTCCAGCAAGAGTGCGAGTGAGAGGGGAGGGAGAGTGAGAATGAGAATACAACAGAATAGCCGCATGCAACCCACGGGTTTCCTAATAGGAGAGTTGGTAGATACAATCAGAAAGTCTCATTGGAAGAAAAGGATCCGGTGGCAAAGGGCGCAAGCAGTGCCATGGTATTTGGGCGGGTGCAGATGAGTCCTTGTCCTGGAAACCAGTTCACCGACAAACAATGTAAATTCCCGGTTTTGAAAGCTTATTGCAATCAAATCCGCTGTCTTTTGAACAGAGCGGCTGTAAATGTCGCAGAACCCTTGTTTAAGGGTAAAATCAAAAGAGTACTACTTTTTAAAATGGTGTCTTTGCCGTAAGGAGCCCAGCACTTTGAAAACTCATGGGAGCATCTCAGGTCCCAGGTGAGCAATGCCGCTAGTTTTTCCTCCCTTCCTCTGGTCTCCTCCCATCACGCCGGCGTAACTCTGCTCTGCGGTAGTGTCGAATTAAGATGGAGAAGGTCTGCTGCTCTTTGAGGACGTGAGTAAATAACAAACAATTCTGATTTGGGCAGCGTCCGGGAAGAATTTTTCAGAAACGGCTGACAGCGCCCGTCTGGGCAGGTCTCGACAGAGTGGTTCAGCACCACGGACAGAGTTTCAGAAAAGGGCCGCTTCTTTTGGCTAGCCAGGTTGCCAACTTTCTAGGGGAGCAGGGCGGATCGCCTTGACCAAGGACCATTCTGAGGCTCTTCAGGAACGGATGCTATGGAAACCAAGGGAAAGATGTCATCATCTTCAGAGTTTGCAGGAAGAATGTTGTATTTGATTTTGCTAGAGAGGAGGACTTATTTTTAAAAATGACAAGTTACTTCCAGTTTGCTACGTTTTGCCCAGCACGCTGATGCCAGCTTTGACAGTATTGCAGGGGAGGAAGATTACAAGATATTACACTTAGGTTTGCAATATTCCTGAGCACCTGGATTTCTTAGAACAGAAGATATCTGTATACAAAATGCATAATCATATTGTTCGGGTGTTTGATTTAATCCCTGAAAAGAGAAGTAAGGTATGTAGGTAGGTAGAAATTGAGAGAGGAAGAAACAGAAGTGTGAGTGTGTGTGTGTGTGTGTGTGAGAGAGAGAGAGAGAGAGAGAGAGAGAGAGAGAGAGAGAGAGAGAGAGAAGAGAAGAGAAAGGAAGGATGGAAGGAAGGAAGGAAGAAGGGAGGGAGGGAGGAAGGAAGGAAGGAAGGAAGGAAGGAAGGAAGGAAGGAAGGAAGGAAGGAAGGAAGGAAGGAAGGAAGGAAAATAGAAAAACAGCTATAATGTCAGAGCACTAGAAAAAATAAAAGACAATTTAATATAAATTTCTTGGAATTTTAATCTTCTTTAATTAACTAATTTACTGATGAAATTTGTACCTGTACCTTGTGGTTGTCAAGAAATTATAATTTGTTAATGTTCTGAAGATTTATTTTAATATACTTAAATTCTGTTCAAAAAATCTTTTTCCCCCTTTGAACAATTTTCTCTTAAAGCAAACTCTTGGAGAGGTATCCATGTAAGATTTTTGGTTTTACATCTATAGGTATAGCATCAATGAATTTATTTCATTAAGCAAAGCAAGACAACTGTGCTAAATTAACATGAATTATTAATGCCTTTCACATGAATCACAAACCCACAAACCTCTTAGATGCAATTCAAGCGAATGCTTATAAAACAGATTGGCCTTGAACCACATTCTCAAGGTCAAAACATTAGATGTTATTTAAGCCAAGAGGGGGAGTAGATTTTACTTGGAGACCATGGTATGAAATCTTCAGCTATATGAACCTTAATATAAAATCATAAGAACATTCCCTTAATAGTTCAAATGTTATCATGAATAGATTTGCTGAAAAGATAATTAAAAAAATCTAGAAATAGTTAAAACCATTAACTATTATCAAATTTGATAGTTTTCAAATTATATTCCACTGTGAATTATGATAAGAAAGAATACTAGAAGCATAGTTTTTTATTTTTATAAACATACATTAAAATATGTATCTCCAATGAAAGAGTGAATAAAATTTTTTATGAACTCTGGAATGACTTAAAATACTATCTACATCCAAAGAAGATCAAGTATTGAAGAAAAAATAAAGCCTCATTAAACTTGCCTCTTGCAAACAAAAGATTCAAGCTACTTGGGACTTGCCCCAAGCAGGTGCTTTAAAAATATTCACATTAAGTCTTTAGTGACTCATCCAATAAATTTATTTCATTTAGGAATATATATGATTTTGAAATTCTGGAAATTTATGCAAAATGAAAGTTATAATAAATATCTGTGAAGCTGGTATTGTGATATAAAAATGATACTCTTAAACATTCCTGCCTAAGTTTCAACCTCAATGACTAGAAAACTAAACCACCAGAAAACATGAGGGCCACATCTACCTAATCCTTTCTAAATACATTCACACACACACACACACACACACACACACACACACACACACACACGAGAAAGGAGACCAAGCAAAATAAATCCAGCATGAAAATATTGTTTCTACATTAAAATAATTATATTACATTCACCTACATTGAAATAGATATCATCTGGCTTTTTCCTCCATTCTCTAGATAGCAGTTTGAGTGCCTGAATCAAAATAATTGTAAATATTGATTTATCCATTCTAAGAATATTCACTGGGTGCCAAGAACTATACTAGGTCTGGGAATGCCCCCATGAAAGACTGCACAAGCTACACAGGAGACAGGCAAATATAGTTAAAAATAATTATGGGCAAAATGAGGCAAGTTAAATACTCAGCTTATGTATGGAAGTAAACAGAAAAGATCTCAGGATGCAACATTCCCTTGTCTGTCTTAATATTTTAAAAGAAATTTAGACCTATGAAGATGATGGCAGCCCTGTGGAACTGGGCAGACAGGGAGGGTACTGGTAGTTGAAGAGCATCCCAGCCAGAGGGGGAACTTTTAGCAAAGTCATAAAGAAGAGGAAAATGTATGTAGAAAATTACAAGAATTGTTTTTGGATCACCTGAGATTGAACCATGCTATTTGGGCTATTTTAAAATTAATAGCTGCTCCAAATGTATGAGACATAGACTCACATACCATTCACTAACCCAACAGATTTTCTTCACAAATGATCTCAAATTTCAAACATTGAGCATGAACTTTTGTGACCCTGATAAATTCATCGGACTGTTAATAGCCAAAGATATACTAGTAACTATATATGTGGTATTAATTTGTGTATACAAAAGGAATTTCTTTCTTTAGACTCTCTCCTTTATCTCAAATACCTTACATTCAATTTTAACAGTACCTCAAATCCCATGATTAGACCAACCTTTCCTCTGGGAGAATTGTGCCTCCTCCCAAGGTTTCATTGAGTATACAGACCTGCATAGCATATTACAGTTTATGAATGGCTTTCATTTAATCACTTATTCCTCATAATTTTTATACTAAAAAGTTTTATTCCCATTTTAAGGTGGAGGAAAGTGAGATTTAAGAATTGCCGAGGTCAAACGTCTGATTGTAAGCATGAGCAAGCAGCATGAGTTGCAGCCATTTCTTGCAGTTTAAGATATTGTTAAAATAGAGATTCCGAGATTCAATAGGTGTAGTGTGGGGCTCAAGATTCAGCAATTCTCACAGTTTGCAGGACAGCTAGCCCCCTTGGACCACATTTTGAATATCAACAGCTTATGCTAAGGAAGGTGAAATTAACTGGCTTTGGTTTGGTTTTCGGTCCTGCTGATTACCATTTTTGTAACATGGAATTGATTATTTAACACGAATAAACTTCAATTTTCTTATTGGCACCAATGAAGTCTTATAGTAGGTGATCTCTATTATCACTTCCACTTGTAAAATTCTATGACTTTTTCATTATTCACTCATGGAAAGTTTCTTTTCCTTTGTTTCTCCCACACTGATACTTTTCAAACATATTTGGATCAAATGGTTAATAATAAATTGAAAAAAAAAACAAAATATGTAACAATATATTTCCTTTGAAAGGTCTATGATCTTACATAAAAAGTAAACTTATTGCTGTGTGTACTTTACTATTAGTAGATGTTGAGTTTTATATGAAAAATTTCAAATAATTATATGCATATTTTTATATATTTACATAAACATGACCCAATAGCAATTAAAAATGCCTGTTTA
This sequence comes from Sciurus vulgaris, assembly GCF_902686455.1. Taxonomy (NCBI): domain Eukaryota; kingdom Metazoa; phylum Chordata; class Mammalia; order Rodentia; family Sciuridae; genus Sciurus; species Sciurus vulgaris. Next base: position 49,871,497 of record NC_136472.1, read on the forward strand.
GTTTATTTACATCCCTGTGTAAAGAAATACTTTTGAGAGATTGAAACGTCTTGCAAATGTCGCCCTCTGGTGGAAAAATATGTTAATATTTTAGAAACAATTGTGCTCCTTAATTGAGTTATTTAAATTATTTTTGTTTTCTAGTATTTGTTAAATTCAAATATACACCCTAAAAAATGAAGTCCCACTTGTGGGCAACACATTTGTGATAGTATTAAATGTAGAAATAAGTTGATTGCCTGAGAATCCTTCAGTTAACCAAAAAGTTACCACTATAAGGACACTTCATTTTATCAAGCCATAGGCATAGGAAAAGACAATGCCATAGGGAAAGATGGTTAGTTTCTAATTCCTATACATTACATTTCAATGATTTTGTATATATTTTTAAATAATAGTATGAATTTCATGTTTTCCTCCTAATCACGAAATGCATGTATATACATCTATACATAAGTTAATATTAATTAAATGTATGTGAATATATTTAAAGACATATTTATGATTATCCATAAATAATTTACAGGGTAGGGTCTTTTTAGAACAATGTAATTTTAAAAATTACCTTAACATAACTAATTCTTAGGTTATCTTGAATGCAACACTTTTTGTTGTTGTCTCAACAAATATTCACTCAATAGTTATTGCCCCTACTGTGGGCTAATCCCCATTTTTGGAGTGTAGTAAACCAATTGGTTTAGCAATAAATTTTAAGAATGAACATTCCCAAAAGGAAAACTGCTTTTAAAAGCTTTTTACAGTATGACTCTATTTGACTTTGGATTCCTAAGTAAATGTTCACTTTAATAATTGCACAAATCTTTCAGGTTTAGGCTATACAAATAAGCTCTAGGATTCATCTGCGACTTTTTTTCTTATCAAAGGTTTTTAAGTAGACAGTTTTTAGTTCAGCTTTATTTGATTTTACTTTGCAGTGTTATCCTCGGAGATATTTCTAAGAAATTATCATTGTACAGTTTCTTAAGAGCCAGAAATAGAATAACTTAGTTTGTCTTAAGAACCACATCTGTGTACATAACCAAATACTCTGCACTGCTATATTTATTGCCCCAGTATTGAATATCTTTTGTTTTCTCTGTTATCTGTCTGGTTAAAACACCAGAAGAAGGAATTTTTTATTAAGTGTACAGAGTTGCCCTCAGTATATATTTTAACTATTGAATATATATATATAATATATAAATGAAATACATCCTTTTTTGAGCATCTACTTTATTTATAATTCACAATTAGGAAGAATTATACATCTTATTTCAGTCCTTCTGTACTCAAGAGAAAAATTATCTTTTTTCACCATGCACCATTATATATTGTGAAAAAACATGTTTTAAAGTGACTGGAAACAACTGCCGGAAATAATAATGGTAATTCTTTTCTATGCCAGAAAAAGAAATTCTACATTTAAATTCTATACTCTACACGTGGCTTAATGTAGTAAATTACAGAAGGACTTTAAAATCATTGGTCTCTTTGAACTCTCAAAACATATCCTAAAACGAAAGGCTTGGTTGTATAAGAGAAGGCTGGAGGAAAAATTTCAGAATAGAAAAGCAGTGCAACTTATAAGGAAATAAAAAATATACCCTTCAAATATGAAGAACACAGATTTAGAGATAACCATGACTTATGGCCCTTTAAAGACAACTAAGTAGAATGAACCATAAATAATCTGTGACTTTTTTTGTATACAATGAAATCTAATTATAATGTTTGTCCCTCTGGGTTCCACAGAGATCCTATTTTGCTCCGACCATCCTTTGGTTACCCAAAGGAACCATACTCTTGTCATATAGACTATGGAATACAATCTTCCTTGAATGAAGGTATATAACATTATTGAAAGTTCCTACTTGGCTGTCAACACCCAGAGATTTTGTTTTAATTTCACTTTGTTTTCTAAATTACTTAAGCTATCAGAAGCAGAGGTTGGAGTCATTTCTACTTCAAGGATATTTAGGCTGATATTTTTCAAAAACTGTGATGTGTTGATCACAGTACTGACTGCCTTGTTGAAGGACTGGAGTGATCATCAAAGAATGGCTCTTTGGAGAAGGCACTGTATTTAATATAGCACTCAGTTTAATATCCATTAAATCCCATTGTTGGATAAGAGAACACTAAAGCACAAAGTAATGCAGACAAGATCTCAGATTTGAAAATATTCATTACATTTTTTCAATTTGTTGATTAATAAATTGATTAAGGGTAACTGTAAGAAAAACTGACCAAGAAAAGAGATGGACTGAAAACCTAATATGGCTAGGAAATGGGGGAAAGCCACATTATTTTCTCTTTTTGTTCTCCTCTTCAGTGACTTTATCTGATCCCAAAGTTTTAATTCCAAACTTAATGCTAATGAATCCCAAACGTTTGGTATATTCAGCCCATATCTCTCCTCTAGACTCCAGACTTACCTATGCAAACTTCTTGACATTTCCACCTGAAGCTCTAGCCTAACACATTCAAAACTGAACCCTTAATTTTACACTCACCCACAGCCTATTTCTCCCCTAGTCTTCAGTTTCACTAAATAGTTCCATCATTGACCAGGTTGTTGAGGCCATAAACTTAGAAGTCCTTCTTTTTTGGGGGGAGGGGCAGCTGGTACTAGGGATTGAACTCAGGGGTACTTGGCCACCGAGCCATGCCTTCAGCCCTGTTTCGTATTTCATTTAGGTTCAGAATCTCACTGAGTTGTTTAGTGCCTCCTTTTTGCTGAGGCTGGCTTTGAACTAACTATCCACCTGCCTCAGCCTCCCAAAGTAACTGAGATTACAGGCATGGGCCACCAAGTGTGACAGAAGTCCTTCTTGATTTATCTTTCTCGCTCATCTTCTAATTTCTAACCATCAGAAGTACTTCTTAGTTCATTTCTATTGATGTCACCATGGTCCAAGCCATCATCATCTCTTACAAGGACTATGGCAAGAGTGTCTCAACTCATCTATGGTGGACACAGCTTCCTTGGAATCACTTCAATATCCAAATAGGAATTGGTTGTGATAGGGAAGGGGATAATGGTAGCCAGAGAGGCATCCATTTTATGTTCATCACTGACTCAGGAACATCACAAACTGTAATGCATTCCCAGAACACATAGAAATAACATTGGGATCTTCCACTACTTTGGCTGATTTGTGATGTGATTTTCTCATCAGCAAACATATGGTAAGAGTTAAGACTACCTCTTGAAATACTAGCATTGGAAAACACATCAAGGTCACTCAACCCAACTACTGCATGAAGCCAAAGAGAAAACAAAGGTGCAAAGAAGTTAAATGGCTTTCTTGAATTCACCTGATTAATTAATTATATATATAATTTTTCTTTTCCAAGTTCATTTAAGATACCTTATTGCAATCTAAAAGACTATATGCATAACATTCCTTCAAAATCCTTTTCATGAATCTAATTTCTATAAGCTAAGCTTTTGATAAGAATCAAGTAGCAGAGAGTGTGAGGGTATACCTTGATTAGTACTGGAGGACACACATTGAGGTATGGATTAAGTGTAACATATTCCATAATAGTCAACTCTTGCAGAGAGTTGACATCCTTTGGTTAAAGTGAGGCCACTTCACAGCTCAAACCTCACTATAATTAAGTGCTCCTGGATATGGGTCAATATTTCCTTTAGAAAACATCTCTGATCCAATACTACACTGGACAAATATATGGTTAGGGCCCCAGTTTTCTGCTAGAGAAAAAAGCTATGGTCTTTTTAGCTTAAGAATGTTCAAATCATCCCCATCTCAGGCATAAAAACAGAACATCCACTAATGTCCAATATTAAACAGATAAATCCTGCATGATAAACTGATCAAAAAACTTAAAAATGTGCTAGTAAATGAATTGACTTTGTTTGTGTAAGAAAATTATAAGCCACTTAAAGATTAGAGGCACCTACTGAAAGTGAGAAATTTGATTTTGACAGGCTATTTTATGCCATTTCCCACTAATTTTTTCACAGCACAAATAGGTCTCAGTTTCCTCATGTATATAATAGGTCCCCAATAATACTTGCGACATAGAGTGGTGGGAAGGAGTAACTGAGATAACTCATGTAAGGGTCTTAGCATATTTCTCAATAAACATTAACACCTTATCATAAAAGGGCTAATTGTCTATTAAAATCATTCAGTTCATGACAATAAAATATTGTCATCAGTACATAGAAGTTTGAGATGAGGAATGGAACTGTATACAATTCATGCTAGGAAGGCCTAGGCATATAAACAAGCTCTAGTCAAAGTCAAGACTAAAGCTCATTGTCTAGATAGTACATGACATTTATCATCAATTCAGCAATCTTGGGGCAATGAAATTAAATAAGATGTTTTCCTCGAGGTTGGTGTCTTTCCATCTAGAAGGAAGATGATGCATTCCCAAATACAGGTCTTTCTCCTAAGAAAGAGTTTTCTTAACTAGATTAAATATTGACCATAAGGTCAAAAATTAACAAGCATTAGTCACAACAGGCTTGTCACTGGGGCTTCATTGCCCTGAATAGGCAGAGGGCTCCTGATAGCAAAGTACTAGGATCCCCCATGGTGTGAGTGATGCTCCCTCTTCCCACTCTTTCATGCTTGTGTCTTTTTGTTGACTTTGTGTTAGGAATTGACACCAGCAGAATTAGAAGCTCAAATCCAAAAACAACTGGGGTTTGGAAGACTCACAGGTATGTGGCTTGTGAGGCAAATGAGATATCTTTTTCTTGATCAAGTAATTTGATATTTTGGTTTGCAGTGAAATATTCCAATAGCTACAAATCACCTTTATTATTGAAGTCCTTACAAGAAAACTAACTTGGTCATTTTGAGTTTCTAATCTCAACCCCTTTTATCTCTTATGGAATTGATTGGTTTTGTAATTCAATTTTGATAAAGTAAATTTTCTCGGGAACCCAATTATCTCTAGAGAGCATATTAGAATGTATAAATATATACAATGCAGGAGCTGCTACATCTGAGGAATGCAGAACATGGGATGGGAACCCAAAATTATTCTGCCTGAGGAAGTGTGGGTGAACAGAGGAAGTATTAGGCAGACTATGAACAGAGGTGACATTTGAGTAGGAAAATTAGGAATAAGTACACATTCCTCAAGCAGATAAGATGGGAAAGGGAATAAATGGAATGTAAAAATATGAAGAAGTATAAGCAGGTGTTATATGTGGGGATAGAGATTGGCACCACTGGTTAACATTTTCAGGACCAGTATGACTAAATATTTAGCAGGTACTGAGACAGACACTGGCCACTGGCTGTAAGGAGCATAGAGGAGTTGGAAAGGCAGCCTGGACCCAGGAAGTGGGCTAGAAGGCCTGTGTATCATTGCTTTGGTGTGCCCATTGCTTTCTACAGACAGTATGGAGGTCACTATAGTTCTCAAGCAAAGTAATATGGTGATGAGGATCACATGCAGAAAAAAAATGCAGACAGAATTTTAGAGAATGGATTAAAGAGCAGAGCAATTGGGAGAATATTTGGTAGTCCAAGTTAGAGAAGTTGGGGGACAGGAGGGAGTAGTGATATGTCATTTTAAGAAGCCCCATTGACATATCTGGACCTATTTCCTGGCACCAGCAGATCTAGTCCGCAAGCTTCTTAACTCTTCTTGTCATCACCTGCTCTGATTTGCAAGGAATTAAAAGAAAAACACCAAAAAAATCTTAATAGGACTCTCTTTCCCAGAGCTGAAATTACTTTAGCATAAGGGCTCCTTTTAGTTTTCAGGGTCTCATCTTCTCTTCCAGAGGTTAAAAATAGAAAAAAATATTAATCCTGAGTATAAATCTGAAAAAGGATTTCCATTCCCTCCCTGTAGGTTGACAAATTTAAAGGGACCTGAAATCTAGAAACTGCCTGAGCAGTGCTCTCAGCTCTCCAGCTTGCTGCATTTTTTTGAACCAATGAAGACAGCCATGTGCTCTTTTATAGGATGGATCATCCTCGCTCAGTAGGTTCACTCTGTTTTCCTTAGCAGATGCACTGCTAACCATTTCTATTGTTATTTTAGTTTAATTGACGGTGGAGATGGAGAGAAAGGAGCCTAGTTTAGCTATTGCTTCAAAGTGAATTCACTTTCTAATGAAGCTGTTTGTTCTATTAGCTTCATTCCCTGGGCAATCCTGGAACAGCAGCATTTTCTTCCCACTGCCGGGAATGCTCTTCTGCCTAGAACTTTAGCCCTCTTTGTGCTGCTGCCTCTCTGCTAGATCCTGCCTTTAGAGGCTCACCAGTATCACCATCCAGGAGTCCCTCTGGTTGGAGGCTCTAAGGAACTTTGAGGCTTATGTTGGTTGAGTGAGTTAACTAACGCCATGTGGAAATAGTTAAACTTTGCTCCTATTACTCATCTAAAAATCTTCCCCGAGCTCTCTTAGCTATGGATCCATGGACATTAATGTGGGATAGAGGCAGGAATGGGGGACAGTAGAGGCTCTGGACCATTCAGTCTCTGTGGTTACGTAAAATAAAAGAAAACCTTAGCACTCTCTAAGGTGGGCTGGGGGTGGAATGGGGAGATGGCAGTTCTGGTTCCTTGGTGTCTCCATGAGAAACACCACCTGTGCCACAGACAATAAAAAATGTATCGGCATTCTTTAAGTCTCTTTTCCATCTTTTCTGAACTTGCTGATGAAATCACAAGTTGTCATTGTTGTCTCAGGAAGATGTTTTTAAAAATAAGAATCCCAATCTCCTCTGAGATATTACTATTTTTTTAATCTAATTCCAGAGACAAACTCCCTACCCATTTAGAATCGAAGATTTTTAGAGCCAGAAATAGTTTACTTGGGATTGCAATAGCAATCTATTATTTTCCCTACCTAGAATTCCCTCCCTTCTTGATCCTGGATTTTCCTTTGGAAAAACCGCACACCCCTCATATCCTTATTACTCCCCATTATCCATGCCTGAGCCAATTTCCATGCTTGCTTTGCTAGCAGAATCTCAATTCACAAAAAAACCAAAATACTAGCTTTTCCCAACCTCCCTTCCAGCCAAAGGTGTGTATGTGACACCCTTCTGCCCCTGGAGATCTAAAGAAATGTTTGCTGAAGGTTTCTCAGAAAGCTTTTGCAAGTCATGATTAAAGAGGACATGTGCACAGGAACTGATCCTTCCCCTGGTTCCTCCCTTGAATTCAGGCATGATGGCTGCGGCATTCTATTAGAAAGAGCAACAGATTCATGGTTCATAGACCCCGAATTTCCTTGAGTCATAATTTTAAAAAGTAACCACTTACCTCGAGGTTATTATTATGTGCGAGAAATAAATTCATGCTTGTTTAAGCCTCTGTTAGCTGTCACCTGCAGCCAAGTGTATTGTCACTGATATACCTACACTGACTTGAACAGGGAATGACCCACTAGAGAACCGCACTTCCAGGGGACAGTTTACCCCATGCCCAGCTCTCCTACATCAACAGATGTCATCCAAGAAAGCTGGCTGCCCCTACCCAACAGAATATGATATATGCCATGGGCTCATAACCACTAGTGTTGCTTCTCTTTTTTCAAACAAGTATTTCAAAAACAAGTATCCTGGTCTTTATTTTTTTTTCTCCACTAGTATTTATAATTTATGTCAATGAATGGTGAAGTGTTATTTAAGAGTTATTTACTTAAAGACTGAAGATCATGAGAGCCACACTTAATGGGATGAAGAAGAACATGTATCAGAATAAAAACTGATCATGCTGTAGCTGCAGTAAGGAGACAAGAGTTTGGGTTGTCTCTCTTTAGGGAACGAAATGACTGAGTTTTGTGTTGCACATGGAGCAGTTGTTCTATGTTGGCAGAGTACTTTCTGAATATATCCCTGTCTTTCCAAGGCCTCTGTTATCTGAGTTTATTGTCTAGTTTTACAAGAATTAGTTTATAAAAGTGTTTAAAGAACATATGCCCAAAACCCATTACCAGAATATTAAATACAGAAAGAGAAAACCTTCCATTTGTGTATTTTTGTATTTTAGACTCTAAGAACATTTTAAATGCTTTCTTACTTTAGTCAGTGATTCTGTGTGTAGGAATTTATCTTATGGAAATTCTTTTTAAACTGCTAATAGTTCAGTTTTATTTTTCTAAGTTTACCCCACTTACATGCATACTAATATTTGTATTTTGTATCTAATTAAATTATAGTTGTTTTTAAAATTACCACTACTATTTTGCATCTTTTTTTTTTTTTACTTAACAGTACATTATGGGTCTACAGGACAGTGGCACATACAGGCATTAATTTATCCTTTCTGAGAACTGCACCCATTTAAAAGCATGCCTGTGCCATGAATTAACTAACTGATCCCTTATTGATAGATATTTACATTATTTTAAAATTTTTAGATTTATGAAATATGCTGCAATGACCCTGGTCTGAAAATATATTTTCACATTTATGTGTTTGTACACCTAAATTTCTAGACACAGAGTTGCTGAGTAGAGAGAATAAACATTTAAGGTGTTAGTGGATTCTAAAAGTTCCCATTTAAATACAAAATAATCATACTGCTTCTCGGAGGCTAAGAAAATCAAACATGAAAACTTTGTTTATTTCTATAGAGAGTTTCTCTGGTCTTCTGGAGAGAGACTGGAACCTCTCAGGTTTGTTGAAAAAGCCCATAAACGAGTGAAAGAAAAGAGGTAAAGAGAGATGTACAGCCAGGCATGGTGGTACACACCTATAATCCCAGGAACTCAGAAGGCTGAGGCAGGAGGATTGCAAGTTTGATGCCATCCTCAGCAATTTAGTGAGGCCATAAGTAACTCAGTGAGACCCTGTCTCAAAATCTAGAAGGAAAAAAAAAGTAGGGGAATGGGTGGGTGGGACGTAGGTCAGTGGCCAATTTCCACTAGTTCAATTTCAAATACCAGAGAGAGAGAGAGAGAAGCAAAGTACAGTAAGCTAAGACTTCCTTGGCATGACCACAGTCCCAGAACTTTCCGGGGACTGTGCAATTCGGTGCTCCTCAGGCGGGGTCCCAGCTCCACTGAACCATCTGCCAGGTCCAGAGGGAACATCCCACCCCACAGTTTGAAGACCAAGTCCGTGCTGGTGGTCCAACCCCTCCTCACAATAAACCTGGGAGAGGCACTGAGAGGAGACTAGCCTGGACAAGGAAGCTGAGGCTGGGAGCCATGTAGTGGCTCACTCAGGGTCAACTCAGGCCTTGCTACCGACTCCCTCAGGGAGTGTCTCTGTCCAGTTCCTGTAGGGGGTGGGTGCCATGGTCTGGGGTGACCTAGGGATAGGTAGCAGGCTGAACCTGGGATCAAGGTGCTGCCACCTGGGATCAGGGTCCTGCCACCTGCTCTAGGGGTGGGCTCCTCCTCAGAATAGGGGTGCAGTTCTGGGGCTGCTATGGGTCGTGGGGAGTACATACAGCTCAGGATAACATCTGCCTCAGCTGTCCCAGGGCTAGCTGAGGGGACTCTGGACTAGGACGAGCCTCAGGGCCATCACAGAAGCAGGGCCGTCCCCCTGTGCCTCCCTACGTCCTGCACCATTGTGTCCCTGAGGCACTCCCCATCAGTTCTGTCCACCCCAGCTCAGGGCTCCTCCTCTCCTGATAGGCCTCTGAGCAGGTTTCCCCTTGCCAGCTCCCGGTCTCTTTCTGGCTTTAGGCTTTGTGGGTAATCCCTACAAGGAACTAGAAATATCATGAATGTGGGAAAGTAGCAAAGTTTCTGGAAAATCACAGAATTCCCAGAGTCCAGTTTCCCCTCTGAAGGGATAAGATGGAAGTTTCCACATCTGAGCTTCTCTTCTTTATTAGGAATCTGCCTGAAGTATGATGATGATTTTGGTTCTCCCTTGCTCAGTCACCTTCAGTGGCTCCCCATGGTCCAACAAAGTTCTCATGTAGTCTTCGAGTTCCTCCCTGACCTGGTTCCAATCTCTCCTACATTCTCACCACATCTGCCCTCCAAGACCCATTCTTCCCTCTGTGGCCCACAAATCCTCCAACCTCTGCCCCTCTGTTGGTGCTGTCCTCTAACCTAGAATGCCTAACCCTCTGCAACCAAGGGTTAGAGTACTGCTCAAGCTTTCAATCCTTTGTGCTCTTGTGGGTCTTCATATTTGTTCAACAACCTGGGCTTCTAATGCACTGTGGACTCTTGCTTCCAGTTCTTTCCCATTCTGTTTCTCCTTACTGGAACATTCCCTACTTCAGGTACCTCCCCCAACTCCTTCTCAGGGCATACAGAACCTTCCTTGACTCCTTCCTCAGTGCTCCCAGGACTTCCTGCAACTCCCCAGATGGTCTGTCTCCTGGTTCCACCAATAGTCTATGAGCTTCAGAAGGGAGGTGCATGTCTACCCTATTCACCTCTGTGTCCCCAGGGCTGGGTCCTGAGTAACTGCTCTGTAAATGTTGAATGTACTTAACCTGTATTATTCTGTCACTGGATTCAAGTCAACAACACTTCTCCCACTCATAGATGAGGAGATGAGGCCTGAAGAGCTCAGTGCCTGTCTGTGCTCACAAAGCAAGGAATGCAAATTATGTTCTGGCTCCTAATCCTAGGCTGTTCCCCTCTATCCTCCATGACCCTGAGAACCCAGCAACTGTCAAGGGTCAGTGATTGAACCTATTGGCCCTGAACATAGATTCCTGGATTCAAAACTCAGCTCTGTCATTTACCAGCTGTATGACTCTGGGAAGGTCACTTACTGCCTCTAGCCTGCCTTTTTTTCATCTTTAAAAGGGATAATTATAGTTCTCCTCTAGGGTAGCTATGAGGATCAATATGACTTGTGCTAAGAACTCAGTCTAGAGACTGGCACAGAGAACATGCCCAATGGGCAGGGTCACTCAGACTGTTACATAATCCAAATTCAAGAAGCTCATCTCATGAGAGACAGGTGCTAGGAAAAAAGAAAGACTTTATTCGGTGAGCAAAGAATGGAGAAGAGGGAGCTTTGCTCACAAATCACCTTCTCAAGTTCAGGGAGTCAAAGGACATGTTTATTCATAGGAGAGGAATAATGAGATAGAAGGGTAGGATATTAGAAAGAGGAATATTCATGTCTTTCTGGGGAATAGGTGGAGATCTTCCAGAAACTCAGGCATCACCTCTGAATACAGAGATGCCAAGCCTCTCAGCCCATTTCATTCATCCATGGGACATCTACAAGCCCTGGATGCAGGGAAGAGCTCTGAGTCTTGGCCTTCTTGGGCCCAGAACAAAGCCCCATGTATAAAGTATTTACCAAATGAATTGGTTTCAGAGTGTGGAGAACTCCTACTCTCTCTTCACTCTGACCAGTTTATGCATCGATTCATGCACTTGGCAATCGCTGAGTTCCCATCTGCCAGGCATGGCCATAGGTAAAAGTTATAAAGAAGACCAGGATGGTTGTGCAGGCCCTGCCAGGGAGCTGCCAAACTGCCATGATGCTGAGTGCCAGGCTTCTGGCTTGGGCCCCTTCCAGTCTCTGGTGGGGAAGCCCAACCAGGAGGGTCCCAGGCCATGGGACTAAGTTGTCCATGACATGAGGTTTCTAGGTGCCCAGAACCAGGAGCCAGATAGGGAGGTAAGGATTATGCTGTTTGCATGACACATCCCACACACAGGATTTCCTAATCCTTGGGCTGCCGTGCAAACCCTTCTCAAATTTCCTCTGCCACAGGAAGGCCGTTGTCAATCTGGGATCCCTGCTCATCAACCTCCTGGAAGTAGCACTGCAGCTCCCTCAGCCAGGGGTCACCCCATGGAGTCCCAGGGTTTTCCCACCCTTGTCCACTGGCAGTCAGCATACTCACTGCTGGGATTACTGGATTAATGTGTTTTCTAATTTTATAAGAAACTGCCAATCTGATTCCAAATTGAGTGCTCCATTATACATCTCCACTAGCCATATATAGAGAAAAAGTTCTAGAAACTGAAATTTCTAGACACTTGAAATTGCCAGGTGTTTTTGTTTTCTAAGTTATGTGTTGATATTCTGTTAAGATTTTAATTTTATTTTCCTAAAAATATTTATGTTGAACATTTTGATGTACATATTTGTCATGTATATGTCATCTTTGTTCAAAATCTTTCCCCATTTTTATTGAATTATTTCTTTTCTTATAGAGTTTTGAAAGTTCTTTCATCCTCTGGCTATAAGTGCTTTATATGACACAAAATAGAATGTATTTTGTTCTGCTCTGTGGTTTGTTTTTTAACAATAATTTTCGATAGTAGAAATAGTAAGTTTTAATAAATTCTTATTTGTCAAAATCTATTTTCTTTTACAGATCATAAGGATCTTTTAAAGTTTTTATTTATTTTATTTTATTTTTATTATTCTATATGACAATAGAATACATTTTGACACCTCATGTAACTTCTCATTCTTCTGGTTGTACATGATGTAGAGTTACACATGTTGTGTAATCATATATGTATAATGCAGGATCCATTCTATCTGTGTGATTCATTCTACTATCATTCCTACTCCCCCCAAACCTCCTTGTAATGATTAATTTGAATTGTCAACTTGATTGTATTAGGAGATGCTGATGATTAACAGGTTTCTGGTTGTGTCCATGAGGGCATGTCTAGGAATGATTGGAATGTGGGATAGGAACTGAAGTGGGGACCCTCCTTAAGCGTGGGTAGCACCACCCCACTGGATGGAATAAAATTTGGAAGAAAAGGAAGCAGATGCAGATGTGAGCTCCTCTCTTCTTTAAATGGGTTCTTGGTTGCTGCTTTGATAGTCTGAGAATATCAGACTCTCGCTTCTTCACTCTTCCAAAGCGGATTCTGCCAGTGATTCTCCAGGTAGTTTCCAGAAGCCTTGGTCTCAGACTAGGTAGCACTTTTGATCCTCTTGTTCTGGGGCTTCTGCCTCTTGGGCTGAGCAGCTACTGGTTCTTGCACCTCTCTAGCCTGCAGACCACCATTATGGACTATCCAACTGCTGATTGTGTAAGCCAATCTAATAAATCCCCTTTTTATAATCATACTTCCTGTTGATTCTGTTCCTCTAGAGAACCCTGACTAACTCACTCCTCCTGTCTCTTCACTTCCCTCTGTCTAATCCAAAGTACCTCTTCTCTTCCCTAGTCCCCTCACCTTATTGTGAATTAGCATGTAAGGATCTTTTTTAACAATAATCTCAATATACAACTTGTCTGAAACAAATTTATTAAGAAACATCTCAGAAAAATGGGAGAAAGGACAGAGTAGAAGGGCAGGGGGAAGTGTCCCAGGGAGAACAGTCTCTGATATCTTTGCAGGTGAGAACAGAGGAGACTCCTGATGTCCCAAGATGAAGAAGTGTTCTCAGCTGGAACTGTGTAGAGAAACCTGAGGTAGTTGGCATATGTTGCTCCTGCAGGTGTTCAGAGTCCACCTGATGGATGCCCAAGCAAGGTGTCAGGATCCACAGAGCACAGGGTCCTCTGGATATGCACTGGTTTTGTCTGTATCAGCTCTCCCCTTCATTGGAGCCACATTCAATGAATCTGGCACATTTATGACCTCTTAGATTGGAGCCACCTTACTGCTGACATGTGACATGCAACAGCATAGTTGTGGGGCACAGGTAGCCATCCTCCTAGTAACCCTCTTTCAGCACTTTCCAGTAGTATGGTGGTGCCCAGAGTCAGGCTAAATCAGGTGTAGGGGTCCTTGCAGGTGGAAGCGGAGATGAATGGCAGACTGGCTGACCTTTCCAGTGTGATTCTGCCCTGACTGGCCTCCTTAGGCAGCAGAGGCTCACAGGGCAAGGGGTTGGTGCAAACAGCCTACTCACTGAAGTTCCTCTTTGGGAAGACAGGGAATTGGAAAGATCCATGGGTCATAGGCAAGGCTTAACCCTTGGAGGCACAGGGTTCCCCTAAAACATGCAGACTGCCCCCTGGCTTTTCTGGTGTTCCAGTATGAGGTAGGTAGCCATGGCTGCATTGAACTTCTTCTTGGCCAGAGACACCAAGGTCTTGTGTAGATCATAATGCATGTAAAACAGGATGGTAATTATTTGGGGGTCTGGATGTTTGGGGAGTGCCTTACTATAATCATGGGATAAATACTGCTCAACCTGTATCAGCCAAGGGTGCTGAAGTATCTGCTGGGTTATGAGCCACTTCCTGGGGTCCAGGGTCAGTGTTTGGCTGCATGAACATTTGTGCTGTTATAGAAACATGGAAAGGAACACGGTATGCTTCAAGCATGATCTGCTTCACCATCTCCTTAGCGGTGGGTCCCATAAATGGGAGTCTCCCTGTCAACATAAAATAAAGAATGACACCCAGGCTCCAGATGTTCACTGGAGGCCCCCATAATGCTTTCCTCAGGGTAATTTTTGAGGCAAAGTATAAGAGAGAGCTCCAGAACCCATTCAGTTTCTGCCCAGGCATGACCCTGCTGCTAAATCCAAAGTCAGTAAGTTTGATGTGGCCTCTGGCATCCACCATGATGTTCTCTGACTTCAGGTCTCGGCGTACATTGCCCTTGTTATGGCAGTAGCCCAAGGCACACACTATCTGCCAGAAAAATCTGTGGGCCTCTTCCTCCTGCATGCCACCCTGTGGGATGTGGTCTGATATCTGGTCCCCACCTGCATTCTCCATCACCATGTAGATATTTCTGTGGGTCTCAACAACCTGAAATAATTGAATCACATTGGGATGCTCCAGGCTCCTCATCATATCTGGTTCAGAGAGGACTAGGAGGTTCTGCACTATCTTTGGAAGGACTTTCACTGCCACCTGTGCCCCAGTGAGGTGATGGTGGGTTGTTTTATCTGGCCAAACCTGCCATGCCCAATGTCACTCAGGACCTCATATTGGTCCCTCAGGACTGCATTCTTGCAGGAGTTGGGCCCCTGCAACACTACATTAGTCTCACATCCCTGGTTACAAATCCTAAATAGGAACTCTGCCTAAGGGTGCTAGCTAAAAAAATAATAACAAACCAAAACAACAAGTCAAAATCAAAAACAAAAATGAAACAAAACAACAAGCCCAAATCAAAGAGCCAATATCCAAAGACTATCACCAACAACTTCCAACCACCAAACACACTATCTGGGACTCTGATAGGTCACCACCAAGAGTTTCCTGTACGTGTGGACAAAAACCCAGCCACAGTCATTCTCTTATATACCGGCACTTTGAAACTTTCTTGCAATGGTACCTTGTGACATAAGAGCAAGTAATCGCTCAGTCATGCCTGGCCATAACTCCCAGTGGTCATCTCCCTTTCGGGCCTCCAGAACTTCTCCCATTTTCAAAATGGGAATAAGGGAGGACTCCATGCATTCTTTTGCTTTAGTGGGTTATGGATACTGATATTTACTTGTTTAGGAATTAATATTTGTATGGAACATCAATGTACTTTTCATTTTCAGCCTCAAAATCTGTAATAGCTTTTTGCTTTGAAAGACCACAGTATATCTACACTCAAGGTATTCAATTCCTTTTGCTTCCAACTTTGAATAACCTCACTCACATGGTGATACTATAACAATATGCTCTGTTCCCTAAGACACCATGGAGAACAATATTAACACCTTTGGGGATGAGAGGGAGGCTTAAAGGTTCACCATAATTTCTCCACGTAGTCCTGTACACAATGCATATGCAGTACATTGTGACACCAGTAACTAAGGGGGACAGGTAGAGATGTACAAGGACAGCATTTTCTGGTACTGAAGCTATGCAGCTATACGTTGACACCAGAAATGTTTCTCCATCTCATGTTAAAGGTAATGCCCAGAAGAACTGCACAGAAATTCCCAAAGGACATACCTAAAATGAATGGGATGGAAATTCAAATATTTCATGTGAAAAACCAATTAGATAGGAGAGAAGATAATTGTTAATGGATACACAGGCACAGTGAATCAGGAACTTGCCCTGCTTTCCTCATAAGGACACAGTGCTACTGAACCAGCAGCCTGTCCTCCGCTCCTCATAAGGATGCAAGTCACATGGAAACAACAGCTTGCCCTACTCCTTTATTACCCATCTTATGTAATTACATCATAATATTGCCATTTCTAAGAACAAAAGGCCTTATTCCTAGTTGTGGGATTAGAACCTATACAAATGCTTTACAAGATATAATTTAATGCCTAACATGCTCTATTGCTATTTTTCTAAGTGTTTTTATCCATAGACTTCAATTTTGTCATATGATGTTTCTACTTTAATCCATACCATCATACAAATTCCAGGGCTCATCAATGAAGTGCATGTCTTTAGTAGGTATGGTCTTGCAAAATCCTGATGCCCCATGACACAATAACCTTTTGCTTGGTCCACCTCTCCAAGATTCTACCTGTCTACATAACCACACTGAGGACCGAGCTGCCAATACATGAACACTTTGTGGGGGAACATGTACCCAAACCACAGCAACACTATTTTTTATTACACTGTTGATGTCATAAGGATCTGTTGTAATTAATATTCCATCTAATACTTGGGTTTTTTTTTTTTTGCATTTTTCTTGTTTTCTTTCTTTTTATTTGTTTTTGTTTTTGTAGTTGTAGATGGACAGTATGCCTTTATTTTAGTAGCTTTTTTTTGTATGCAGTGCTAAGGATCAAACCCAGGGCATAACATGTGCTAGGCAAGGGCTCTGCCACTGAGACCCAGTCCCAGAACTTTTTTTGTCATTTTCTTTAAAGACAACTATTTCATCTCTAAATAGAGATATTTTCCCCCTTCTTTTTAAATTTGTATGTCTTTTATTTCTTTTACTTGCCTTACTCTAGTATCTGGGGTCCCCAGTACAAAGTTGAAGAGGAGAAAAGACATTCTTGCCATGTTTTTCTTCTTAGGCAGAAAGTTTTCAGTATTTTGCCACCAAATGTGATGCTGGCGGTAGGGTTTTTACAGATGCCCTTTATTTCATTGAGCTCATTTCCTCCTACTTCTAGTTTGCTGAGAGTTTTCATTCAGAAATGGACATTTTGTTAGTCATCTTTTCATCCATCTGATGAAAATACTTGACATAAACAACTTAAGAGAAGAAAAGATTTTGGCTCATCATTTCAGAGTCCTCAGTCCTATGGTCTGCTGGCTTCATCTCTGTGGATCTGTGATGAGGCAGAGCATCATGGTAGAGAGGGCAAGGTGGAGCAGAATTGCTCATCTCATTGAGGGCAGGACACAGAAAGAGAGAGAGAGAAAGAGAGTAAGGAGATAGGGACAAGGGAGAGACCCCAAGGGCATGCCTCCTGGGACCTACTGCCTTCAATAAGGGTCCACCTCTCACAGCCTACACCTTTGAACATTGCTGCATTGGGAACAAAGCCTTTATCACATGAGACTTTGGGGCACAATCCAGATCCAAACCATAACAGATATTGAATATTGTCAAAACAGTTTTTCTGCATCTATTGTGATGCTCATATGTTTTTTCTTTAACCTGTTGATATGGTAAATTACGTTGTTTGATTTTTGCATGTTGAACCAACCTTTAATTTCTGTAATCAATACCACTTGAACCTGATGTATTGACCTTTTTATATATCCTTGGATTTGATTTGTTAACATTTTCTTCAGAATATTTTCAACTACGTTTATGAAGGATATTGGCCTGTAGCTTTATTTTCTTATAATGTCCTTGTAGTGGTTATATCAGGGCAGTGCTTATATCATACAATGAGTTGGGAAGTATTCTCTTCTATTCTTTATTCTGAAAGAATTCTTGTGGATCCATATTATCTGATTCTTGCTTGTTGGTAGAATTCGCCAGCAAAGTATCTGGTTCTGGAAGTTTCTTTGGGTTTTTTTGTTGTTGTACTGGGGATTGAACTTGGGCTGCTCTACCACTGACCTAAACCCCCAGTATTTTTGAGTTTTTGTTTTGAAACAGGGTCTTACTAAGTTGCCAAGGCTGGTCTCAAACTTGGCCTCAGCTTTCCCAGTCACTGGCCTTACAGAAATGAACGACCATGCCTGATTTGTGTGTTTATTAGAAGACTTTTCACTAAAAGTTTAATTGTTTGAAAAGATATATACAGAACTGTTCTTGTTATTTAATTCTCCTTGAATATATTTTGGCAGTTTGTGTCTTTCAGGTGATTAGTTCATTTTGTCTAACTTGCTGAATTTATGGTCACAGACTAGTTCATAATTGCCCCATAATATTCTTTTATGGCCACTCTTTCATTCCTGATATTTGTATTTTGCAGTCCTGGGGATTGAACTCAGGGCCTTGAGCATGGTAGGCAAGTGCTCTCCCACTCAGCTACATCTCCAACTCATTCCTGATACTGATAATTTGTGCCTTTCCTGTTTCATTATCTTGGTCAAGTTTATTGATTTTTTTCAATTAACAGCTTTTGGTTTTGTTGTTTTTTTGTCTAATTCTTTTGTCTGGATTTCATTTGATTTCTGCTTTTATCTTTTTTCCCCTTCCTTATGGTTGTATTTGGTTTAATTTTTTTTTTTTTTTCTTTGTAGTGCTGGTCTACGACTTCTCCTTCCTTAATTATCTAAAGTCTTTATCCCTTCTTTTCTGTTCATTTGTTTTTCTTAAATAAAATTCACATAATAAAATGTAGTGGCATTTAGAACATTTGCAATGTTGTATGATCATCACCTCTATCTAGGTCCAAGATATTTTCATCGCCCATACAGAAAACCTCATACTCATTAAGAAGTCACCTCCCATTTCCTCTCCCTGTAACACCCAGAAACCTCTAGTCCACTGTCTGTCTCTGTGGATTTACATCCTCTGAGTGTTTCATATAAATGGAATTATAAACATATAATACTTTGTGCTTGGTTTCTTTAACAAAGCACAATATTTTCAAGGTTCTTTCATATTGCAACAAGTATAAGTATTTTAATCTTTTTATTATGGTTAAGTAATACTCCATTATACAGATATACTGCATTTTGTTTATCCATTTGTCTACTTTTTCACCTCTTTCCTACTGTGTATAGTCTTGATATGGTTTGGATATGAGGTGTTCCCCAAAAAACTCATGTGTTATACAATGCAGGAATATTCAGAGGTGTAATAATTAGGTCATGATAGTTATACCCTAATTGGTAGATTAATCCATTTGATGGATTACTGGGTGGTAAATATAGGCAGGTGGGGCATGGCTGGAGGAGGTCACTGGGGCATGCCCTTAAGGATTGTATTTGTCCCTCACTCATTGCTTTCTCTCTCTCTGCTTCCTGGCTTCCATGAGCTGAGAAGCTTCCTTCCACCACACCATTCTGTCACGATGTTCTGTTTCAGCTTGGGCCCATAGCAATGGAATTGTCCAATTATGAACTGAGACCTCTGAACTATGAGCCCAAAATAAATATTTTCTCCTCCAAGTTGTTCTTGTCAGGTATTCTGGTTACAGTAATGAAAAACTAACACAATGCTACATTGCACACTCCTCTGCAAACATTTTTTTAATTCCTTTTGGTTGTACCTAAGAGAAGAATTGCTGGGTCCCACAGTAATTCTACATTTTCTTTTGAGGGGGAATACCAGGGATTGAATGCAGGGACACTGGACCACTGAGCCACATCTCCAGTTCTATTTTGTATTCTGTTTAGAGACAGCATCTCCCTGAGTTGCCTAGCATCTCACTTTTGCTGAGGCTGGCTTTGAACTAGAGATCCTCCTGCCTCAGCCTCCCAAGCTACTGGGATTACTGGTGTGTAGCACCACACTAGGCCAGGTAATTCTATTTTAACTTTTTGAGAAACTGTCCAACTAACTACATAGCACCTGCACCATTTTACTTTCTATCAGCAAAATACAAATATTCCAGATTTTTTACATATCCTCACAAATACTTGTTATTTTCTGATTTTTAAGAAAATTATGGCCAACTCAGTAAATGTAATGTTATATCTCATTGTGGTTTTAGTTTATAATTCCCTCATACTAATGATGTTTAGTATCTTTCCAAGGAATGTTGATCATTTATATTTCTTCCCTGGAGAAATGTCTATTCAAATATTTGTTTATTTTTAAATTAAATTGTTTGTCTTTTTGTTCCAGAGTTGTACAAGATGCCATAAGTTTCATTCCATTCAACATGTATATATAGAGATACATAATATATATATATATATATATACATAAAAATACAGATAAAAATACAGATACACATATTCTGGATACTTAGACTTTATTAGATATGTGATTTCCAAACATTTTATTCCATCCTGTGCTATCTTTTCATTCTCTCAACAGTGTCCTTTGGTGCATAAAAATATTTAATTTTGATAAAGCCTAACTTATCTATTTTTTCTTTGGTTACCTGTACTTTTGGTGAGACAGCTAAGAAATCATCTTCTAATTCAAAGTCTTGAATGTTATCTATGATTTATTCTATGAGTTTTATACTTTCAGCTCTTATATTCATTTCTTTGATTCATTTTGAGTTAATTATTTTCTATGGTGCAAAGTAAGTGTCCAACTTCATTCTTTTGCATTTGGATACCCAACGAATTTAGTACTACTTATTGAAAGAAAGATTCTTTTTTTTTTTTTTTTTTTTTTTTATTGAAAACAAATGGGATACATGTTGTTTCTCTGTTTGTACATGGCGTAAAGACATACCATTTGTGTAATCATAAATTTACATAGAGCAATGTTGTTTGATTCATTCTATTATTTTTTCCCTTCCCCCCACCCCTCCCACCCCTCTTTACCCTCTATACAGTAGTTCCTTCCTCCATACTTGCCCCTCTCCCTAACCCTAACTCTAACCCTTCCCTCCCCCCCATTATGTGTCATCCTCCACTTATTAGCGATATCATTCGTCCTTTGGCTTTTTGAGATTGGCTTATCTCACTTAGCATGATATTCTCCAATTTCATCCATTTGCCTGCAAATGTCATAATTTTATCATTCTTTATGGCTGAGTAATATTCCATAGTATATATATACCACAGTTTCTTTATCCACTCATCAATTGAAGGGCATCTAGGTTGGTTCCACAGTCTGGCTATTGTGAATTGAGCAGCTATGAACATTGATGTGGCTGTATTTCTGTAGTATGCAGATTTTAAGTCCTTTGGGTATAGGCCAAGGAGTGGGATAGCTGGGTCAAATGGTGGTTCCATTCCAAGTTTTCTAAGGAATCTCCACACTGCTTTCCATAGTGGCTGCACTAATTTGCAGCCCCACCAGCAGTGTATGAGTGTACCTTTCTCCCCACATCCTCGCCAACACCTGTTGTTGCTTATGTTCTTGATAATCGCCATTCTAATTGGGGTGAGATGGAATCTTAGGGTGGTTTTGATTTGCATTTCTCTTATTACTAGAGATGTTGAACATTTTTCCATATGTTTGTTGATTGCTTGTACATCTTCTTCTGTGAAATGTCTATTCATTTCCTTAGCCCATTTGTTGACTGGACTATTTGAATTCTTGGAGTAGAGTTTTTTGAGTTCTTTATAGATTCTGGAGATTAGTGCTCTATCTGAAGTATGATTGGCAAAGATATTCTCCCACTCTGTAGGCTCTTTCTTCGCATTGCTGATAGTTTCCTTTGCTGAGAGAAAGCTTTTTAGTTTGAATCTATCCCAGTGGTTGATTCTAGCTTTTATTTCTTGTGCTATGGGAGTCCTGTTAAGGAAGTCTGGTCCTAGACCAACAAGGTGAAGATTTGGACCTACTTTTTCTTCTATAATCTGCAGGGTCTCTGGTCTGATTCCGAGGTCCTTAATCCATTTTGAGTTTAGTTTCGTGCATGGTGAGAGATATGGGTTTAGTTTCATTCTGTTGCATATGGATTTCCAATTCTCCCAGCACCATTTGTTGAAGAGGCTATCTTTTCTCCATTGCATATTTTTGGCCCCTTTGTCTAGTATGAGAAAATTGTATTTATTTGGGTTTGTGTCCATGTCCTCTATTCTGTACCATTGATCTACCTTTCTATTTTGGTACCAATACCATGCCGTTTTTGGTACTATTGCTTTGTAGTAGAGTTGAAGATCTGGTATTGCAATACCCCCTGTTTCACTCTTCCTGTTAAGGATTGCTTTAGCTATTCTGGGTTTCTTATTCTTCCAGATGAATTTCATAATTGCTTGCTCTATTTCTGTAAGGTACACAATTGGGATTTTAATTGGAATTGCATTGAATTTGTATAGCACTTTAGGTAGTATGGCCATTTTGACAATATTAATTCTTCCTATCCAAGAACATGGAAGATCTTTCCATCTTCTAAGGTGTTCTTTAATTTCTTTCTTTAGTGTTGTATAGTTCTCATTGTAGAGGTCTTTCACCTCTTTTGTGAGATTGATTCCCAAGTATTTTATTTTTTTCGAGGCTATAGTGAATGGGGTAGTTTTCCTAATTTCTCTTTCCGAAGATTCATCACTTATGTATAAAAATGCGTTGGATTTATGGGCATTGATCTTGTAACCTGCTCCTTTACTGAATTCACTTATGAGTTCTAAGAGTTTTCTGGTGGAATTTCCAGGTTCCTCTAAATATATAATCATGTCATCAGCAAACAGGGATAGTTTGAGTTCTTCTTTTCCAATTCGTATCCCTTTAATTTCTTTGGTTTGTCTAATTGCTCTGGCCAGAGTCTCAAGAACGATGTTGAATAAAAGTGGTGAAAGAGGGCATCCCTGCCTTGTTCCAGTTTTTAGGGGGAATGCTTTCAGTTTTTCACCATTTAGAATGATATTAGCCATGGGCTTAGCATAAATGGCCTTTACAATGTTAAGGAATGTTCCCACTATCCCTATTTTTTCTAGTGTTTTGAGCATGAAGGGGTGCTGTATTTTATCAAATGCTTTTTCTGCATCTATTGAAATAATCATGTGATTCTTGACTTTAAGTCTATTAATATGGTGAATTACGTTTATTGATTTCCTGATGTTGAACCAACCTTGCATCCCTGGGATGAAACCCACTTGATCATGGTGCACTATCTTTTTAATATGTTTTTGTATGCGATTTGCTAAAATTTTGTTGAGAATTTTTGCGTCGATGTTCATTAAGGATATTGGTCTGAAATTTTCTTTCCTTGATGAGTTTCTGTCTGGTTTAGGTATCAGTGTGATATTGGCTTCATAGAATGAGTTTGGGAGGGTTCCCTCCTCTTCAATTTTATGGAATACTTTGAGAAGTATTGGAATGAGCTCTTCCTTAAAGGTTTTGTAGAACTCGGCTGAGAACCCATCTGGTCCCGGACTTTTCTTTGTTGGTAGGCTTTTGATGACTTCTTCTATTTCAGTACTTGAAATTGGTCTATTTAAATTGTTTATGTCCTCCTCATTCAGTTTAGGCAATTCATATGTCTCTAGAAACCTGTTGATGTCTTCGAAATTTTCTATTTTGTTGGAGTATAGATTTTCAAAATAGCTTCTAATTATGTTTTGTATTTCCATCCTGTCTGTTGTGATATTTCCTTGTTCATTCCGAATTTTAGTGATTTGGGTTTTCTCTCGTCTTCTCTTTGTTAGTGTGGCTAAAGGTTTATCAATTTTGTTTATTTTTTCGAAGAACCAACTATTTATTTTGTCAATTTTTTGTATTGTTTCTTTTGTTTCAATTTCATTGATTTCAGCTCTGAGTTTAACTATTTCCTGTCTTCTACTACTTTTGGTGCTGTTCTGTTCTTCTTTTTCTAAGGCTTTGAGCTGTAGTGTTAGGTTGTTTATTTGTTGAGTTTTACTTCTTTTATTAAATGTGCTCCATGAAATAAATTTCCCTCTAAGTACTGCTTTCATAGTGTCAAAGAGATTTTGATATGATGTTTCTTTGTTCTCATTTACCTCTAAGAATTTTTTAATTTCCTTCCTAATATCTTCTGTTATCCATTCATCATATAATAGCATATTGTTTAATCTCCAGATGTTGGAATAGTTTCTGTGTTTTACTCTTTCATTTATTTCTAACTTCAATCCATTATGATCTGATAGAATACATGCTAGTGTCTCTATCTTCTTGTATTTGCTAACATTAGCTTCGTGGCATAATATATGGTCTATTTTAGAGAAGGATCCATGTGCTGCTGAGAAGAAAGTGTATTCACTCTTGGTTGGATGGAATATTCTATAAATGTCCGTTAAGTCTAAATTATTGATTGTGTTGTTGAGATCTATGGTTTCTTTGTTCAATTTTTGTCTGGAAGATCTGTCCAGTGGTGAGAGCGGCGCGGCGTGTTAAAATCACCTAGTATTATTGTGTTGTGGTCTATTTGGTTTCTGAAATTGAGAAGGATTTGTTTGACATACATAGATGAGCCACTGTTTGGGGCATAGATGTTTATGACTGTTATATCTTGCTGATTTATGCTTCCCTTAAGCAGTATGAAATGACCTTCTTTATCCCTTCTGACTAACATTGGCTTGAAGTCCACATTATCGGAAATGAGGATGGATACTCCAGCTTTTTTGCTGAGTCCATGTGCATATGTTTTTCCCCATCCTTTCACCTTTAATCTATGGGTATCTTTTTCTATGAGGTGAGTCTCTTGCAGGCAACATATTGTTGGATCTTTCTTTTTAATCCAGTCTGCCAGTCTATGTCTTTTGATTGATGAATTCAGGCCATTAACATTCAGGGTTATTATAGAGAAATGATTTGGTTTCCCGGTCATTTGGTTCATTTTTAAAATTTTGTTTATTTATTTGTTTGACACAACTTGTTTCCTCCTTTATTTGACAATTCCTTTAGGATAATTCCTCCCTTTGCTGATTTGCTTCTTTGTTTTTCATCTCTTCCTCATGGAATATTTTGTTGAGAATGTTCTGTAATGCTGGCTTTCTTTTTGTAAATTCTTTTAGCTTTTGTTTATCATGGAAGGATTTTATTTCATCGTCAAATTTGAAGGTAAGTTTTGCTGGGTATAAGATTCTTGGTTGGCATCCATTTTCTTTCAGGGCTTGAAAAATGTTGTTCCAGGCCCTTCTAGCTTTTAGGGTCTGGATTGAAAAATCTGCTGATATGCGTATTGGTTTCCCCCTGAATGTAATTTGGTTCTTTTCTCTCACAGCCTTTAAAATTCTGTCTTTATTTTGTATGTTAGGTATTTTCATTATAATGTGCCTTGGTGTGGGTCTGTTGTAATTTTGTGTATTTGGAGTCCTGTAAGCCTCTTGAACTTGATTTTCCATTTCATTCTTCAGATTTGGGAAATTTTCTGATATTATTTCATTGAATAGGTTGTTCATTCCTTTGGCTTGTTTCTCTAGGCCTTCCTCAATCCCAATAATTCTTAAATTTGGCCTTTTCATGATATCCCATAGTTCTTGTAGATTCTGTTCATGATTTCTTACCATCTTCTCTGTTTGTTCAACTTTGTTTTCAAGGTTAAATATTTTGTCTTCAATATCTGAGGTTCTGTCTTCCAGGTGTTCTATCCTATTGGATATGCTTTCTATGGAGTTCTTAATTTGGTTTATTGTTTCCTTCATGTCAAGGATTTCTGTTTGGTTTTTTTTCAATATCTCTAACTCTTTATTGAAATGATCTTTTGCTTCCTGTGTTTGCTCTTTTAACTGTCGATTGGTGCAATCATTCAATGCTTGCATTTGCTCTTTCATCTCATCGTTTGCTTCTCTGATCATTTTAATTATGTACATTCTGAACTCCTTTTCTGTCATTTCTTCTGCCATGCTGTCATTGGGTTTTATTGATGTAACATCTAGATTTGTTTGCAGCATTTTCTTTCCTTGTTTTCTCATATTGTTCAGATATCAGTGGACCGCTGAGATATTGCAGATTTCCTCTGTTGATTTACAATGTCCCTGAAGATTTCTATATATATCCCCTCTTAGCCTTCAGTAGGCTGAAGTCTTGGAGGAAGTTGATAATGCGGTGCTCCACAAGGAAGCTGCCTCTCTAGGGGTGGTGGCCTTCAGGTGGGGTATATTCCCTGCTAGTGGGCAGAGGTGCCTCCACTTGTTGACCAATGGTCATCCAAAGGGGACCTAGGCTGTGGGCTGAGGCAAGGCCTGTTTGGGCCTGTGTCTCTGGTTTTACCGTCCTTGTGGGGAAACCTCACCAGGCAGGGAAGACTCACCCAGTGGGGAGGTCTCGCTGGTCAGTTTCCTCCTAGAGGTTCCCCTCAATTTACAGCTACTGCCTGGGCTGGGCTGCCTTCCTCTGCAAAGTTTCCAGGGGCCCGGCCCTACCTCCTGGGCCTGGGAGCCTCACCCTTCGCAGATGAATCTCCTTAGGCTGCCCCTCCTCAGAGAATTTGCCTATAGGCCTGGAACCTTCGCTCCGCCCTAAGCCTGTCTCTGTGCGGCTCTTCCACCCAGAAGCCTCCTAGATCCTGGGACCCTGTTCTGCACCTAATCGCCTGGCTGCGTGGCCCCTCCTCTGAGCAGCCACCTGTGGCCCCGAACAATCGCTCTGAGTCCCAGAGACCCGCCACAGGCCTCTTCCTCCAGACAGCCGCCCAGTATGCCGGTGCGGTCACTAGGAGTCCAAGAAAGTCACTTCGTGCCTCCTCCTCCCACCAACCACCTGTAGCCCGGGGCAATCAATCACTCCGAGTCGAAGTGACCCTCCCCGTTCCTCCTCCTTCTCCAGATAACCCCCCAGGTGTTCAGGAGCAGTCCCTCTGAGTGGCTCTGAATCCACGTGACCCGCTGCACGGGTCCTCTGGGCACCGCCCGGAGCTCTGGTGCGGCCACTCAAGACCAAGCGTCCCACCACGCTTCTCCTCCAGGCAGCCCCCCTGTGTTCAGGAGCTGTCACTTTAAGACCAAACAACTCACCACTCGCCTTCTCCTCTGAGCAGCCGCCTGGAGCGCTAATGCAGTCACTGCGAGTCCAAAGGACCCGCCGCGCTCCTTCTCCTCCTTCTCCTACTCCTCCGGGCAGGCCCCAGGGTTCAGAAGTGGTCAGAGTCCAAACAGCTCGCCACGCAGCCCCTTCTCTGGCAACCGCCTGTAGCTCCCGTGTAGTCACCCGAATCCAAGCGGCCGCTCCTCTTCCTCCTCGTCCTCAGGGCAGGCCCCGGTGTTCAGAAGCGTCGTTCTGATTCCAAACAGCTCGCCGCGCGGCTTCTCCTCTGGCAACCACCTGCAGCTCTGGTGCAGTCTCTCCGAATCCAAGTGGCCACGCTCCTCTCCTCCTCCTCAGGGCAGGCCCCGGTGTCCTGAGTCTACACAGTTCTTCCCGCCACTCCTCCCCCGGGCAGCCGCCGGAGCCCCAGTGGCTGCTCCGAGTCCCAGCGCTGTGCCGAGCGGCCTCCTCTACGGCGCTCCCAGCTATCCGAGTTCACTGCTCCAGCAGGGGGAGGGGCGTCTCGCCGGCAGTTCTACTTCACAAAGTTTCCTGCGTTCCGGGACCCCCATCCCATCCGGGATGCCCCCCCAGGGGGTGAGAGTCACCCGGCTACTTTGAGTTGGTCCCAAGCGTCCCAATATCTCCTCTCTTGAATCCTGAGTCCTGGAGCAACACGAAATGCAGCCACCCTCTAGGCCGCCATCTTGAAAACCTGAAAGAAAGATTCTTATACCATTGAATGATCTTGCCACCCTTGTTGAGTATCAATTGACCTTAATTGTGAGGGTTTATTTTTTGACTCTCAATTTTATTCCATTGAGCTACATATTTTTTTTTATGTCAATACTGCAATGTTTTGATTTCTTTGTTTCTGTAGTAACTTTTGATATTGGGAAGTGTGACTCTTGCAATTTTGTTGTTTTTCAAGATTAATTATTCAGGATCCCTTGAAATTTGAAAATCAGCTTTTCCATTTTTGTCAAAAAAAATGGTAGAGTTTTGATAGGGATTGCATTGAATCTGTAGAGCACTTTGAGAGTATTGCCATCTTAATACTATTAAATCTTCCTATTCATGAAAACAAAATATCTTCATGAATTTCTTTCAGTCATATTTTGTGCTTTTTCAGTGCATAAGTCTTATACCCTTGATTAAATTTATCCCAAGTATTTCATTTTGATTGATGTTATTATCAATCAAAATTATTTTCTTAACTTCCTTTTGTGGGAGGATTCAAGATGTCAGAGAAAGGCTGCATTCATAGTGACTCTGTGGCTCAGGGTTCAAGCAATGCGATTACTGTTTCTCAACGAGGTGAGTGAAAGAGGGATTTCACTAAAATTCGATATTGGATAGTCAGAGTGTCTTAGAGACTCAGACATTTGGGTACATTAAGCAAAGAAGAAAAGTTTCATAGGCACCAAGGCAGTTATGACAGCAGCAGTGGTGCTGGAGCTGGTTCACACAGAGGGAGGAGAACACAGAGTAAAACACAACATTTTTTCCGTATAGAAAAAATGAGATTAAAAAAAAAAAAAAAAAACAGCTTGAAGTTAGCTGATCCAGAGGCTGCACAGTGCACTGGTGTTTGAAAAGTGCTCTGTCTTTCAACTGGTGGCAGAGATCTGAAGGCAGGAGCCATCTTGAGGGAGCCACAGCTGCAGCTGCTACCAGAGCTAGGATATCAAAACAAACAGTGCCACACTGTTCAGTCTAGCTCCTACTGTGAAACAGGCACAGAGAAGATTGTACCCAGGGGCTCAAGTTGGAAGAGTAAAGGGGAGTCCAACTTCTTCTTTGAGTGTGACGATTCACATGACCAGCTGAAGTTGGAAGGGTATCTGAACAGGTGGGTGCAAATACATGTGGTGACTAAGTCTGGGAGGGTGTGTTCATGGCAGTAAAGTGCATAGAAATTGGCTCCCCTGGCCCCATGATTAGAATTCTTAGGAGGTTTCTGAGATCCAGACTCTCTACAAAGATCAGCAACTATGAAGCCCTAGGGGTATTTTGATCTAATCTCTCCAGAGCAGACACCACCCAACAAAGCCCCTGAGCCCTGATGAGGCCTAAGTCCCACTTGCAGGAACTCCACTTATAGAACTCTGCAGTGGCCCCACCCTGGTTGTGCATCTACTGGTCTGTGCAGACAAAGCTGTAACTGACAATGCATTCCACTCCATTTTACCTCATACTGATAAGAAGAGAAGCTGAGAATATTTCACCAGCTTTAGTCTTGGGTCACTCAGACTGGCAGTTCAGAGAACAACACAAAAAGAAAAAGGGGTTAACAAACCCTAACCCTTGCTTTTATTCTCAGTACATAACTCAAGAAGAAACACAAAGAGAGATAGTTAGGGATAGACAGTGACCATTCATTCTAGTCAACTATTTTGACCATCTCAGTGGTATGATTCCTTCATTTATTCATTAAGAATATTTTTCATATGCGTACGTGTGTGTGTGTGTGTGTGTGTGTGTGTGTGTTTTCTTGTTGTGTTGATTGGTTTATGGACATACATACATATATGTATTTGCTTCTTCTTCTTCCTTTTATTTTTGTATTTTTAAATGTAGTTATTTTTCTATGCCTTAACTTTTGAGGGTTAGGGTTTGGGGTTCACATATTTTGGTTTGTTTTGTATTTGTTTCTTTCTCTCTTTTCTTCTCCAGCTAACAGCTGAATTCTATTGTTCTTTCTCTCTCCCTTTACTTTGTTTCTCCTATTTTTATCTCCTTCCTCACAAACCATCATCTGCTCTATTTCTTCTGCCATTCTCTTTTCACTTTTTGAAATCATAAACTCTTTTCTACCTTCTTATCACATTTTCTTTTCTCTTAATTAGTTGTATTTTACTGTCTTTTAGAAAAAATTGGTTTATATGATTTCTGCCCCCACCATTAATACTGTTGTGGATGAAATAGTTGACATCGTTTGCTTTAATTTCAGATCTAGTTTATGGATACTACTTTTGCTGTTGGCAACTGCTAACCCCACCATGTCAGTGTTATTTATTTATTTTTTTGGTGGCAGTTAACATTGTAGAAGTCCTAATAGAAACCAGGTATTTATTTTAAAGCTGTATGATTTTTTTTTTTTGCATTGGCTGTAGTTATTGTTTGTTTCCCCCTATTCTGTAAGGTGCTGGGAAACTACAGGGACACTACAGTTTCACAGGGTAGAGACTCTTCTACTGAACCAAACTCAATCAAAAGACATTGCACTTTGCTTTGCACATAAATTAATGACTCATTTTTTCAGCTATACCTTAATTCAAAGAATAGAAGAGACAAAAACCTAAACTAATGACCAGACCCCAGGTAGAAATGGCCAGGGGTGGGTCCCCAGATCCTACCTATGGACATTCACTGCTAAAGCAGAAACAGAATTACCACAAAGACTGTGACTACCACATCTACAAGGTGGTCTCAGTCTAGATCACTCTAGGACAGTCTGGCAAATGAAAAATGTGCCCTAGAAATTCCCACATATAAGGATGGAAGAGAAATTCCTCATAACAGATGCATACAATGTGACATATGAATATAAGAAATATGAAAGAAATATGAAAAAACAAGGCAAAATGACACCTACTAAAGTTTATAATTCACCAGCAACTGACTATATTGAAAGGGATGAGATACTGATAAAGAATTCAAAAGAATCATAAAAATGATCAATGAATTTCAAGAGATTGCAATAAAACAAACTGAATGGTTGAAGAAAGTCATTATAGGATGTGAATGAGAAATTTAATAAAGAGATAGAAATGTTGAAAAAACCAAACACACAAGTCTTGGAAATGAAAGACAGTAAATCAAATAAAATATTCAGCTGAAAGTCTTCCTAGTAGACTATGATAAGACAAAATCTGAAAGTTGGAAGACAAAGTGAACAGCCTTGAACATTCAGACAGCATCAAAGAAAAGAAAATAAGGAACCATGATCAGCATATACAAGAACTATGGGACAACAGTAAGAGACCAAATTCAAGAATCATTGAAATTGAGGAGGGTTGTGAAATGCAGGCTAATGGAATGAATAACTTCTTCAGGGAAATAGTAACTGAAAATTTTCCAAACCTTCAGAAGAAGGTGGATATTCACTTACACAAGTCACTCAAAACCCCAAATAGACAACATCATAAAAGAAACTCTTTATAATATATTGTAACTACAAGTTGGTTTTATTCCAGAGATGCAAGGATGGTTTAAAATATGCAAATCAATAAATGTAATTCATCACATACATAGAATTAAGGTTAAAAAAATCACTCAGTCAACTCAATAGATGTAGAGAAAGCCTTCCACAAATTCCATGCATGATAAAAACATTAAGAAAATTAGGTATAGAAGGAATCTACCTTAACATAATAAAGGCTATATAAAAACCCAAAGCCAACCTCACAGTAAATGGGAAAAAACTGAAAATATTTCCTTTAAAACCTGGAAAGATAAGGATGTCCACTATCAACACTCCCATTAATATAGTGCTAAATATTCTAACCAGGACAATTAGGCAATAGAAGGAAATAAAAGGAACAAAAATAGGAAAGGAGGAAGTCAAATTATCAATGTTTGCTGGTGATGTGATCCTACATCTAGAAAATCCAAAAAACTTTATGAAAAGATTTCTAAATGTAATAAACAAATGTGGCAAAGTAGCAGTTTATAAATAATCAACATACCAAAGTCAATAGCTTTCCCATATACTAACAATGAATCTACTGAGAAAGAAATCAGGAAAACAATTCCATTCACAGTAGCCTCAACAAACAAACAAACAAACAAAACCTAGGAATAAACCTAACCAAGCAGATGAAAGACCTCTACAATGAAAACTATAAAACATTGACAAAAGAATTTGAAGATTTCAGAAGATGAAAAGACCTCCCATGTTCAAGAATAGGCATGATAAATATTTTTAAATGGGCATACTATCAAAATCAATACACAGATTCAATGCAATTCCCCATCAAAATACCAATGACATTCTTCAGAGGACTAGAAAAAACATTCCTAATATTCATTTGGAAGAATAAAAGACCCAGAATAGCCAAAGCGATTCTAAGTCAAGAAAGCAAAGCTGGAGACATCACAATACATGACTTCAAATTGTACTGCAAAGTTGTAGTAACAAAAACTACATAACACTGGCATCAAAATCATCACATAAAACAATGGTACAGAAGAAGACATAGAGACAAACTCATACATATACAGTTACCTGATCCTTGACAAAGGTGCTGAAAACATTGGAGAAAAGACAGAATTTTTAACCACTGGTGCTGGGAAAACTGGTTATCCACATTAGAAGAATTATCTCCCACCCTGCATGAAAGTAAACTCAAAATTAATCAAATACCCAGGAATTAGAATGGAAACTATGCAATCCTAGAAGTAAATGTAGGGTCAACACTCCAGCTTATCAGCACAGGAAATGACTTTCTTAATATAACTCTTTAAGCTCAGGAAATAATGCCAAGAGTTAATAATTAGGATGGCATTAAATTAAATACCTTCTGTACAGCAAAGGAAGTAATTAGGAATATGAAGAAAGAATCTACAAAATGGGAGAAAATCCTTGCTAGCTATTCTTCTGGCAGAGGATTAATGTCTAGAATATATAAAGAACTGAAAGAAAATCAAATAACCTGTTACACCACCTGCAATTCCCCTCAGTGCTTGACAAGAATTCTGCTGAGTAATAAAGATGTTTGCAAAGTCTCATCTCATTGGAAATTTGGGTTGTGGGCTTTCCTTCTTTGTTTGCTTAATATGTGTAGGTTTACTATTAATATTTTATGTGTTTTCCCTGAAAATAGGTGTCTTAACAGAACCAGGGTTAGAACACAACAATCAGACTTCTAATGGAACAGTGATTTCAGATTTACTCATTTGCTCTGAAACTCTGAGTAACCAAGATTGCTATGAGAAAATACAAAAACAGATTCTAGCTGCCGATCCCCTTTGACTACTCTCAGGTGACCTGAAACACGTAGGCAAATAATTCCAACCCCATCAGGAAGGATTAACAGGAAGAGAAGAAATAAAGCGTTCCTCAATGTTAAATTCACATAGTATAAGATGATATCATGTATTTGTTAGCTTAAAATGTCTAGCATTTATTAACTACAGCAAGTAGTCACACTACTGATGTTTATTCAACCCTACTGAGCTTGCTTTAAACTTTATGATTAGTTAAATATTAGTATGTCTTATTGTTTAGTTATAGGTTATCACAAGTAAACAATTACTAGAATAATTAGAATACTTCATTGTCTAGTCTAGTAATGATCATACAAAATATTTTCATTTTTCTCCTTGTGACCATTTCCTGTTCTGAAAAAACATGTGTAACTGCCTACCTTTTAGTGTATAAAAAGCTGGCTGGGAAAAATAAAATTTAGAACATAGCATCCATTTCTTGAGTTTGTGTTGCTTTGTTCTCCACTGCGCCAACACCTACTCCATCACTTGTGACCACTACAACCCCTACTAGGGCTGGACCCCAGCAATAACCCAATAACAAATGGGCAAATGAATTAAGCAGACACTACTAAAAAAAAAAAAAAAAAGAAATACAAATAACCAACAAATATATGAAAAGTGCACAACACCATTAGCAATTAGGGAAATGCAAATCAAAAATATTGAGATTTTATCTCACACCAGTCAGAATGACAGTCTTCAAAAATACAAATAATAATAAATGCTACAAAGGATATGGAGAAAAAGGAACATTTTTACACTGTGGGTGGCATTTTAAATTAGTACAGTCACTTTGGAAATGAGTATGGAGTTTCCTCAAAGACTAAGCATGGAACCATCCTCAGTGTTTATGCTAAAGAATTAAAGTCATCAAACTATGGTGATACATACATACCCATGTTTATAGCAGCACAATTCACAATAGCCAAGTTATGGAACAAGCCTAGGTGTCATCAATAGATGAATTCATAAAGAAAACGGGGTATGCATACATAATGGAATTTTATTCAGCCATAAAGAAAAATGAAATTATGTTATTTGCAGGAAAATGGATGGAACTAGAGAGACCACTATGTTAAGTGAAATAAGTTAAACCCAGAAGGTCAAGGGTCATATGTTTTCTCTTATATGTGGAAGCTAGAGAGGAAAAAGGAAAAGAAAGGGGGGAGCAGATCTCATAAAAATCAAAGGAAGATTAGTAGTGGAAAAGTACCAAGGGAGGGAGGAAGTGCTGGGGATTGATATTGTCCAAATTATGTTGTTATATTGTGTGCATGTAGGAATATGTAACAACAAATCCCATCATTCTGTACATCTATAATGCAGCAATAAAAAATGTGAAAGGAAAAATGAATTTTAAAAATTCCTTTTTGGATCATTGTTAGTATATAGACATAAGATCAAGTTTTCAGTGTTGATCTTATTATCTGCAGCCTTGCTGAATTCACTTATTAGTTCTAATAGTTATTTTTGTGGCTACTTTAGGATTTTTGTATATATCAGATCATGTCATCTATGAGTAGAAATAATTTTTCTTCTTTTTTAATTTGGATGTCTTTTATTTATTTTTTTTCCTGATTGCTCTGGCTAGAACTTCCAGTACAATCTTGAATAAAAGTAGTGAGAGTTGGCACACACCTGAATACAGGGAAAGAATGATCATTTCCTTGGATCAATGTTGAGGTTTTTTTCAGTTACAAAAATTAAATTTACAACATAGTTACTTAAAAATAAGAAGACTAAATGAATCAACTAAAAGAGGTAAAAGCAATTACCTCCAGAATAGGAGAAGAAATGTTACTTTTTCTTAAGTATTATGGCTATTATGGCAGAACAATGACTTCTTATAAAGATAAATAATTTAATTAATCCACAAAAGACACTTCATATAACCAGACTGCCTGTGTCTAATTCCTCCTCCCACCATTTGGAAGCTCTATGACTATAGACAAGTTCAAGGTGTTTAACCTCTGTGAGTTTCAGTTTTACCATCTCAAAATTAGTGATAATAGTATTATCTACCTATTAGAATATGGGAATAAGCAAACTCAGTATCTTCTGTGTTGTCTACAATCAGTATAGAAGATGCCTGTGACAAAATGTGTGTTTTTTTTTTTTTTTTTTTTTTTAATTTCTCCCACACATCTAACAAGGAATCAATTCTAAGGGACACCAGCTGGTTTTCTTTGAATTCAATTCTGACACTGTTTACCTGGACATAGCTCAGTTCCCAGAGACTGAGGGTTCAGATTCCAAGCTATCTTCCCTGGAATGCCAATAAAGTAGGGTTCCTTCTCAGATTCGATTAATGGGCTAGAATGACTCACAGAACTGAGAGAAACATTTTAATACAACAAGGGATATCAGTCAGTCACCACCAGATGAAGAGGCAGATGGAGCACAGTGTGAGGGAAGCAGCTGTGCCTTCCAGGAACCTCTGCCTGGTTGGGTAGGGCTGAAAGTTCCAAACTTGTCACCCTGTCTTGATCTTTCTAGAGATAAGGCCCCATTCTGAAACTGCCTAGGGGCTGCCATCCACAGTCCTGGTTAGCTTACAAAAGAACCCTTAACATCTTGAAGACTACAAGGGTTTTATGAGTTGCATACCAGGAAATGGGGGACAAAGACAAATATACTTCACAATATCATACTGCCACATGAAGGTTTTGTGAGCACCAAAGGAGACAGAATGTGAATATCAAGGCTGGTAACTGCATGGAAGCCTCATACCATTATTATCAGGCTCTCCCAGACCAACCCAACTTCTCTTTTGGCTCAAACAGTGTCCCTGATTGCTCAGGAGGCCCCCATTTGTGCTTCTGACTGATTGCTTTGCTCTTAGGCATCATCTTCTCCAGGGGCCCTCCGAAGGTGGCTTCAGAGGGTCCTCAAATTAGCCAGCTCCCCCCAGAATCAGACTGGCCCTGTTCCAGACTCTACTCCCTCTCCCTGGGGTGGTCACAGCTTGTTTTCTTTTAGAGACCCAAGATTTCCAAACTCTGTGGTTGCCTTGCCTAACTGAAAGGGGAAGGAGAATATTAGCTCTAGGAGGAGGAAGAGGTAAACAAGACAAACAGCCAGCTCAGTGGAGAGGAGTGTGTGCCCAGATGTCCCCACCCCTTCAGACCTGGGAGCTGGGAGCCTGGTGCCCTGCCTCAGCCCACTGATGCCCCATGGAGGCCACAGGCCCAGGGACTCTGCTGGTCCTGTTGGTGACCACAGCTTGGCATGGGAAAAACAGAACCGGGGGCTTGATGGGTTATGACTGAGACCACCTGTGAAAGGACTCTGAGAGCCCTGTCCCTGGGTGTCCCCATTCTCTGCTTCCACCTACCAGCATTGGACTATAGGTTTGTGGTTATCTGCTTTGGAAAAGCAGTGGAAAGGAAAAGAGTGTGGGTTGGATGGAACCAGCCTGGCCAGGGCTGCGAATGTCTCAGTTTAGCCATCAACCCACCAAGTGTCCCTAATACTCTCAGGACTTCATTGACTCAGTGGCAGGTAGGGGTATGGTGCTGGGCTAGATTAATTCACTGCTTTTGGAACTCTCTTGTGTGTACAGGAAATTGCCCGAGAATCTTGTTACAAGACAGACTCTGACTCTGTAGGTCTTAGGCATGATCCAATATTTTGCATTTCTGACAAGCTCCTATGAGATGCCCAGGCCACTGGTCCAGCCCTGCACTGAGCAGAGGTCCTAGAGAACCTTGAGGGCTCCACGTGCACTGACAGCCTATGATTCCATGACTCAGAAAGGCCCAAAGGGGCAGTGGGCCTTCCTTGGGAGGCTTGGGTAAGGGCTGAAGGAGAAAGACAAGAGGTTGATCTTTCCAGCTCTGGGCTCAGGAATGGGGCACTTGGTAAGAGAGAGTTATGGGGCCGGAGGGGGCCCTGAGGAAGACCAGTGAGGGTATCCCCAGTCAGAGTCCTCCCAGACATAGCCGGCCATGTCTCAGAAGGGAAACTACATGGGGACCCTAGCCTATCTTTAACCTCCATGTAGCAGCAGTTATTGAGCATTTCCATCTAGGGGAATGCCTAACTAGCAGGGAGGGGCTGGAGTGTTTGACTTATTGGTCCAATAAGCACATTGTACTGCCTGCTTATTAAGAGGGGTCTTGGAAAGGGTGGGACTTGGTGGAGAGGAAGGGCAGCCTCACTATGGCCTCCCCATAGAGTTCCCTGAGGAGTTGGTGTGTCTCTTCCCTGTTGAAGAGATGGCACACCCAGGGCCTTTTGCTGGCTCAGCCAATCTCAATGGCTAGCATGCTTGTTCTTTTTTTTATTGGGATACGACTTACATGCATTAGAAAGCACAGATTTTTAAATGTATAATTCAGCGCAGAGTGTCAAATGCACATGCTTATGTACCTGCCTTCTCAATAACATAGAGGCTATTCTCACTCCAGAAAGTTTGGTAATTTGATTTCATTGCTTTGTTTTGTCCTCATCCCAGAGATCCAACTGTGGGGTGAGTGAATGTGTGTGTGTATGTCTGTGCACGCGCGTGTGTGCACACACTTAGGGTGGTATGCTTTGTTTAAGATCCAGCAGTAAGGGAAAGAAAATTGGGGACAGGGGCTGGAAACCCGTTTTCAGCCCAGCAAACTAGTGGTAAGTGGGGTGATGGGGGCTTCTGTGGAGTCAGGGTGGTGATAGAGCACCTAGGACTGGGAGAGGGTCACTGTTCCCCATCAGTTGACCAGCTCCTGGGTTGAGGAGAGGCTGTGTTCAGGGTGCAGAAATAGCGATTGGGGTGCCTCCTGGAGTGGACAATGCAGGCATCTGTCAGGCAAGTGGACACAGGTGCCTAGGTTCGGGACTTGTGGACAATATGGAAGCTGAGACTAGAGAAGGAAAGGTGCGGGGGAGACTAGAGTCAGTGTTCAACAAGCCCCTTAGGCCAGGGAGTGGGGGCTAAGTAGGCTGCCCTTCCTGCCAAAGAACCAGCAAGCGGGGATAGAAGTGGAGGGTGTCAACCCTGTCCTGCTTGAATATTTGGGACAACGGGACAGGAATACATAGTTTGATAATAAAACAAGCTATTTAAAAATTCAGAATATCTCACTGCAATAAGCATACTATCTCTCTACAGTAAGAATACTCTAATCATAATTTGGAGAATAACATTATCACCAGAAAAATATAGTGATGGTGCACTATTTTCCAGCTGCTTCCCTCTAGTGGTGAATAAGGGAAATGAGTTCTTCAAGTGAAAAGGCTAACAAAAAACATTAAGTTATTTGAAAGCAGGCAAACATATATTCAAGAGAAATAATATTATGTATGGGGGGTGTCCTAGAACAAAGAAATAAAATGGCACTTATAAGTTATGACTGGGAAAGTGTGCCACCATTTGCACAATTTTTTTGTGTGCCTGTTCGGGGGATGAAGATGCCTGCTTCTTGCATACCATGCAGATTATTTGGTAATTCATTGGGACTCACTGGGTATTGAGTGCAGATCCCTTCAGTTATTCATTGTACAGAAACAGAGTCAGAGATCTCTTCAAACCACACTAAAACCTATTCTCTAACTAGACTAATTTTTTTAACGTCTTTGAACCAATGAACCTAGTTTAATTAACATTTCAGCCATTTGAGTTAGCTACCCTTTACTTGCAACTGGAAACATCTTGAGATACTATCTTGAAATTATATTATGATGAATAGATGAGTAGATGAATGGAGAAAGAAAGGATAAACAGAATCAGGGTTTAGCTATAAATTTAAAATACTGGAAAGAGGAAAGTTCATGTAAGAGTAATCACAGAACAAAACATTAGAACAGCAGATAGAGTAGGATAAAGGAAAGACTTGAATGTCAAAGTTAATTCAAAACATTTTAATTTGGTATTTCTAAGTTATGACTACATGCCAGGTCTTTTGCTGAGTACTAAGGAAGTAGAAATAAATAAGATAAAGATCCAATTTTCATAAAACCCAGATTTTAAGTAAGAAATTTAGATTGTTTTTATTATATATGATAGAATTTTTTTAAAAAATTATAAGCAAAGAAATTTGACCCCCCATATTTGGTATTAGGGATGGACCCCAGGGCCTCATGAATATTATGAAAGCACTCTACCACTGAGCTACATTCAGGGTCCAGGAAATCATTTGAACAAGCACAGTAACTATCTTTAAAGGTTAATTGAGCAATGGTGTTAGCTGGAAGTGGGTCCCAGCCCCGAAAGAAACTATTTTAAGAGTCTTTGCCAGCTGATGAAATATGTTACAAAATTAGTCTTCTTTCTCATTTGATGAGCAATCTTTTCATTCATTCAATATTGGGGGGATAATTATCTATAGACAGTGGACAGCAGCCAGAATGAAGACACACACCTTTTCAGTAGATCACTTGAAAATCACTAACTCAAATAACATTGGGAAATTGTTCCTGTGGCTAACTTGGAACAAATGGACTCCCAGTGTTTGAGCATTTGGATTTTCCTTCCATACCAAGTCTTCCAGGTAGAAATCTCACTTCCTAACTCCATCCTCTAATTTATTTAAGTCAACATTCTATTTTCTTATAACAATTATAATAACAATGTTAAGTAACTGCCTAAGCTCACATAATTCCTTGGCAGAGACAAAATTCCAGCTGAAGAAATTCACCTCTTATTGCTCACAACCAAACCATAGGGTTTCTTTGGTTTGTTTCATTTGCTTTCTTATGAAGCATTTTATTTTCTCTAGAGTTTATAATGACATACTTCATTTGTTGACATTGTTTCATTATGTTTCTGTCATCAGTCTCAAAACACTCAAAGGGAATTCCCTCTATTAGTCAAATTCCACAGGTAGCCTATCAGTCCCACATATATATACTTTTGTCCTGGAGCTCTCTGTTCTTCTCCTTCAAAAAAAAAAAAAAAAGAAAATACTAAACACTCTCTGTTCTTGTTGCACAGCTGCCAACCTGGGGGTCCTCTAGCACCATTATCCTGGGGACCCTTTCACCTCTCTTCTTAATCAACTCCATGTTTTTAGATTCCATATCTTTCTTGAATGCATTCTTTTGCAGTTTCTTGAAGGAAAAGGCTCAGAAACTAATTATCTGATAATTTGTACATTTGAAAATTTATTTTTCTACCTTCACACTTGACTGGTTTGCTTCTGTGAGTTCTAATTACAGTCATTTTCCTGATAATTTTGATGGCACAACCTCATTGCTTCCCACCTCCTAGTATTGCTTTTGGTAGATAGTACCATTTTTGACTCTTGCAGAAATGCATATGCTTTAAAATAGTTTTCTCTATAAACTTTATGATACTTTATTTCTACTGTTATGAAAATTTATGAAATATATTTAAGGTGCTTTGGAAGTCTTTATGCTTTTCACTCAGAGGCAAACCCTTTCATATCCTTCAAATACAAAAATGTTCACATTAAATCTACTGGATAATTTCCTCTACTCCATTTTCCCTATGCTTTCTTGAAAGCCTATTAGTTGGATCTTAGCCATCCTGAATTGATCTTCAGATTGTTTTGCGTTTGTTTGTTTTGTACCAGGGATTGAAGCCGGGGTGCTTCAGCCACATCCCCAGACCTTTTTATATTTTATTTTGAGATAGATTCTTGCCAAGTTGCTTAGGATCCTCTTAAGTTGCTGAGGCTAGCTTTGAACTTGAGCTCTTCCTGCGTCAGCCACCCAAGCTGCTGGGATTACAGGCATGTGCCACTGTGCTAGCCCCGTGACTCTGTGCTAGCCCCAATGATCTTCAGTTTTCAAAATCTTTTTCTTTCCAATCATTTATTTTGATTTTTAATTTTTAATAGAGTCCCTGCTTTTTATCTTCCAACTCATTAATCAATTTAAAGGCTTCTACTATATACATTTAACTTCCAAGAGCTCTTTATTCTCTAAATCTTCTTTATTCCAGCAGCATCTTATTCTTGTTTTGAGACACTATTTTCTTTTTTCTTCCTGAAATTTTAAATTCTACTTGTTACTTTTTAACATTTTCTTGTGTTCCCTGTTTCCATGAATTTCCTGCTTTTCAGATTGTTTGTTTTATATTTGGTCAGAGTCTGTATTCAAAAATCTCATGGACTTTGGCTGTCCATTTGTATTTAAGATGAAGTCACCGTGGGTGTGTAGGCCTTGTCAACTGATATCATTTCCATGGCTTTTGAGCTGTGGATTCCAGATAGCAACAAATACATGCTTTTTGTTTTGGTAGTTTGCACTGATGAGTTGCTCCATTGGGAGTGTTCTAATCTGTTTCCTGGAGATTAGACATCTGGCAGACACAAAACTAGAAACCGAAACCCAGAATGAGGTGGAGTCTTGCCATTCAAACTTTTTACCTGGTTTCAACAAGGTGTCTCACCACAGATCTCAGCATGCTACTGTCTTTGAAGCCCGAGGCCAAAGGATTTACCCTACAGCTACAAATTTCTCTCACCTATCATGACTGTGAGGTTCTCTGGCCTAGAGACATAGACTTGGGAAGATCTAAATCTTTCTTATGTAGACATGCAGCAAAGTATCCTGTAACTAGCCTGGGCCAACCACCAGGTACTTCCAATTCCCACTCTTTGCCAGAGTTTACAAATAAATCAGATTGCTTCCTGCTGAAAAGCACTTAGATTTCATCTCTCTGCTATCTGGGTCATTTGCTATTTGTCCATTAGTTTTCCTACTGAAATCTTGCTATCATTTTCTAAATGCTGTGACTTCATGTCCATTCTCTTTTATAGCACTTTAAAAATTGTTTTCTTATCATTTTAGTGAGGTTCCAGGAAAAAGCAGACATAAACTTGTATGCTTAATCTTCCAGATTTAATTGGAGATGGGCATCCATTTTATATTTTAAACAAAACTACATTAGCTATGTAAACTTTGAAATTAGGGCCCATGTTTCTTTTTCATTGTATTACTTGGTATTAAAGAAAGACAATAACAACATTTGTCACAGAAAAAAGAATTGTAGTGTTGAAGCTTATGCTCGTATGTCCTCATTCTGAGTGAGGTTAGATGATCATATGCCAAATTCTGAAGCATTTTCTCTCTGGAGAAGCCTGCTTCTCCAACTTCAGCTTCATGGGTTTCTCATTCTTGTTCTTTCCTACTAGGAACACAGATAGGCCAAGTGCGTTTTTGTGCTTCACTGGCTATCATATTATCCTTTTTAATTTTTCTTCCTTCTAGAACTTCTAATTCTCTAAAAATTTGTGTTTGTTTTTCTGCTTGCTGTCTGTTTTAGTTTATGACCATTACCTTAGTAGCATATAGAAACACAATGTGCTCTAAGTTTGTAGAAGGGAAGTCTGATGTAGGTCTTACTTGGCTAACATCCTGTTATTAGCAGGGCTACATTCTTCTGAATACTGTAGGAGAGAAGCTAGGTTTTGTCTTTTCTAGCCTCTACAGGTTGTATGCGATCATTGGATCACACTCCAAACTTACCTGGCAACAATCAAGTTACCGAACTCTGCTTCTGTCATCATTTCTTCTCTGAGTCTTCTTCCTGTTTCATGTGTAAGACTCTTTATGATTATTTTAAGCCTGTCTGGATAATCTAGGATAATTGCTTCAGCTCAAAATCTTCAATCATATCCACAAAATCCTCTTTGCCACATAAACTAACAGATTCAGAGATTTGGGGGATTTTTGTGTTTTTGTTTTTTTGTTTTTGTTTTTGTTTTTAGAAATCCAGTTACCTTGTAATTTATTTAAATTAAGAGAAAGGGTCATAATGTTTTCATGCAATATGCACTTGGTTCTTTAACAACTGTGACAAATAGAAAGAATTA
The DNA here is from genome assembly GCF_902686455.1 of Sciurus vulgaris. Classification (NCBI taxonomy): domain Eukaryota; kingdom Metazoa; phylum Chordata; class Mammalia; order Rodentia; family Sciuridae; genus Sciurus; species Sciurus vulgaris. Next base: position 49,913,947 of record NC_136472.1, read on the forward strand.
GGGAATGATTCACTGATGGATGATTCATATAAAACACCAACATTTTAGGTTGTACATAATTAAAGAAATATTTTTTGAAACATTTGAAATACTGAAATAGCCAATACACAGGGGCATGCCTTAGATGGGCATAGGAATGCAGTTAAAAAATTAAAAAAAAAAAATTCCCATTGGAATTACTTAATTTCATTAAAACTACTGAGCAAGAAAAGCAACCTTGAACTTCCATATGATTTTACAAAATTACTATACGGTATCTTGACTGAAATCCAAGAGCAAAAGTTAAGACTCTCCTCTATTTTTGGTAAACAACTGCATGGTAAACTTAGATGACTTTTCCCTATGAATATTACCTGGGTATGGCCTTTTTAATATTTTATTTAAAAGAGGGAGCACCCAGGCCCACTCCCCTGCCCTTGGTCTAGTGCCCATCTAGTGCCTACACTGTGGCTGACCATCTATCAACATGGGGTCATTTTTGCCCACAAGCATTGATTATTCCTGACCTGGAGGCAGTGGGGCAGCACCCTTCTTGGGACACCACATTATCAAGTTCCTCTCAGGCATCATGCTAATGAAGAATAGGAGGTTTGAACAGTAGAGTATAATTTTATTGCAGAATTCTTTTTTAATTCATAGTATTATTACTATTATTCCTGCAGAGACACTATAAGTCTATGGGGGGAAGCTGCAATTCCTTGGATTCCCATTGCTAGAGGGGAAGATACACAAATAACATGAGTAAACAAGGGAAGAAAGTGCCCCAAACAAACCTAGATGCTAGACTCCAATGACCACATGGCAGAAGAAATGTCAGAAAGGGAGTTCAGAATGTACATAATTTAAATGATCTGAAAAGTGAACGATGAGATAAGAGAGCAAATGTAGGCAGTGAATGATTGCACCAATAAACAGTTAAAAGAACAAATGCAGGAAGCAAAAGATTATTTCAATAAAGAGATAGAGATTCTGGAAAAAAAAAAAAAAAGAAATCCTTGAAATGAAGGAAACAATAAACCAAATTAAAAACTCAATAGAAAGCATCACCAACAGACTAGATCACTTGGAAGACAGAATCTCAGACAATGAAGACAAAATATTTAATCTTGAAAACAAAGTTGACCAAACAGACAATATGGTAAGAAATCATGAATGAAACCTCCAAGAATTATGGGATATCATGAGAAGACCAAACTTAAGAATTTTTCAAAGTACATTGAGCTCCATAGAGACAGCGCCGGGGCAAGTGAGAGACCAATGCACTGGGCGACTCTGTGCCACGATGAGGAAAAACAATTAAACATAGGCAAGGGAGATCCTAAGAAGCCGAGAGGCAAAATGTCATCATACACATTCTTTGTGCAAACTTGCTGGGAGGAGCACAAGAAGAAGCACCCAGATGCTTCAGTCAACTTCTCAGAGTTTTCTGAGAAGAGCTCAGAGAGGTGGAAGACCATGTCTGCTAAAGACAAAGAAAAATTTGAAGACATGGCAAAGGTGGAGAAGACCCGTTATGAAAGAAAAGAAAATCTGTACCCCTCCTAAAGGGGAAACAAAAAAGAAGTTCAAGGATCCCAATGCACCCAAGAGGCCTCTGTTGGCCTTCTTCTTGTTCTATTCTGAGGATTGCCCAAAATTCAAAGGAGAACATCCTGGCCTATCCATTGGTGATGTTGCAAAGAAACTCGGAGAGATGTGGAATAACGCTGCTGAAGATGATAAGCAGCCTTACAAAAAGAAAGCTGCTAAACTGAAGGAAAAATAAAAAAGGATGTTGCTGACTACTGAGCTAAAGAAAAACCTGACGCAGCAAAAAAGGGAGTTGTCAAGGCTGAAAAAAGCAAGAAAAAGAAGGAAGAGGAGGAAGATGAGGAAGATGAAGAGGGTGAGGAGGAAGAGGAAGATGAAGAAGAAGAAGAAGATGATGAATAAGTTGATTCTAGCACAGTATTTTTTTCTTGTCTATAAAGCATTTAACCCCCCTGTACACAACTCACTCCTTTTAAAGAAAAAAATTGAAATGTAAGACTGTGTAAGATTTGTTCTTAAACTATACAGTGTCTTTTTCTGTATAGTTAATACACTACTGAATGTGTCTTTAGATAGCCCTGTCCTGGTGGTAATTTCAGTAGCAACTAACATTGCCTGGTACAGTATGGGGGTTGTAAATTGGCATGGAAATTTAGTGCAGGTTCTTATTGGTGCCCAGCACAAATTAGTTATATATGGGGACGGTAGTTTTTCATCTTCAGTTGTCTCTGATGCAGCTTATATGAAATAATTGTTGTTCTGGTAACTGAATACCACTCTGTAAGTGAAAAAAAAAGTTGCAGCTGTTTTGTTGACATTCTGAATGCTTCCAAGTAAATACAATTTTTTTATTAAAAAAAGAATTATTGGGATTGAGGAAGGCACAGAGATATAAACCAAAGGAATGAATAATCTATGCAATGAGATAATATCAGAAAATATCCCGAATCTGATGAGTGAAATGGAAAATTGAATTCAAGAGGATTACAGGACACCAAATGTACAAAATTACAACAGATCCACATGGAGGCAAATTATAATAAAAATACCTAACATACAAAATATAGACTTTTAAAGGCTGAGAGAGAAAAACATCAGATTACATATGGGGGAAACCAATACAGATATCAGCAGATTTCTCAGCCCAGACCCCAAAAGCAAGAAGGGCCTGGAATGACATATTTCAAGCTCTGAAAGAAAATGGATGCTAACCAAGAATCTTATACCCAGCAAAACTTACCTTCAGATTTGATGATGAAATAAAATCCTTCCATGGAAAACAAAGGCTTAAAGAATTTACAAATAGAAAGCCTGCACTTCAGAACATTCTCAGCAAAATATTCCATGAGGAAGAGATGAAAAACAACAATGTAAATCAGCAAAGGGAGGAACTACCCTAAAGGAATAGACAAATAAAGGAGAAACCAAGTCAAGTTAAAATGCAAAAGTAAGTCAAAATGACTGAGAATACAAGTCATATCTCAATAATAACCCTGAATGTTAATGGCCTAAACTCATCCATCAAAAGACATAGACTGGCAGATTGGATTAAAAAGAAAGAGCCAACAATATGCTGCCTTCAAGAGGCTCATTTCATAGAAAAAGATACCCACAAATTAAAGGTGAAAGGTTGGGAAGAAACATATCATGCACAGAGACTCAGTAAAAAAGCAGGGTTTCCATCTTCATTTCAGATAAAACAGACTTCAAGCCAAAGTAAGAAGGGATAAACAATGACATTTTATACTGCTTAAGGGAGGCATAAATCAGCAAGACATAACAATCATACATATTTATACCCCAAACAATAGTGCATCCATGTACATTAAACAAATCCTTCTCAATTTCAGGAACCAAATAGACCAAAGCACAATAATTCTAGGTGACTTTGACACAATGCTGTCACCATTGGACAGATCTTCCAATCAAAAATTGAACAAAGAAAGTGCAGAACTCAATAACACAATCAATAATTTAGACTTAACAGACATATATAGAATATTCCATCCATCAAAAAACAAATACACTTTCTGCTCAGCAGCACATGGATCCTTCTCTAAAATAGACCATATGTTATGCCACAAAGTTACTCTTAGCAAATGCAAAAAGATAGAGATACTACCTTACATAAAATAAAAACAGAAACTACTCCAAACCTGAAGACTAAGTAATACACTATAGAATGATGCATGGATAACAGAAGACATTGGGGGGAGATTAAAAAATTCTTAGAGGTAAAAGAAAACAATGGTACAACATATCAAAATCTCTGGGACACTATGAAAGCAGTACTGAAAGGAAAATTCATTGCATGGAGCACATTCAATAAAAGAAGAAAAAGTCAACAATTAAATACCTAAAATAAGGACCTAATTATTTTCTGTCTTCTACTATTTTGGTGTTGATTTGTTCTTCTTTTTCTAGGGTTTTGAGCTGTAATTAAAAAGGAAATATCAGGATAGACACTATTGAAATACAAAACATAATTAGAAACTACTTTGAAAATCTATACTCAAACAAAATAGAAAATCTCGAAGACATCTACAGATTTCTATAGACATATGATCCACCCAAAATGAATCTGGAGGACATACACAATTTAAATAGATCAATTTCAAGAAATGAAATAGAAGAAGTCATTAAAAGTCTACCAACCAAGAAAAGTTCAGGAGCAGATGGATTCTCAGTATAGTTCTACACGATGTTCAAAGAAGAACTCATTCCAATACTCCTCAAAGCATTCCATGAAATACAGAAGGAGGGAAACCTTCCAAACTCATTCTATGAAGTTACTATCACCCTGATATCAAAACCAGATGAAGACATGTCTAGGAAAGAAAATTTCAGACCAATATCCCTAATGAACATAGATGCAAAAATTCTCAACAAAATTTTAGCAAATTCCATACAAAAACATATTAAAAAGATAGTGCACCATGATCAAGTGGGTTTCATCCCAGAGATGCAAACTTGGTTCAACGTACATAAATCAATAAATGTAATTCACCATATCAACAGGCTTAAAGTTAAGAATCGCATGATTATTTCAATAGATGCAGAAAAAGCATTTGATAAAACACAGCACCTCTTCATGCTCAAAACACTAGATAAAATAGGGATAGTAGGAACACAGCACAACATTGTAAAAGGCTATCTGTGCTAATTCCATGGCCAACATCATTCGAAAATAAGAAAAACTGAAAGCATTCTTCCTAAAAGAGTGGAACAAGGCAGAGATGCCGTCTTTCACCACTTCTATTCAACATTGTCCTTAAAACTCTAGATCTTCAACTCTATTACAAAGCAATAGTAACAAAAACGGCATGGTATTGGTACCAAAGTAGACAGGTAGATCAATGGTATAGAATAGAGGACATGGACACAAACCCAAATGAATACAATTTTCTCATACTAGACAGGGGTGCCAAAAATATGCAGTGGAGAAAAGATAGCCTCTTCAACAAATGGTGCTGGGAAAACTGCAAAACCATATGCAATAGAATGAAATCAAACCCCTATCTCTCACCCTGCACAAAACTCAACTCAAAATGGATCAAGGACCTCGGAAACAGACCAGAGAACCTGCATCTTATAGAAGAAAAAGTAGGTCCAAACCTTCAACTTGTTGGCTTAGGAGCAGACTTCCTTAACAGGACTCCCATAGCACAAGAAATAAAAGCAAGAATCAACAACTGGGATAGATTCAAACTAAAAAGCTCTCTCTCAGCAAAGGAAACTATCAGTAATGTGAAGAGAGAGCCTACAGAGTGGGAGAATATCTTTGCCAATCATACTTCAGATAGAGCGCTAATATCCCGAATCTATAAAGAACTCAAAAAACTCTACACCAAGAATACAAATAATCCAATCAACAAATGGGCTAAGGAAATGAACAGACACTTCACAGAAGAAGATGTACAAGCAATCAACAGATATATGAAAAAATGTTCAACATCTCTAGTAATAAGAGAAATGCAAATCAAAACTACTCTAAGATTTCATTTCACCCCAATTAGAATGGCGATTATCAAGAACATAAGCAACAATAGGTGTTGGCAAGGATGTGGGGAAAAAGGTACACTCATACATTGCTGGTGGGGTTGCAAATTAGTGCAGCCACTTGGAAAGCAGTATGGAGATTCCTCAGAAAGCTTGGAATGGAACCACCATTTGACCCAGCTATCCCACTCCTTGGCCTATACCCAAATGACTTAAAATCAGCATACTACAGAGATACAGCCACATCAATGTTCATAGCTGCTCAATTCACCATAGCCAGAGTGTGGAACCAACCTAGATGCCCTTCAGTTGATGAATGGATAAAGAAACTGTGGCATATATATACAATGGAATATTACTCCACCATGAAGAATGATAAAATTATGGCATTTGCAGGTAAATGGATGAAATTGGAGGATATCATCCTTAGTGAGATAAGCCAATTTCAAAAAACTAAAGGACGAAAGATCTCACTGATAAGCGGATAAGGACATATAATGGGGGGTAGGAGGGGTTAGCATTAGGGCTAGGGTTAGGTTTAGGGTTAGGGATAAGGAGGGTGGTAAGAATGGAGGAAGGAAGGACTGTATAGAGGGAAAAGAGGGGTGGGAGGGGTGGGGGGAAGGGAAAAAATAACAGAATGAAACAAACAACATTGCCCTACGTAAATTTATGATTTTTAATAAAAAAATGGAAAAAAAAAAACTCTAGCCAGTGCAATTAGACAGACTAAAGAAATTAAAGGAATACAAGTAGGAAAAGAAGAACCCAAATCATCACTATTTGCTGATGACATGATTCTATATTTAGAGGAGCCAAGAAATTCCACCAGAAAACTTGAAGAACTCATAAATGAATTCAGTAATGTAGCAGGATATAAAATCAACACTCATGAATCTAATGCATTTTTATTCATAAGTGATGAATCCTCTGAAAGAGAAATTAGGAAAACTACCCCATTCAAGATATCCTCAAAAAAAAAAAAAAGTACTTGGGAATCAATCTAACAAAAGAGGTGAAAGACTTCTATAATGAGAACTATAGAACACTAAAGAAAGAAATGAAAGAAAACCTTAGAAGACGGAAAGATCTCCTGTGTTCTTGGATAGGCAGAATTAATATTGTCAAAATGGTCATACTACCAAAAGCGCTATACAAATTCAATGAAACTCTCATTAAAATCCCAATGACATTCCTCATAGAAATAGAGAAAGCAATCATGAAATTTATTTGGAAGAATAAGAGACCCAGAATAGTTAAAGCAATCCTTAGCAGGAGGAGTGAAGCAGGTGGTATCACAATAGCAGACCTTAAACTATACTACAGAGCAATAGTAACAAAAACAGCATGGTATTGGCATTAAAATAGGCAGGTAGACCAATGATACAATGATACAGAATAGATGACACAGAGATAAAACCCACATAAATACAGTTATTTCATACTAGACAAAAATGCCAAAAACATACACTGGAGAAAATATAGCCTCTTCAACAAATGGTGCTAGGAAAACTGGAAATCCATATGCAGCAAAATAAAACTAAATTCCTGTCTCTCACCCTGCACAAAACTCGACTCAAAATGTATCAAGGACCTAGGAATTAGACCAGTAACTCTGCACCTAATAGAGGAAAAATAGGTCCAAATCTTCATCATGTCAGCGTAGGACCAGACTTCCTTAACATGACTCCCAAAGCACAAGAAATAAAAGCAGGAATCAATAATTGGGATAGATTCAAAGGAAAGAATTAAGAATGTGAAGAGAGAGCCTACAGAGTGTGCAAAATCTTGGCCACACACACTGCAGATGGAGCTCTAATCTCCAGAATTTATAAAGAACTCAAAAATCTTTACACCAAGAATACAAATACCCCAATCAACAAACGGGCTAAGGAAATGAGCAGACACTTCACAGAAGATCTACAAACAATCAACAGATATATGAAAAAATGTTCAACATCTCTAGTAATAAGAGAAATGCAAATCAAAACTACCCTAAGATTTCATCTCACCCCAATTAGAATGGCAATTATCAAGAACACAAGCAACAATAGGTGTTGGCGAGGATGTGGGGAAAAAGGTACACTCATACATTGCTGGTGGGGCTGCAAATTGGTGCAACCACTCTGGAAAGCAGTGTGGAGATTCCTTAGAAAACTTGGAATGGAACCACCATTTGACCCAGCTATCTCACTCCTTGGCCTATACCCAAAGGACTTAAAATCACCATACTACAGTGACACAGCCATATCAATGTTTATAGCAGCTCAATTCACAATAGCCAGATTGTGGAACCAATCTAGATGCCCTTCAATTGATGAATGGATAAAGAAGTTGTGATACATATACATAATGGAATATTATTCAGCCATAAAGAATTATAAAATTATGGCATTTGCAGGTAAATGGATGAAATTGGAGAATATCATGTTAAGTGAAAAAAGCCAATCCCAAAAAACCAAAGGTGGAATGATTTCTCTGATAAGTGGTTGATGATACATTACAAGGGCAGGAGAGGTAAGGGAAAAATGGAAGAAGGATGGATTGTGGAGATGGAAATGAGAGATGGGGAGGGAGTGGGGGAAGGAATGATAATAGAATGAGACAAACATCATTACCCCTTTGTACATGTATGAATACTGAAATGGTATAACTCTACTATGTATACAGAGAATTGAGAGTTGTACTCCATTTGTGTATTATGAATGAAAATTTAAAAAATAAAATAAGAGGGAAGGTTTGGCACATTTACAGTGATGTCACCAATGTTAAGATTTCTTGGGATCTCAGGAAGATTCGTATTCTTTACATCTGATATGGTGTGGGCTGGAACTCCTGCTAAGCCAGCCTCAGATTTCTCCAGTTTATTTTGTGCATCAACTTGTGTAACAGTCTCATTCATGTTGATCTCCAATAACATTCCCCTATCACCATTTCTGCAAGAATGTTGTGAACCTTGTCTACATGGAAAATTAAATCCAGTTCACAGACATTTTCCAAACACTTGTCTAAGGTTTCCACAAATATGGAATTAAATCTAAAATGCCAATTTCACTTTTTGAAGAATCCATATAAAAGACAAAATGTAGGGTTGCATAACATCTATAAATCAGTTTGCTGTCAGATCCTCCAATTAATTAGGTTTAACTCCATAGGTCACACACAGTAAGTTACATAGCTTAAGACTGATTATGAAAATCCTCCTTCTAGGAAATTATAAACATGTTCATTTCTCTTAGATACCAAATGGAAAGTCTCTCTTATGATTCGCTGTCATGTATGGCACTATAGGGCTGGTAGATCTTGGACAGCATTGGCTTCCCGTGGTTGTTGAAGAAGAGGATCGCCTTGATCATGGCTGGGCTGGGCCAACGGGTGGGCACTGGAGACCCGGGCAGGGGTGGGCGCGAGATCCTCCCCTTGGGATCTCGCCAGTGATCCTTCCCCACCTGCCCCCACCTGCCCCCACCTTGATCCTGGGGATTTTGGAAAGAATGTTTGGGGAAAGCTTTTATTTTGCTTACCACAGTATCTGTTGGACCTTTGTTTTGCATTCTTTTTAAATGAACTAGAGAACACTCAATGATAGGAACTGTGCCTATCACAATCCTATTCCCAGAACCTATAATGCTTCCTGCTACAAGGAAAATGTTTATTTTTTAAAATTGGTGTTTGCATTTGGTCCACCTAATTTTCATTTTCTTGTTTAAGAGTCTGTGCAAATCTAGTTTGAGGCCATTCAAAGTTGTTCTTATTCATTTGGTGGCTGAGCAGTGGCAGCTACAGAGCAGTCATCAGTGGCAGGCTGATCAGGCCAGTCATGAGCTGGGGTCTTTTGAACAGGTAGAGAGTGTACCTGCCCACCTTCAGACCAGTCTGCAACCTCAGTCTGCTCAGGTTGAGCAGGTGAACTCAGGAATCCATGCACTCCCTTCGTTTTTTCAGCTACAATGACTCTTCCTTTTCTATCTCTTAAAGATCTCTATAGACCTAGATACCACTTGGTGCTATATGTGCCAAATTTCCTGGGTCAGCATCTGCCACATCAGATTCATTGAGTTGCATGGAATGGCAACATCCACATAATACGGAGGAAAATACATGTTACACAGCACAATGGTAAGCCTCTGTGATAGCTGGTGGTCAGCCCTGAGATCTGTAACCACATTTGGTTCCCCAAAAGCTGCATGGATCTGGTTAGTGAAGGTTCCAGAAGTAAAGTATTTAGCAATAAAAAAGGCTCTGTTGGCACCAGCAGTCTTTAGCAGACCACTGGCCCTTATGCCTGAAGGATTTGACACTGACAGCTGGATTTTCAGTGACAACAATGAAATGAGTTGCCAGTGGAAGTTTCTCTCAAGTCCTGTTTGGATGTATGATGTAGATGCCATCACTTTTCCTTTCGTAAATATATGGTTCCATTTGAAAGTCCATGTTGGTGTCAACTAGGTGATTCCTGCGAAGAATTTGTGAATATCCTCCTCTTTCATCACAGCATACCGAGGGGTCCAGACAGGGTAAAAATTTCCCCTTCAGTGGGAACCCAGAAAACATAGTATGGATCCCTCTTTGGGTATCATGGAAAGGCACAACATATTTTTGCATCAAAGAATAATTGGGATTTGAACTTGAGTGTATTCAAGGAGCGAGTGGATTTTTGCCCTGATCTCTTCTGGCATCTGCCTCCTGCCTGAGCCTTGGTCACCAGACTCCTCCATTCTCCAGGTAATTCTCCACTCCCCTGTGGAACTCATGTCCCTGAAGTGACACTTGTTTTAGCAAAGTCTTCCAGAACTTCAATATCTTTGTGAATAATTTTCCAGTTCTTCTTGAATTTTTCTCATTAGTCAGCAATTGGTTCCAATCTACTATTCCAAACTGATTCTCCACCTCTCCTTGCTAGTGCTCTACACACTCCAACAAAAGGAACATGGTATGACTCACAAGAAACCTCCCTGCTCCTCTGCCTTCATGCTTATTGTTAGTCGTTCCCACGATGCCTTTCCCCCGCCCCGCCTCTGGAATTACCAGTGCCCTTGTCACTCACATCCAAGACCCAGATCAAGTATATGTCACTCAGTGAAATTTTTCCTTTATCCTTTCATTGGAATTGGGGATCTAGCCCCAACTGACATTGGTAGAAAGGTATCAGCTTAGAGAAGACAATCAGAAGTTTTAATTCTAAATTACTTTATCTAAGTGAGAAGAATGATAACTTGAATTAAATAGCCACCTCTCACAGGGCCTGACCAGTAAATACTTAATATATGAGAGTTTCTCTGCAGTCTTTTAAAAGGGGTCTATATTTGCATGATGTTTCTTTTCCATAACTCTTGCCAAAATGCTTGACAATCATATAAACAGTAAAAATTATTAATAAGTAAATCCTCCTAAATCATATTATGATGTTCCTTTTGTAGCAAATGGTATTTCATTAGTTTCTTAAAACTTGCAAGACAAATTACAACAGACTAAGTGACTTCAAAATAACAAATTTATTTTCTTATAGATCAGGAGCCAAAAGGACCAAATTCACATTGATCAGCAAGATTGGTTCCTTCTGTGAGGAAGAAATCATTCCACACTTCTTTCCTGCCTACAGCAGTTGGTGAAAATTCTTGTAATTCTTTGCTTATAGATGTATCACTCTAATCTTTGCCTTTATCTTTACAGAGCTTATTTTCTGTGTCTGTGTCATCTCTTCTTATAACGATACCCATCCTCAGAATTAAAGCTCACTCTAAATCCAGAATGATTCCATTTCAGATCCCTAATACACATGCAAAAGCCATATTTCCAAATAAGATCACTTATTTGGTTCTGGGTGAACAAGGTTCTGGTGAATAAGAATTTCAGAGGAACTATGTTCAACCCACTACAGGCATAAGACTCCTCCCCACTTAAAATCTAAATTCTAGAGCTAAACTGAGGTAGATCCAGGGCTCTGCCCATCCTTACTGGATGTTTGGCTTTTGATTCATTACTTAACCATACCAGTTTTCCTCTTATGCATAAATGAAATGAGGATAATATTAATAGTAATATCTACTTTCAAGAGTTTCCATGAGTATTAAAATAAATCATCTCTATATAAGAAACTTAGTGTAGCTGGGTTGTTATTAACTAGTCAATACATGCTGACTTTACATAGTATTTACTTTTTCTTTCTCTAAAGCAGGTACTCCCTGGGAAGCTTGCCACCCCTGTGCTTTTTACCTAACTCCTTCCATTTATGTCTCAGCTTAGGTGCCCCTTCCTCATGGAGACATTTCCTAACATCTTCAATAGAATCCAGTAGCCCTCAATGCTGTGTTTCAGTCTTTATCACAATTACATGCTGAGTGTAACAATCAAATCATAATTAAAGAAATTTTACATAGTGACTACTCATTTCTGGCTCCCTGATGTAGCTATACATTCTCAGATTTTTCTGGGTTGAACCTGGCTCCTGTAATCATCCTGCATGGATAAGTTCCTTGTTCTGCCCATATCCCAGTTTCCTTGGGAAGAAAATAGCAATAAAGCTGCTGTTGTGAGGCTACATTAAATTCTATGTATAAAACACACAGATCACAATATCTAGACTATCATAATTGCCTCAAAGTTACTAATTAGTATTCATATTTTTTCAGTGTCTGGCATCTAAACAGTTAATAGGATAAATTAATACTGAATGAATGGGCCAGGATTTTGTTTTTTTGTTTTTTGTCAAAACTAGAAATACAGTCTGTACCACCAAGCAGTATAACAATTCAAAGGTTTCGGTGACCTTGTCCTCATTAGAGATTTTCTCTAACCAAAGAAACTAGAAAGCCCAAGGAAAGTACTGCCTGACACTACTGCCCTCAAATATGTTTTGCTATTATAGCCCTTACAATCTTATTGAGAATTTAAAAAAAAAAAAGGTTGAGGGGATCCAATTGTTTCTAGCCCTAGGGTAGTCTTGTGGTAATAGAGAAAGGTTCTGGGAGGTCAATGAAAAATATCAAGCAGAGGAAATTCTGGTTCCTTAGCAGGTAAATTGTGACTTGAGGCAATAATACTTTGGTGTGAGAGAGATGGAAATTCATTGAGACTTTGCAACTTTTAATGTGCTTCTCTATAGTCTAGACAAAAAATGTACTACTGCTTCCACTGAGGAACACACATATTCCTGCACTTACTTTCAGCAGTAGAGAATTTAGCGCCATAGCTTTGCCATCAGACTGGTCCAGTTTAAAACTTTGGTGAAAATGTTACGTAAATCTTAAATCTAGTTTTTGCAGACTTAAAATTCTATGGTTGAAGTCACTTGTATTTCCTTAAAAAGCCAGAGTTGAAACAATAACCTTTTATTTATTTATTTTTTTTTTTGAAGCACATAATTTTAGAACTTTAGATTATGTAGGCCAAAGTTGACCAGGGATAAAACTGAGGAGCAGAGAGTTTAGATGATCCATCCAGGTTGCAGGTAGGTATTTAGAATTAAGAACTGAAGACCAGATGGATTCCATACTTTCCAGAGTCCCTTCCCCATACTTGATTTACCTGTTAGAGAAACTGCCCCATTTAAAGATGTGCCATAATGTTCTAAGATTTGACTACTGGACTAAAAGGACTTCGAGGATTTATTTCCTCTGTTTACAGCATTTCAAGGGTTATTATTCTATATAGGCCAACAAGTAAAGATTCTATTCTGGGATTCCTTTTGTGTGGTAACCCAGGAAAGAATATGCATATCCTCTTGTAGTAACAAGCTACTTTTAATAACTGGGAAATGATATGTAGACATAAATAAAAATGAAAATATATTTTTATTTATAAAAACATAGTATATATTTTTAAAAATTTTAGAAGGCCCTGGTTTCATTTGTATCACCTCTCCCAACCCTTGCTACCCTCAATGGAGAAATGATACCCCAGACAAAATTTAAAACATCGGTTAGGCCACCTGTACCACTGAGCCAGATTATTGGGCTAAAATATCAAGTGCCCACTTGTGTGGTTCCTTTTGTTCCACTTCCTTTAATGTAACTGAGGGAGTAAGTTAAGCAGATGTGACCCTCTCGTCTCCTTTGTTTTGCTTTTTTTCCTTCATGTGATTGTACTATGCTTGATACAATTCCAATAATTAAATTGAGACGAAAGTATTGGGTTTCATTCACAAGCTGCAGCTGCTTACTATATCTTAAAGGTCTGTATCTAGTTATTTGACATACAATATACAATAAAACTTTTTTTTTCAGTGCTAATGATTGAACCCAGGGCCTTGTGCTTAACAGACGAGCACTCTATGAACTGAGTTATATCCCCAGCCCAATAAAACTGTTTAGAGGAATTCTTTGTTTCATTTTTGGAATCCTTATGCATAAAATTCCCATTGTGGACTCAAAGATGCCCCATCCAGCGAGTACAATGAAGACTTGGCTCTCAAATGAAGTTTTAAGGTCTTTATTTTTATGGGAGAGCTTCTGAGCCGAGTGCCTGGTTCTTCCTCCTCCTCCACCACCGCCGTCTTCTTCTTCTTCTCTTGTCATGCAGCTCTCTCTCTCCTTCTTCCCTTGTCGTGCAGTTTTCTCTCTCCTTCTTTTCTCTTGTGCAGCTGTCACTTCTCTCTTCTTCCTCTCTCGTCGCGCCACGGCCGCCTCTTTTCTTGTCCTGCAGCTGCTGCCTGCCCTCCTTGCCTTGCTCGCTCTGCCTTGCTTGCTCTTGCCGCCACTCAAAATACGCAGCTTTATGGGATATAACAGCCGATCACCTTAATGGGTCAGGCGTTTGGCTCCTGGAGACTTAATGGTGGGTAATGAGGACATGTACTGATCACGAGCTAAGCACAGACATGGAGGAGATCAGTCAGCCAATAGAAAGCACTTGCAGCTGGGCTTCTCGGCGCCATAGAGCGAGGCCAGCTACCACTGCGGGCCCTACAGGGCAGCGGCCCCCAACAAAAGAGAAATGGAATTATGATTGACAGAGTAAAATTTAGGCACTTTTGTATTCCTCATTTTTTTTTTTTTTTTTTTGGTTTGGGATTTTTGGTACCAGGGATTGACCCAAGGGCACTTAACCACTGAGCCAAATCCCTACCCCTTTTTATTATTTTATTTAGAGACAGGGTCTAGTCGAGTTACTCAGGACCTCATTAAGTTGATGAGGCTGGCTTTGAACTCACATTCCTCCTGCCTCAAACTCCTGAGCCTCTGGGATTACAGACATGCTCCACCACACCTGGTCCCCTCAATGTATTTTTATTAAAATTAAATTCATTCATTTCCTCAAAACATATTCATTTTATTTATTTTTTTTTGTATTTTTGATATTTATTCATTTATTTATTTGAGACTGGGGAATGAACCCAGAAGCCCTTTACCACTGAGCTACATCCTCAGAATTTTTTATTTTTTATTTCGAGACAGGATTGCACTAAGTTGCTGGGGATCTGCTAAGTTGCTGAGGCTGCCTTCAAACTTGTCATCTTCCTGCATCAGCCTCCCAAGTCACTGGGATTACAGGCATGTCCCACCAGGTCCTGCTCAAAAATTATTTATTATGCATCTTCCATGTGTCAGACTCTACTCCAAGTACTTGGGGATGAAAAAATTGAACAAGAAAGATAATTTTCTATAGAAAGACCCTTGTTAGAGAAAAGCAAATAAAAACATTATTATGTCAACCCAGTTTCTGAAAGCATTATGTGTCACTGACCATTTATTAAGTTTTGGCACTGTTTATGTAATCCTGCAGTAACACTGTGAAGTAGGTGTATAATAAAATATAACAGGGTATAGTATGATATGAATGATTATGGTTTTGACCTGAAATGTCCCCCAGAGTCCCATGTGTACAGATTGGGGCTTTTAGTCCTCTCTCTCTCTCTCTCTCTCTGCTTCCTGCTTCCTGGCTGTCATAAACTGAGAAGCTTTCTTCCTCCATGCCTTTCCACCATGATGTTCTGCTTCACCACAGAACCAAAGCAAAGCAGCCATTGGCAGACCTCTGAAACCATTACCTAAAATAACTTTTTCTCCTCTAAGTTCTTCTTGTGAGGTATTTTTGTCACAGTGACAAAAAGGTGACTAACACAATAATATTATAAAATTGTCTGTTTTGTGTTTCTCTATCAATGTACCTAATCTGGGCAATTTATAAAGAACAGAGATTTATTTCTTACAGTCTTGGAGGTGAATAGGTTGGAAGTTAAGGGACCTGCACTTAGCAAGGGCCTTCTACTGTGTCATCCCACAATAGAATATGAATGGACAAGAAAGAATGCCCAAGAGAAGAGAAGGTCAAATCTCATTTTAATTTAAAAATAACCCACTGTCACAAAAACTAACCCACTCCAGTAATATCAATTCATCTTTCCAAGAGGAAACAGCCTTCATTATCTAATCATGTCTTATTAGGTTCCATAAACCCAACATTGTTGTGCTGGGTAGGACTTTTCCAACACAAGAATCTTGGAATATACATTCAAACCATACCAATAATAATGCGATATTTTGCCTATGAGAAAACTCAGAATCACTCAATATTTTACAGTATCTGAATAAAAGCTAAACTCAGAGTCATTTGAATCAAAGTGTACACATATGCATCATGTTTTTTTCCTTTCATTTACCAAAATTATTAAGCAGTCACATGGTCTGGGATATTATGCAAACACTATAAGTATAAAGATAAATAAGATCACTAAGAGTCATCCAGTTGGCAGAGGAGACAAACCTATAAATAATCTCCTGCAATGATGTATTAAGGGAACTATGGCAAAGGGTAGGAAGAGTAAAAGGAAAAACTTATCATGTATAGAAAATGACATGAATCATTAAGAGGAAATGCACTTGGGCTGCTTCCCCCAGTGTGTTGAATTCCCTTTCATTTATAGATGCCATTATATTAAGAGCAAGGCAGTTAGGGTCAGGGGTATCCCTCAGTGGTAGAGCACTTGCTTAGCATGCTGAAGGCCCTGGGTATGCTCACCAGTACTGGAGAAAAAAAATAGAAGAGTAAAGCAGTTATGTGATTAAAATAATTAAACTGGGAAGGAGAAAAGTCACAAATATAGTAGGTAAAATTTTGGTTCTATCTTACAATATAAGAAAGAGCTAAAATTTCTCATTTTTTTCTTTTACTTTTTCTTTTTTAAATACATGATGGCATTAAGGACATCTGTCCCTTCCTAAATGGAGTCATATGTTCTGAGTAGGATACAAATTGAGGGAAGGATTTGTGAAACATAATGTATGATCCAAACATGAAACAGCATGTTTAACACTAATCAATATGATTAAACCATTTCCTCAAATTTTAGCCTTCTCTTTTGAGGCCAAATCATTCCAAGTCCACAGTCTTCTGGACCCAGCTTGGGTTCAGTCCTTTATACTCTCCCTGCTTGCAGACCTATGTCATCACATCTCGCTGCTGCATCAGTTCAGCATTATTCCTATATGGTCTTCTAATTCTTCTTTCTCATGCCATGTCACTCATATATTTGTCCATGACTTAATTCTCTGTGTTTTGAGCAAATTATAAGTGTTTCATTTTAATTTTTTAAATTTAAATCAGCTTTACACTTATTCATTCTGAAAATTAAAAGGGTAAAACAAGAAAACAAAGTTTTGAATTCACCTAAAACTACCGCCCAGATGTAACTGTTTTATGTCTTGGAACATTTCTTTCCTTATTGGCAATGTTCTGATTTTAATGTGCATCAGAATTACCTAGGAAGTTTTATAAGAGTGCAGATCTCCTCAGGCCCCAACTTCTAGGGATTTTGATTTAGGCTTATTTATGGTGGGTTCAGAATTCTGAATTTAAAATATCAGCAGACTTTTAAAAATTTGAAGTAGTTCTCATGCTGATGATATCCATAACTGTCAAACAACAACAACAACAAAACTGTTGCTACTGGCAATACCTGTATCAATATAGAAAAAAGAAATACAAGTGTCCTCCCAGCAGTTTTGTTGGTTGACTCCTCCAGTGCCACTTTCAATTCATTTTTCCTCTGTGGCTTTTCCCTGTAGGAGTTGAACATCCCAGAACTCACTCCAGTCTCCAGTGCAGTTACATTTGGTCATACAAACCAGTTTTTGCCAACAAGGGCTTCTGGGAAATCTAATCTCTTTTCTGATAGAACAGAAAGGTATAAGAAGCAGAATGATAGATACAGATCCCTCACCTTTTGAAGTGAATGGTTATCATATTTATGATTATTCATTATCATTTGAATTTCCTGGCACAGAAGTTAGGGTCTTAAAATTGAACAGGCATACATTCTAAACCTGTCTGTCACATGTACCCTCATGAGAATGATCTGGAAGTGAGCGCCGTTAGGAAACAAACTGTGCGGCATGTGCATGTGTTGTCATGGCTGGTTAACCCGAAGGGATCTTCACGTCAGTATCATCAATGGCAGAGGTGATAGTTTCCTGGTGGTGGTGAAGTAAGGTGACCTACTCAACCTTGTTTTCCCAGGGTTTCCAGTTTCACCGTGGAAAATCTTCTATCCCTAGTTTAGGGAAATCTTGACATTTGGTCACCCAACAGCTAGGACCATATTGCTGATACAAATGTAGTAGTGAACAAGCTTCAGTATATCCTAAACATACTGCTGCTAAAAACATCACATGGCAATTTATAAAGAAAAGTGGTTTATTTTGACTCATGGTTCTGGTTCAAAATTGAAGGACTACATTTGGTGACACCTCCTTGCTGGCAGTATTCTGAAGTGGAGCACGGCATCACATGGTTGGGGACAGGAAGCACATGAGAGGCCTACCCAAACTGACTTTTACAGAAGACCCACTCACACAATGCCCCGATAACCCATTAATCCATTAATTTCATGAATTTGAATTAATCCACTCTTGACTAAACATACCTAATCTCCTCTTAAAGGTCCCACCTGGTCGGTCTTCTTCATAGAACATGATGGGGATTAAAGTTCAACGTGAGTTCCAGAGGGAACATATCTTTTTTAGACTGTAGCACAGTGAAACAAGTTTCTGGGATTTAGTGCTAAACAATCAGAGTGGCAGAAGCCTCTGACTTGTTTTATGGTGGTATGGTGGTATTTGGGTTTGTCTTCTGGAAGCTGAGCCTAGGGTCTTTTTCCCACCCTTTCAATGGTTTTACTAGTAAGCAAATATGTTTCAGAGTACTTTAAAAATTGAATTATCAGGAGTGAATTTGTTGTTGAATGAGGTTCCTGTCTAATATACTTCTTTCTTCTTCAATTACCACAATGAAACCTAGAGTTAGAGTAGCAATCTAACTCTATGACATTTTAAAAATAAGCATAAAAACCAACAGTTAAGGATGGCAGGTTTAAAAGAAAGAATGGGTTATTTTCTTTTTTTTTTTTTTTTTTTTTTTTTTTTTTTGTGCTGCTGGGGATCAAACCCAGGGCCTTGTGCTTGCAAGGCAAGCACTCTACCAACTGAGCTATCTCCCCAGCCCCAAATGGGTTATTTTCTAGCCATGACCAGCATGACGAAAGGGGGATTGGAAAATAAAGATTCACAGACACAGATTTTGAAGATTAAACTGGGATCAAATGGAGCTCTGCTCTGATGGAGATGCAGGTCTAAAAAGTTATGCCAGCAATCACGTATATATATATCTCATTATCAGGTTAAAGACTACCTGAGCATTATTCTTTGTATTCAGAAAAGTTACAGAAACTAGGACATCTATGTAGATTTTCTGCAGTTGCAATCCACAGTTGTGAAGTGCAATGTTAGGAGCTTTGTGTAGATCTCAAGGAAGTTCCTTGTTTAAAGTTACTGTAAAGCCAGCAGGGAGAAGCAGAGTTGAGTGAAACATTGTGGTTGTCTAGCAAAAGAATTCCTTCTTTCCCAGGTGCTGTGTGCTTGAAATCAAGATCAGAGCTGATAGGACTCTTGCACACAGCCTCCACATACAGGGCATTCCCTCAGCAGTTAAGCATCCTGTGCCCTTGCACAGGAATATTCCGAGGTACTGTGCATGCCACAGCCATGAGATCATCAGAGAAACCCAATCTTAGTCACTGCTCTCCCATCCTCTGTCATCGCTTTCCACATTTTCCTGCTGGTATAATTTTTAAAAATGAACAAGTCCTGGAACTGCCTATCTAGAAGACTCCTTTCACCTGAGATAAGTGTCTGGATCTTTGTCATTATGTCTCAGTTAAGAAAACTATGTGTGCCAATGTGGGTGCATGTCAAGAATGCTGGTGTATAACCATTTTTTTCCTCACTCAATGTTATGAAACTTTGTATTTACCTGCCAATGTTTCCTTTTTTTTAAAATTATTTTCTTCCCCTCACCCCTCTTTTCCCTCTATACAGTCCCTCCTTCTTCCATTCTTGCCCCCCTCCCAACCCCCGTTATGTGTCATCATCCACTTATCAGCCAAATCATTCTTCCTTTGGTTTTTTGAGATTGGCTTTTTTCACTTAACATGATATTCTCCAATTTCATCCAAATGCCTGCAAATGCCATAATTTTATTATTCTTTATGGCTGAGTAATATTCCATTGTGCATATATACCACAGTTTCTTTATCCATTCATCAATTAAAGGGCATCTAGGTTGGTTCCACAATCTGACTATTGTGAATTGAGCAGCTATGAACATTGATGTGGCTGTACCTCTGTAGTATGCTGATTTTTAAGTCCTTTGGGTATAGGCCAAGGAGTGGGATAGCTGGGTCAAATGGTGGTTCCATTCCAGGTATTCTAAGGAATCTCCACACTGCTTTCCAGAGTGGCTGCACTAATTTGAAACCCCACCAGCAATGTATGAGTGTACTTTTTCCCCACATCCTTGCCAACACCTATTGTTGCTTGTATTCTTGATAATCACCATTCTAATTGAGGTGAGATGGAATCTTAGGGTAGTTTTGATTTGCATTTCTCTTATTACGAGAGATGTTGAACATTTTTTCATATATCTGTTGATTGCTTGTACATCTTCTTCTGTGAAGTGTCTGCTCATTTCCTTAGCCCATTTGTTGATTGGGTTATTTGTATTCTTGGTGTAGAGTTTTTTGAGTTCTTTATATATTCTGGAAATTAGTGCTCTATCTGAAGTATGAGTTGCAAAGGTTTTCTCCCACTCTGTAGGATCTCTCTTCACATTGCTGATAGTTTCCTTTGCTGAGAGAAAGCTTTTTAGTTTGAATCTATCCCAGTTATTGATTCTTACTTTTATTTCTTATGCTATGGGATTTCTGTTAAGGAAGTCTGATCCTAAGCCAACAAGTTGAAGATTTGGACCTACTTTTCTTCTATAAGATGCAGGGTCTCTGGTCTGATTCTGAGGTCCTTGATCCATTTTGAGTTGAGTTTTGTGCAGGGTGAAAGATAGGGGTTTAGTTTCATTTTGCTGCATATGGATTTCCAGATTTCCCCAGCACCATTTGTTATAGAGGCTATCTTTTTTCCATTGCATATTTTTGGCACCTTTGTCTAGTATGAGAAAATTGTATTCATTTGGGTTTGTGTCCATGTCCTCTATTCTGTACCATTGATCTACCTGTCTATTTTGGTACCAATACCCCAATGTTTCCTTGAATGCATATTCTATGTTCCCACAAAGACTCGAACTGTTTTCTAATTTGTATGTGTGTGTGTGTGTGTGTGTGTGTGTGTGTGTTTCTTTCTTGTACATGTTACTGTATATACATACATATTGTATATGTATTGTTAAAATATGAGAATATATTTGAATGTATCAATAAACATTAGCTATACAATGATTGAAAGAATGGTAAAAAAATATTATGCTAAAATGGTTGATAATTTTTTCTCATTTGTGCTACAACCATATTTCTGCAGAATGAAGTAATTGTCTTTTCTGCTACTTCAACATGTTATGTTCTGTCTTTGCAAAATGGATCCTAAAAGAGAAAGAGAATGGTTTTTATCTCTTACAAACAAGAAGTGAGACAGTTTTCAGCGATGAAGTTTTACTGGGTTCCTCTGATGAGGCAATTAAAAAAGAGGAGAAGTAAACAAAGAAGAGAAGAAAGGAAGAAGAGTGAGACAAAGAATAGAAGAATATAAAAAATGAAGGCTGATCAAAATGCAGAGATAAGTTGGAGCTCCAGTGTGAAAGGCAAGGGATTATGAATAGACCAAGTGACTTCCTTAGAGCTACACCCCCATTTGTCATCTTATTTTAAAAGCTCTTTTAGTTAACTTTGATTTTTTTCTTCCTTCAATATATTAGTGACTCCATAAGATGAAAGGTGACTTCCCTACTCCAGGAAAAAGCATTTTACCAAAACAAGAAACCATCTGTAAGAAAGAGTGCTTCCAGGCAAGTCTTCTTCATCCTGGAACTTTCTGCAGTGAGGACACAAGTGTGGAGTGATCTCATTTCCACATATGAATCCCAAGTCGAAGAAACCACAATCTCTCAGAACCCGAGAGACTTGCTGCTGAGGTGGTGCAATTGTGGATTTTGCATTCTGTATCTGAGGCCATGCTCACCAGAGCCCCTTTTTGGTTGCTTTCTCCAGTACCTACCTCTCTCTCTCTCTCTCTCTCTCTCTCTCTCTCTCTCTCTCTCTCTCTCTCTCTCTCTCTCTCTCTCTTTTGTTTGTTTTTTGTTTGTTTGTTTGTTTGTTTGGTGCTGGGGATTGAACCCAGGGCCTTGTGCATGTGAGGCAAGCAGTCTACCAACTGAGCTATATCCCCAGCCCCAGTACCCTCCCTACCTCTTGATTGCATAATGTTAGAGAGAAAAAAATCAATCATGATGCAGTATGTCATAGTTCATCACAATCTTACACTCTACTTTTTGTAAATAATTTTCAAGGTAACTGAAATTCCCAAATATGTATACTACTTTTAGCAGACAGCTAGTTCATTTTTGGACAACTTTTGACAAGAACTGTTGATTCATTGTTGTATACATGGAAAGCTTTTCCTTCCTTTCAAGCCTCAGTTTTTTTTTTTTATGAATGATATACAGATAAGAATCCCTGTTTTACTAAGTGGGGTTGACAAATAAAAAAGATAGAATATCTAAAGTGCTTAATATAAAGCCCAGCACATAATCAAATGTGGAGTTTTCCCTCCTGATCCCACCTATGCTCAGATGGCAGTTTCAAGAAAGACTTAAGTTGTGCCAGATCAAAGGAGTGGGTCTAGCAGAAATATTCCTAGGAGAAATTTGTGACAAATATAATGGTAATAAAACCTCAAAGATTCTGAGTCTGGAGACAAAATATCCAGAGATAGGAGGTGATAGCCATTAAAACAACCTGCTCTATCAGAAGATAATATTGGAAATTTATCACTGATTCTTATTCTTCAGAAATTTCTGTATTAAAAATACATAAATCACTTTTTAAAGATTATTTATGAGTGAGATCATGTGTTACTTGTCTATCTGGCCTGGATTATTTCACTTAGCATAATGATCTCCAGTTCTATTCCTGTTTTTACAAATGACAGGATTTCATTTTTTTATGGTAAAAGAACATTCCATGTATACATGTGCCACAGTTCCTTTATCCATTCATCAGTTCATGGATACTGGGTTGTTTCCCTTTCTTGGGTATATGATGTCTAGTCCTTCAATGAACATCTCTTTGACATGCTGATTTCATTTCCTTTGAATATATACCCAGTGATAGTATTTCTGGATCATATGATAGTTCTATTTAAATTTTTTTGAGGAGTTTCAATGTTATTTTCCATAATGGTTAGACTAATCTTTTCTTGTATTAACAGTGTGCAAGGGTCCCTTTTCTCCACATCCTTGCCAGCCTTATCTTTTATCTTTTTGATAACAGACTCTCTAAATGAGGTGACATGATACTTCATTGTGGTTTTGATATGTACTTGCATTTCCCTGATGACTGGTGAGGACCCTCTTCTCTGTACTGATTGGCCATTGGTATGTCTTCTTTTGAAAAATGTCTAACTAGGACTGCTGCCCATTTTTTAATTGGGTTGTTTGTTAGAGGCTACCATAGACTGAACAGACAGACAGTAGATGGGAAGAGATTGAAAAATGACAGCCAAGTGACAGCTAAAATGGAGTAAGAAATTCTGTTGTGCCGTTGCACAGGATGTCTATAGATAACCATAATGCACTGTATGTTTCCAAAAGTTATAGGAAAGGATTTTGAATGCTTTACCATAAAGAAATGATAAATGTTTAAGGCAATGTATACATTTAACGGGATTTAGACATTACATAATGTATGCGTGTATCAAAATATCACATTATACCCCATTAATATGTACAATATTTACATCTTGAGTATTAGTTAAAATTTAAAAAAATAAAAAATATGAAGGTGAGCACATGATGAAAAGTACAGCCTGGCAGTTAAGAAACAGTCTCACTTGTCCTTGAATCCAAATCCTGTGTCTAGTGTTTTTAGCATCACCTATATGGGTTGTTTCACTTCTGTGTTTATGTGTCATCATTAGTTCAGTGGGGAAATCATATATACATACATATATATATACATATTTATATATATATACATATATGTAGTACATGTTCTTGTAATTGCTATGTACTCTAAACAATGTTAGTTGAACCATTTTAAGTTCTCACCAGTCATCTATGAGAGTTTCATTTGCTCTACATTCTTACCAACACTTGTATGGGAGTCTATTTGTCTTTTTCAATTTTACTCATTCTAGGGAGTGGGTAATGGTGTCTCATTTTGGTTTTAATTTGCATTTCACTTGTGATGAATGATTATTAGTAAATTTTCAAATGTTAATGGCCATTAATTCATATTGTGTTTTAAAGTATCTGTTACTGAAAACTGCTTTATGAGTTTTCATAAATCTCATGTCAGATACATATTTTCTCTCAGTCTGTGGATTGCCTATTTATTTTCCTAATACAATCTACGGTTAATTTTGTGTATCAAATTGGCTGAATTAAAGGACACTCATCTGTTGAGCACTACTTCTGGGTATTTGTGAAGTCTATCCAAAAGATGTTTGCATCAGTAGACTGAGGAAAGAATATATACCTTATCCTGCTGTATATGGAAACCATCCAACTCTCAGAAGGCATGGATAGAGCAAAAGAGGGAAGCAAATTTGTTCCCTCACCCCTTCTTTGGAGATAGAGCACCCTTACCCTGCTCCAGATTCCCTGGTCTTTGGACTTATAACTTGCACCAGCAGCCCATAAAGGTCTTAGGCTTTGGTCTCAGATAAAGAATCACAGCATTAACTCTGCTGGATCTGAAGTCCCAGGATTTGGACTGAAGCACACACCTTCCTTGATTTTATATCCTGCAGAAAACAAATTATGAGATTTCTCATCCTTCATAATCTTGTGAACCAATTTCACTAATAAATCCCCTATCTATCTATTTTGGTGTCTTACTATCATCACTGTCTTCTATTGCTTTTCTCTATGGAGAACCATGACTAATACCATGTCTTTGGAAGAGTAAGCATTAAGTTTAATAAAGTTCAATTTATCATCCTTTATTGATTTCTTCTTTTTTTGTGATCTGTCTAGGAAATTTTTGACTAGTCCAAGGATACAGATATTTTACCCTATGTTTTTTCTCTTAAAGTTTAAAGATTTAAGTTTTAAATTTAGGTACATGATTCATTTCAAGTTAACTTTTTGTGTAAAGTGTGAGGTAAGGGTTGAGGTCATTTTTTTTTTCTCCTGTGAATATCCAGTTGTTCCAGCACTATTTAATAATGGATAATTTCTCCATTGAATTACTTTCACACTTTTGAAAAGACTAATTATGTTGAATACATATTCAACATGAAATCATCCTCACACTTTTGTGGTAAACTCTATTCAGTCACATTATAATATTTATGTTGCTGTTTGTTCAACATCTAGTTCAAGGGTTTCATTCAATGTTCATGAAGGATATCAATATATACTTTATTTCCTTGAAATGTTTTCTTTTGGTTTTCAATAATTCTGGCCATACAAAATGGGTTTGGAAGTACCCTTCTTTCTCAGGTCCCGAAAACTTTGTGTAAGAATGAGACCATTGCTTTATTCAATGCTCCATAGACATTATCCACTAAGTCATGTGGGCTTTGTTTTGTGTTTTTGTTTTTCGGGGGGGTAAGGTGAAGGACTTAAATTTCTAAATCAATATTTTACCAATATAATATTATAGTACTTTGGGAGTTTTTGGTGCATGTTCTAGTATTTGTGTTTTTAGGCACTTTAATAAATGCATCTAAATTCATGAACCTGTTGCTACAAATTCTTCAAAACATTTCCTCATTTGCTTCTAAATATCTATAGAAACTTGATGATGCTCTCTCTGTTGTTTCTTATACTGGCCAGACATCCCTCCTCTTATCTCCCCCATGTACTTCTAGTTAGAAAGGTGTCACTTTTATTAATCATTCCTAAGAATGAGGTGTTTTTTTTAAATCCCAATGATTTCCTCAATTATTTGCTCATTTTATATCTTATGAATTTTTTCTCTTTTTATTATTCAATCCTTTTTCCCCTGGATTTAATTTAATTTTCAAGCACCCAAAGGGCAAACTATAAATCATTGATTTTTTTCCTAAGCATTTACAGCTTTAAATTCCCTTCAAAAATGCCTCTAGTTTTATTCTACAAATTTTAATATGCTGTGACTTCATTGTCTTTCATTTCAAAAGAGTTTAATTTTCCCTTGTGTTGTTTTGATTTATAGTTACTTAGAAGTGTGCTGCATAATTTCCAAATTAATGTGAATTTTCTAGATATCCTTTGGCAATCTAATTGTTAAGGCAGACTATTTTGTTTAGACTTAATAGCTTTTAATTTACTGACTTATTAAATAGCCCAGCATCTGGTCTATTTTAATAATTATTCCATGCACTTTTCAAAAGAATCATTTTTTTTCTGTCATTTCTAGTTATACTCATCTAAAAGTTATCAATTAGATTAAATTAGTCAGTAATAATTTTCATATTTTCTATGTTCTAACTTTCTGTGTAATAATTCTATAATTACTGAGATGCAAGTATCAAAACTTCCCATTCCATTTCTCTAATTTTAATTCCAGTTCTGTTTTCTTCAAAATTTATGAGTTTTGTTATTAGATATATATCACTTTATAACCTCTTCGTTAGGATTTCTAGCCATTGCACCTTGATGTATTGAACTCTTTGTTTTGATGAAATGTATCTGTTTTCACAAATAATATTCCTGAAGTAATGGTGTCTACTTTGCCTAATGTCAATGTAGCTCCTAAGATTGGTATTTTCATAATATGTATTTTCTCAACCTCTTCCTTTTATATTTTATTTTTATATTAAAATTATGTGGTTTTTTTTTTTTTTTTGGAGTCAGCATATGTATGTTGCTCTTCAATGCAATCTTGCAATCTTTGCTTCCTAATTAATATACATATACCAGCTACAGGTATGTAATCATCAACATGCTTATATTTAAATCTACTATTCTTATTTGTCCTGTTTGTTCTTTTTTTATTTATCTTTTAAATTTTTACAGATTACATTTTGATTCATTGTACACAAAGGGAGTACATCATTTTGTTTCTACGGTTGTACACGACACAGAGTCATACCATTTGTGTAATCATACATATATATAGGGTAATGACGTCTGTCTCATTCCACCATTTTTCATACCCCCCTCCCTCTCGTTCCCTTCTACATAATCTAAAGTTCCCCCCATTCTTCTCTCCCTCCCCACCTCCCACCCCCATTATATATCATTCTCCACTTATCAGGGAAAACATCGTCCTTTGGTTTTTGGGATTGTCTTATCTCATTTAGCACGATATTCTCCAATTTTGTCCATTTATTTGCAAATGCCATAATATTATTCTTCTTTATGGCCAAATAATATTCCATTGTGTATATATACCACAGTTTCTTTATCCATTCATCTGTTGAATGGCATCTAGGTTGGTTCCAAAATCTAGCTATTGTGAACTGAGCTGCTATAAACATTGATGTGGCTGTGTTCATGTAGTAGGCTGATTTTAAGTCCTTTGGGTATAAACTGAGGAGTGGGATAACTAGGTTAAAAGGTGGTTCCATTCCAAGTTTTCTGAGGATTCTCCACACTGCTTTCCAGAGTAGCTGCACCAATTTGCAACTCCACCAGCAATGTAAAAGTGTGCCTTTTTCCCCACATCCACACCAACATTTATTATTGTTGGTGTTCTTCATAATAGCCATTCTAATTGGAGTAAGATGAAATCTTTGAGTTGTTTTAATTTGCATTTCTCTAATTACTAGAGATGTTGAACACTTTTTCATATATTTATTAATTGGCTGTATGTCTTCTTCTGTAAAGTGTCTGTCCAGTTCCTTGGCCCATTTATTGATTGGGTTGTTTGTATTTTTGGTGTAAAGTTTTGTAAGTTCTTTATAAATTTTGGAGATAAGTGCTCTATCTGAAGTGCGTGTGGAAAAGATTTTCTCCCACTCTGTAGGCTCTCTCTTCACATTTTTGATTGTATCCTTTACTGAGAAAAAGCTTTTTAGTTTGAGTCCATCCTATTTATTGATTCTTGCTTTGATTTCTTGTGCTTTGGGAGTCTTATTGAGGAAGTCTGATCCTAAGCCAACATGATGAAGATTTGGGCCTACTTTGTCCTCTATTAGGTTCAGGGTCTCTGGTCTAATTCCTATGTCCTTGATCCATTGTGAGTCGAGTTTTCTGTAGGGTATTTATTCAGATAACACCCTCAATATATAAGCAGTCTCATGCATAAGCAATTGTAACCAGATATGTCCATCCAATCCTGTTAAAGGTCAAGCGATCACTCGCTCAAGCATACATGTAAAGTATATCTGTCCACGTGCTTGGTGGCTGAACTGATTATCATACAGCCAATTGTAAATGCTTCCTGCCTTTCTCCAGGCATAATCAGGATGCCGTTTGCTCTCTGCCAGTTGCCATCTTTAGATGCACGGGCGTAACCCTGGGCCCTGGGTCTCGCCTGCCACAACTCCCCCTTTCTGTTTATAAAAGGGACTGCGCATGTCTTAGGTTGTCCATGGCAGACAACATCCTTACCTGTCATTGGACAATGAGGCTCTAGTCCTCATTTCCTGTCTTAGGTTGGTATGAGCTCCCCATGAATCTTACCCGTCTTTGACTACCGGTCCAGCATTTTAAACCAGACTTGGGGGGATGAGCCAGCATCAATTGCAACAAGAGCTTGTGAATAATGGCTGTTTCTCTGTGTGGATGTATATGCATTTTGTATATGCACAGGACAGATACAACACACAAAAGACCTCCCCTGGACAAAAACCCAAACCATTCTTTTCCCCATTGAACAGCGGACTGCAGAAATGTGGCCAATTGTTGTAAAAATAGGAGGATATAGAATAGAGGAATTGGTAAGGGGTACAAGATAGGGCCACATCTTCACTATCCCCCATAGTTCATGCGAGTCTCCTCCATTAACTTGGCGAAAAATCGCCAGCACCATCAGTGGGAGAAGCCTCCTCATCTTCTTCCTGTTTTGGGGTCTCTGTTGAGGCCTTGACCAATCTCTCCGGCACCCAAATTGGCGATTGTGCGTCCTGTGGGAAAACACAAACAGACCCTCAGGTCCAGATTAATACCAGATCTGGGCCTTTCCATTGTACTGATAGAATGTCCTTCCAGAGCACTTGAGGTAGATGCTTTTTATTAGGCTCTGAATGACGGTCAGCAGCCGATCGGCCCTCAGAATCAAGATTTAAAAAATTTAAAAAGAACAAGACAACAGACAATTTGACTTTTGGGGATCTGTATGATGCCCCTATTCCCCCTTTTTGTTTGTAAAGCATGTTTTTAAGCGTTAAATGGGCATGCTCAACAATGCTTTGTCCAGTAGGATTATAGGGTATTCCTGTGACATGTTGAATACCAAAGGTGGAACAAAATTGTTTAAAGGCCTGGGACGTATATCCAGGACCATTATCTGTTTTAATTTGTTTGGGAACCCCCAGGATGGAGAAAGAGTGTAAACAGTGTGTTGTTACATCTTTGGTTTTTTTCTCCAGTATGAACAGAGGCCATAATAAATCCTGAAAAGGTATCAATAGACACATGAATGAATTGTAGTTTTCCACATTCTGAATAATGAGTTACATCCATTTGCCAAATATGGTTGGGCTGAAGCCCTTTTGGATTCACTCCTAATGAGGGGTTAGGAATAAGTGTAACACATTTAGCACAAGACTTGACTATGTCCCGAGCTTTTGCCTTAGTAATTTTATAGTGTGTGCATAGAGTGGAAGCATTTACGTGAAATTTGGAATGAAAAGTTTTTGCATTTTCAAGCATATTAAAGATGTGTGGGTCTCTGGTGGCCATGTCTGTTAAATCATTGTGTAAACTTAAAGGACCTGGAAGGTCAGTATGAGCCTGAACATGCCCAATAAAAAAAGGATTTTTTTCTGTCCCAAATAAGTTTTTGTAAACTTTGCAAATATTTAGTAATAGTGGAGGTGAGGGAAATCAGACCAGTTAATTCTAAATTTTGAACAGCATTAACAATGTATTTGGTATCAGAGAATAGGTTAAAAGGCTCATGGTGGGTTTTGAATACTTCTATAGCTACTAATAGTCCCATTTGTTGTGCAGATAGAGTATTAAACAACAATGTTTCTGTAACATTATCTATAGTAATAGCACCGGTACCATTTTTTGATCCATCAGTAAATATAAGGGTAGCTCCTGTAATAGGTTCTTTTTGGGTGACTTTAGGAAAAATTATAGGATGTTGACTCCAAAATTGGAGAAGAGGATCAGATGGCAAATGATTGTCAAACACAGCAGAAGTACTAGTAAAGACTACCACCCATGAATTTGAATTAATAATAAGATATTGTATCTGATCAGTAGTATATGGAGTAGTGATAGTTGAGGGATGTGATCCAAAGGTGGAAAGGGATACTTTTAACACCTTAAGGATTAATTCTGCCACAGATTCAGTAAAGAAGGCTAAGACCTTGTTAGGGGCATAATTCATGTGAACCCATAGAATAGGACCCTTTTGCCAAAACACTCCTGTGGGTAACTTATTTGTGGCCAAGACAATGAATGACAAAGGCTTAGTTTGGTCAATACCATGAAGACGAGCCTTTTCCATAGCTGTTTCAACAAGCTTGAGAGTGTTCGAGCCTTAGGGGTAAGCACTTGCTTAGAAAGAGGGTCAGAATCACCTTTAAGAATATCAAACAGGGGGCTCAAACTTGAGGTGGGTAAAGGAAGATAAGGTCTAATCCAATTAATATCACCCAAAAGTTTTTGAAAATCATTTAAAGTTCTAAGCTCATCCACCTGAATGGTAATTTTTACGAGTTTAACCATAGTTACATTTATGATAGATCCCAGGAAGTTTTTGGTGTCTGTGATTTGTACTTTATTAATGGCGATATGTAAGCCCCATCTTTCCAGTGACTTTAGTAAGGAATTATAACATTGCTCTAAGACAGGTTTTTTCTTATGAGCTAGCAAAATATCATCCCTATAATGATAGATTGAAAGTTGAGGGTTAATTTGTTGATACACACTAGGGTGGAAATTAATCTGATTACCTTGCCCTTCATATGGTCCTTGGCCTGTCAGCATATTTAGATTCCATTGAGGATTGCCTGCAACTGCATTATGTCGGGCAGTATCAGAACATAACTCCTGGTTAGCCACCTTCTATTTTAATATGGCTGTGCTTTTGTTAGGATTGGAGGCCATACCCAATCTCCTTAAAGTCTGATCTGCCTGTTGAAGTGGCCAGGCTTTGGGCCATTCTATAATTTTGATAATATTTTTGTCAGCCCCAGTATCTAATAAGCCCTCAAAACTTTTGCCTTCTATCATTAACTTTGTCACAGGCCTATCTTTTAAACCCCATGTTAACATGACCATATTTTGACCAGTAGAATCTAATCCTTTATTTCCCCCAAAAATATTTTTTGATGGATATTGATCATAGCAACTGGGTAAGACAAACAATTGTGCTATGTGATCACCTTGAGCTATTATTACTATACCTCTGGGTGAAGACGCAAGGATTTTTATTTCTCCTGTAAAATCAGGGTCTATAACTCCAGGGACAATATTTAGTCCTTTTAAAGCAGAAGAACTCCTCCCCAGAACTAGTCCCACTGTTCCTTTAGGTAATGGGCTGACCACTGAAGTTGGTATTGGTTGTACTCCCATCTCCAGAGTTAATACTGCTCTGGCGGGGGCACAGAGGTCTGAACATCTACTTTCTCTTTCAGAAGCTTGACTTGATTGTTCTTTTTCTACAGTTTCTAATATCTTTTCCCCTTCTCTTAACTGTTTTTGAAATTTTGGTTTTTTGGAAGTCAGACAGAAACGAACTAATGTACACATCGCTACAACAACAACAAACAGAAACCAAACAAGGAAAGGTAACACAAATAACTTACACATATTCGTTATAGGACGTCCTTCACTGTCTCTTGGGACAGCCTTTCAATATATTCCCTCTCTAGGGGAATCTTCTGTTAAAACCTTAAGGTAACCGTTTCCTCAAATAGGGAAACCTTCTCGTTAATTATGCTAGCAAAACTGTCTTTTATTTACCTGAGCCCTCACTAATTCCCAGTCCAATCCTCATCTGATCCTGGTCCGGGCCACCACTTACTGATTGTCACCGCTTCTTGCCTGGGTTGCTTCAAGCAACTCACCACCACTTCTTGCTCTTTCGGCCTGACCAGCAGGACAAAAGACACGTACTCTTCAGAAGTTCATGAAGCAGCTTTCCGTTTATTCAGATAACACCCTCAATATATAAGCAGTCTCATGCATAAGCAATTGTAGCCAGATATGTCCATCCAATCCTGTTAAAGGTCAAGCGATCACTCGCTCAAGCATACATGTAAAGTATATCTGTCCACATGCTAGGCGGCTGAACTGATTATCATACAGCCAATTATAAACGCTTCCTGCCTTTCTCCAGGCATAATCAGGACGCCGTTTGCTTTCTGCCAGTCGCCATCTTTAGATGCACGTGATGTAACCCTGGGCCCTGGGTCTCGCCCGCCACAGGTATTGTATTGACTCTGTATAGTGCCTTTGGTAATATGGCCATTTTGACAATGTTATTTCTGCCTATCCAAGAACATGGGAGATCTTTCCATCTTCTAATGTTTTCTTCAATTTCTTTCTTTAATGTCCTGTAGTTTTCATTGTAGAGGTCTTTTACCTCTTTTGTTTGATTGACTCCCACGTATTTTATTTTTTTTTTTGAGGCTATTGTGAAGGGAGTGGTTTTTCTAATTTCTCTTTCAGAGGATTCATCACTTATGAATAGAAATGTGTTAGATTTATGTGTATTGATGTTCTATCCTGTTACTTTGCTGAATTTATTTATTAGTTTTAGAAGTTTTCTAGTGGAGTTTTTTGGATCTTCTAAATATAGGATCATGTCATCAGCAAATAGTGACAGCTTTAGTTCTTCTTTTCCTATTTGTATCCCTTTAATTTCTTTCGTCTGTCTAGTTGCTCTGGCAAGTGTTTGAAGGATGCTGTTGAAAAGAAGTGGTGAAAGAGGGCATCCCTGTCTTGTTCCAGTTTTTAGAGGGAATGCTTTCAGTTTTTCTCCATTAAGAATTATGTTGACCATGGGCTTAGCATAGATAGCCTTTACAATGTTGAGGTATGTTCCTCCTATTCCTGTTTTTTCTAGTGTTTTAAGCATGAAAGGGTGATCTATTTTATCAAACACTTTCTCAGCATCTATTGCAATAATTATGTGATTCTTAATTTTAAGCCTATTGATGGGATGAATTACATTTATTGATTTCCAGATGTTGAACCAACCTTGCATCCCTGGGATAAACCCCACTTGATCGTGGTACACTATCTTTTTAATATATTTTTGTATGTGATTTGCCAGCATTTTGTTAAGGATTTTTGAATCTGTGTTCATCAGGGATATTGGTCTAAAGTTTTCATTCCCTGATGTGTCTTTGTCTGGTTTTGGTATCAGAGTGATACTAGCCTCATAGAATGAACTTGGAAGGGTTCCTTCCTTTTCTATTTCCTGGAATACTTTGAGGAGTATTGCTTTCAGTTCTTCTTTAAAGGTGTTGTAGAATTCGGCTGAGAATCCATCTGGTCCTGGTCTTTTCTTGGTTGGTATGCTGTTGATGGCTACTTCTATTTCAGTGCTTGAAATTGATCTGTTTAGATTGTGTATGTCTTCCTGTTTCAGTTTGGGAGGATTGTATGTCTCTAAAAATTTGTCAATGTGTTTGATATTTTCTATTTGTTGGAGTATAGATTTTTAAAGTAGCTTCTAATTATGTTATGTATTTCAGTGGTGTCTGTCGTGATCTTTCCTTTTCCATCATGAATTCTAGTAATTTGAGTTTTCTTTCTCCTTCTCTTCATTAGTGTGGGTAGGGGTTTATCAATTTTGTTTACTTTTTCAAAGAACCAACTTTTTGTTTTGTGAATTTTTTAAATTGTTTCTCTTGTTTTAATTTCATTGATTTCAGCTCCGATTTTAATTATTTCCTCTCTTCTACTATTTTTGGTGTTGATCTGTTCTTTTTCTAGGGCTTTGAGATGTAATGTTAGGTCATTTAGTTGTTGACTTTTTATTTTTTTAATGTATGAGCTCAATGCAATGAACTTTCCTCTTAGTACTGCTTTCAGAGTGTCCCGGAGATTTTGATATGTTGTGTCATTGTTCTCGTTTACCTCTAAGAATTTTTTTATTTCTTCCTTGATGTCTTCCGTTATCATTGCATCATTCAATAGCATATTATTTAGTCTCCAAGTGTATGAGTAGTTTTTGTTTGTTATTTTATTGTTCATTTCTAATTGCATTTCATTATGGTCTGATAGGATACAGGGTAGGATCTCTATTTTTTTGCATTTAATAATGGCTTCTTTGTGGCATAACATATGTTATATTTTGGAGAAGGATCCATGAGCTGCTGAGAAGAAAGTATATTTGCTCAATAATGGATAAAATACTCTGTAAATATCTATTAAGTCTATATCATTGATTATATTATTTGTTTCTGTGCTTTCTTTGTTCAGGTTTTGTTTGGAGGATCTATCCAGTGGTGAGAGCAGTGTGCTAAAGTCTTTCAATATTAATGTGTTTTGGTCTATTTGATTCTTAAAATTGAGAAGGGTTTTTTGATATACATAGATGCCATTGTTTGGTGCATAAATATTTAAAATTGTTATATCTTGCTGTTTTATGCTTCCCTTAAGCCTTATGAAATGTCCTTCTTCATCCCTTTTGACTAACTTAGGTTTGAAATACATTTTATCTGATAAGAGGATGGAGATGCCTGATTTTTTACTGGGTCCATGGGCATGGTATGTTTTTCTCCATCCTTTCACCTTTAGTCTGTGGATGTCTTTTTCTCTGAGATGAGTCTCTTGAAGGCAGCATATTGTTGAGTCTCTTTTTAATACAATCTGCCAGTCTGTGTTTTTTGATTACTGAGTTTAGGCCATTGACATTCAGAGTCATTATTGTGATATGATTTGTATTCCTGGTCATTTTGGCTTATTTTTGGTTTTTAACTTGACATAGATTCCCCTTTGATTGGCTTTTCCTTTAGGGTTGTTCCTCCCTATGCTGACTTGTATTGTTGCTTTTCACTTCCTCCTCACAAAATATTTTGCTGAGACTGTTCTGTAGTGCAGGCTTTCTATTTGTAAATTCTTTTAACTTTTGTTTATCATTGAAAGATTTTATTTCATCATCAAATCTGAAGGTTAGTTTTGCTGGGTATAGGATTCATGGTTGGCATCCATGTTCTTTCAGAGCTTGAAATATATTGTTCCAGGCCCTTCTTGCTTTTAGAATCTGTTAATATCCATGTTGTTTTCTCCTTACATGTAATCTGACACTTTTGTCTCACAACCTTTAAAATCCTATTTTTATTTTGTATGTGTGGTATTTCCATTATAATGTATCTTGGTGTGGATCTGTTGTAATTTTGTGCACCTGGTGTTCTGTAAGCCTCTTGTATTTGATTTTCCATTTCATTTTTTAGGTTTGGAAAATTTTCTGATGTTATTTCATTGAACAGGTTGTTTATGCTTTTGGTTTGTATCTTTGTGCCTTCCTCAATCCCAATAATTCTTAAATTTGGTCTTTTCATGATATCCCATAATTCTTGGAGGTTTCGTTCATGACTTCTTAATATCTTCTCAGTTTGTTCAACTTTATTTTCAAGATTAATTATTTTGTCTTCATTGTTTGAGATTCTGTTTTCCACGAGATCTATTCTGTTGGTGATGCTTTCTATTGAGTTTTTAATTTGGTTTATCGTTTCTTTCATTTCAAGTATTTCTGGTTTTTTTTTTTTTTTTCTTTTTCCAGAAACTCTATCTCTTTATTGAAGTGTTCTTTTGTTTCCTGCATTTGCTTTTTTTAAGTGTTTACTGGTGTGGTCATGCATTACCTGCATTTGCTCTCTTATCTCGTCTTTTGCTTCATGGGTCATTTTAATTATGAAGATTCGAAATTCTTTTTCTGTCATTTCTATTGCTATGCTGTCATTGGATTCTAACACAATAGCATCTTGGTTTGTTAGGGACACTTTCTTCCCCTGTTTTTTCATATTGTTTCTATATATTCCACTCTAGCAGTGAAGATCAGAGATACTGAAATCACCCCCTACACACAGAGGCTTATGATGACCCTGAAGTTTTCCACTACCTCTCCTTTGAAGGGGAGATCAATACCAGTAGCACCCAATACAGAGAAAATTCAGCCCTGAACCAGATAGCCCCTATAAAGACTTTTTAACATCATTGTAATAAACAGGATGAGTTCTATTACTATTTACAGTGTTTCTAGTTGTGAATAAGAGGATGGTGAAGAGTGTAGGATGTAAGTGAATAAATACAGGTAGCTGTCAAAGGGTCTCCAGTTTCCTGTAGGTGTTCAGGAAGGGAGCTGCCCTTCCAATGATGGTGGCCACACTCTCAGGAATAATTCAAAATGTATACACTAGCCTCCAAAGAAGCTGTGGAGCCCCAGCGAGGGTGTGCTGAGTTAGCAGAGGCACGCGCAGTGTCCCTCAGCAGTAGGGGAGCAGGCGGGCAGGCTCAGCTACCAGCCTCTGTCCTTGGTGTGGGGGTGGGCTGGGGGACTCAGCACCAGGTCCGTCTGTGTTGGGAGGAAGGCTCAGCACAGGCGTCTAACCACAGTCCTGTTACCACAGTCCTGTTTGTTCTTCATAACTTGTTTTCTTCTCTTCTTTTGTCCTTTTTATTATTTGAATATTTTTGTTATTTTATTTTATACAAACTAAAACCTAATTAGCTATATTTCTT
This sequence comes from Sciurus vulgaris, assembly GCF_902686455.1. Lineage (NCBI taxonomy): Eukaryota > Metazoa > Chordata > Mammalia > Rodentia > Sciuridae > Sciurus > Sciurus vulgaris. The sequence goes on from NC_136472.1 coordinate 49,950,721, forward strand.
TGTGCATAGTTATCTCTTGTTAATCACTGGAAATTGATTCCAGGATTCCTACAATCCCCCAAGGATACCAAAATCCATGGATGCTCACTTCCTTTATGTGAAATAGTACAGTAGTTGCATGTAACCCATGAACAGCCTCAAAGTAAAATGTAAATCGTCTCTAGATTACTTATAAAACTCAGTACAAGTCTACTGCTATATAAATAATGGTTACACTGTATTTTTTTAGAGAAAAATGACAAGAAAAAAACATCAATACATATTCAGTAGAGACAGAAGTATTGTAGGCTAACTACATAGTAATGAACGAGATGTGAGGTGAACAATGCTCAAACAATGAATGCTGGGGAGAATCTGTGAAATGTTAGGAGGCTGCACCAGGTTGTACACACAGCCCTGGAATATGCCACACAGCCCCCAGGGTACCACACAGCCCTGGAACGTACCACACAGCCCCAAGGTGTACCACAATTCCTTCTTTTGTCTGCATTCACTTTACTGCTTCTTGTCAACTTGGATATAGAAAAAAGGGATTTCATTGTACATTTTATAAAAGTCAACTTCTTTGTCCTGTCCTCTTGCTTACAATTTAGAAGGTCCTAATTGATTAAAAAGATGTACTTTGGAGTGAGTCTGGTCTAGGTTAAATTCTTGTTCTGACATGAATAATGTAATTTTGAGCAGGAAAGTCAGTATTTCCAGGCCTTTTGTTTTCTCCAGGATGAAGCAAATTTAATTATACCTATTTTATAGACTCATTAAGCAGAGAAGGTAAAATGATGTGTGTGATGTTCCTGGACTAGTGTCTGAAGCACTATTTCAAGGAATGATTGCTGTGATAGTGAAGAAGAAGTGAAGGAGGAGGAGGAAGGGGACATGAGTTGGTGAATTATGCCATCACATTTGCCCCTCAGCCTCTAATGAGGGTCAAGAAAAAACCATGTTTCAAAGCTGTCTTAGTAGGAGGGGTGTGACCTTAACTTACAGCTTAAAAATACTTCAGGAAAAACTATAAGCAGAAATTATTCCAAAGATTAACAAGTCAGTCATCCATTACCTCAATAATAGTTTTACCACAATGCAGTATAGATTTCGCTGGAATGTTTCTAACTTTCACATTCAAAGGTGCAACTGAGTTAGGATAACACTGCAAAGAGTTGACCTCGTGGGATCTAAATAAGTAAGTCTTCAAGGAGAATATGTGGATTTCATAATGTTTTCATTACATGTTTTGACATCTGAGTTTTAAAAAAATTAGCTCATTTTTATTTACACATGGTAGAAAATTCAAACAATAACATTTCTGAAAGTGAAAAATAGAAGTATGTTCTCCCTCCTTCCCTTGTGCTACTCTGAGGAAGCCACTGTTCACAGTGTGGGGTGCATCCTTATTAAATTTTTTTGGACTCATAGAACCACTTATGTATTTTACATATGTCAGAGAATAATGTTTTGAAAATCACTTGTGTACTTCTCTATATTTCCAAGAATGCACCACTCACCTAGAATAAAACACTGGTTCAGATGAAATAATTAAGATTTATTTTAAAGAATATAACACTAAATTATAAGCTAATAATCTTTAAGATGAAAGATGGAATTTGTGGGAGTTTAATAATCTTGAAATACAGACAATTCATTTACTGAAAGGAGAAGCTGCTAATAAATTTGTTTTGTTCCTTAAACATAGATTTGCCTTATGATTCAGCAATTCCATTCCTGGAATTATAAGAGAAATGAAAACAGTGCTCACACAAAAACTTATACGTGAGTGTTTAAATCAGAATTGTTTAAGGTATCGAAAGGGTTTTAAGTGGGTCAGTTCTGTGGTATGTACGTACATCTCAATAGAACCATTTTTAAAGTAAATTTAATCAGCTTCCTTTTGGCAAACCAAGAGCTAAGCCTACAGGTGCCATCCATAATGCTCTTCAGCGTGTAGAGAAAGAAACTTTAGTTGTTCATTAAAGCTTAAGCAAGACTGGATTTATATTTGGGAAGAAACAAGACATGGAAAAAAAATCTTACTGCTTATAGCTCTGGGGGATGATGATAAAAAGATGAAGTCAGGGGAAAAGACTTTTGATCAGAGGTGGGTCTCCATTCCCTCCTTCAGGGCTTCAATCCAGCTGGGGTTATGCATCATAATAACATGAGGGGCTATAAATAGATGCCATCATTGTCCCACCTGTTGTCCTTTCTTTGCCTAGGGTTTGCCTGTGGATTCTGCGGATAATATCTATAAAGACAGATGGTATTATACCTGAAGTACTAGTATCTCTCTACCTTAATAACTTTTTTCCCTGGGTACTGGAATGTGCTTGACCAGGTTGGCTGCTGGGACTTCTGAAGAATGATCATTCCTAGAAGCAATTCACTCAGTCCTCTGGGGACAGAGGTCAGTAGACAATGACCCTGTCTTCTGCCTCTCTGAGTGTCATGATTCTGAACGTTGATTTAAACAGCCTCTCAGAGGGTTTCTCAGTGGAACTGAACTCTACTTTCCCATAATGGTAGCCTGCTGATAAACACATGTGTTTCCCCTTATTTCCTCACTCTTTGGGATCTCATCCTAAACGCAATATCTTGTTCACATCCTTATTGCAATTTTCTATAACGAGCAGGGGAATCCTGAAAATGCTGGTGGGTGGGGGCAGGAAGTACTTGCTTACCTTTCTAGTTGGGGTATATAGTAGGAAATCAGGAAGCTGCACAGAGAAGTCTACATTTACATAGGCCACCTCACATAATAACAGGGAGTGGGTGGCTCTGATCAGGCAGAATATCTGATTGTTTTTCAAGCCTCCCTTAATTTTCGTGTATAATGTATACTAAGCAGTGAATCTGTGAAGTCGCCACTGAGTGCACGGGGGAAGAAATAGGGTACTATACAGCATAGGCTGATAGCAGAACACTGGATCGGGGTGTTTTGAGGGGAAATAACATAAAACTAGGGGGTTTTTAGCTAGCAAAATCTGAGAGTAGAATGAGCCAGTGGAATACGGTTGTTCCTCCCCAGAAGTATCATCCAATTCAAAAGACTATCTGTCAGACTCACTTGCCAGAGGATGCCAGCATGGCTCCCAGTGGTCAGACATATAAGTTCTAGTTTGCCAAGAAATAGTGAACTGCAGTTGGGACACATTACAAAATTGGAACCAGACACCCTCTTTACCCATGTCATATTTCTTTATGCCAATAAACTGAGATTCCATATTTGCAACAGAAGCATGAGGGGAGTCAGGCTTTCCAAGAAACTGAGCACTTTTATCCACAAATTTCTGAAACCCACCTATAAGGACAGATTATTTCTTTGGATCCAGTTAAGTGGGAAAACTAGAAATGTTAAAATTTATTTCTCCCTGTTAACCAGCAGGGGGAGATCAAGATGAGAATATTGTAAATACAGACAAAATAATGTTTGTTGCTCATCTCCATTTCTAGTGTGAGTTAATGTAGGAACTCAATTTTACACAAAGGTATACATCTTCCACTATACGTGCTGTTTTGAATTGCTTTTCTAAACAAGTACAGTAGAACACCCATATTAATTTTGAATGAATTTGCTTATTAAAAACAATGCAGCAATACATTCTTATACTTGCACTGTTAACTTTCCACCCAAATCTTTTCACTGATAATTAACAAATTTTTACTTCTGAAGATAAGGGCATTTTGTTTTTTTTTTTGTTTTGTTTTTTTGCGGTGCTGGGAATTGAACCCAGGGCCTTGTGCACGTGAGGCAAGCACTCTACCAACTGAGCTATATCCCCAGCCCAATAAGGGCATTTTGATTAGATTTCTAGAGAGAAATTAATGGTCAGACAGTATAAAGTTTTGTGTTTGTGTGTTTTATTTGTGGTGAAATTTTTTGGACAAAGTTGAAAACAATGACTTTCAAAATTTCCATGTCCCACTCACTGAGCTTCAATAAAATACCTGGTAATCATGATTTATTTGGATTTCCTTCTGATTTAACCTCCCTTCTTCCACCCTGAGCCGTTTGAAGGATATTCTAGGCATCGTGTCATTTCACCTACAAGCATTCAGGATGTATCTCTAAAAGAAATGTACTCTCAAAATCACAGCCATTACCATACCCAGATTAAAACCAACATCATTCCTTTGAAGATAAACACTGGGGAATTGCTGCTAAGATTTCTTTCTATCACCATTCTTCTGCAGCTGATTCTGAGTCTCCTCATCCTTCTTTTCTTGCAGATTGTTTGTTTAGTCAGACTCTATAGAGGATGTGCAAGTGAATGATAGGTTTCTTTATTTTGTTTTAATCCATAAATTCTCCTTGGCTGCTTTCCTTTTTTTTTTTTTTTTTTTTTTTTTTTTTTTGCCAATTAATTTGTTAAAGAAAGCCAGTTATCTTAACTGGTCCTATGGAGGTTATTTGGATTTTGGGGATTTCACCATGTTTAATATGTTCCTCTATGTTTCTAATAAATTGAGAGATTTTTAGATGCAAATAACAGTTTTATATCTCTCTATAATGGGGAATTACAGATTTTTTTTTCCTATTTTTTTTCAGATTAGAACATGCATATGGAATTGGAGAGATAATTGTGGATTTTTTTCAAAACCAACTTCTTATTTTGACCATTTTCAAATATACAAAGAGTTGAAAAGAGTATAATGAAGTGGCACAGTATACTTACTACCTAGATTCAAGATTTTAATAATTTGAATCCTTTGTTCTTATCCATGCATGCATTTGAGGGACAATTTGAAATTTTGTTGAGGATGTCATGTCACTTTACCTGTGACAACTGTTAAGAATGAAGGCACTACTCCTCTTTAATCAAAACACCCTTATCAGAACTAACATTGTTACAATATAATATCTATATACAAACACTTGCAATTGTTGACAAAATTTTATTAGTTTTTTTGAAACTTTATATTTCGAAATAATTTCAGACTTACAGAAGAGTTGAAAATACAGTACTGAGAGTTCTATCTGCTTTACCCAGCTTCCTGTAATATTAAAACTTCACTCAACTGTAATATAATTTTCAGAAGCTAACATTCATACAATCAACTAAACTACTGACCTTATTTAATTTCGGGAGTTTCCCACTAAAATCATTTTTTTCTCACCTACAAACCAATTCAGGACCCCGCATTTCATTTACTTGCCAAGTCTCTCTAATTCCTCTGTTCTCTGTGAGTTACAGGTTTATGCTTTTTTAAAATTGGTTCGTTTGTTTGTTTACTCATTTTTATGTGGTGCTGAGGATCAAATCCAGTGCCTCACACATGTGAGGCAAGTGCTCTACCTCTGAGCTACAGCCCCAGTCCCTGAATGTTTATTCTTTATTTTCAATGATCTTGATTCTCTGGTAGAATGTAGCTCAATTTGAGTTTGCCTGATATTCTGTCAGGATTAGATTGAAGTTATGCATTTTGGCACGAGTGCCAACTCAAACCAAACCAAACCTAACCAAACCAAACACCAAAGACTGGTGTTATGCCCATCTCAGTGCATGCTGTTGGGGGTACACGGTAGCAATATGTGTTGTTATTGATGATTAACCCTGATTTCTCAGTAAAGGCCATGTACACCCTGTTTCTATGTTGTGAAGTTATTATTTTTACCTTAGTGATCAGAATATAACTTTGGGGGAATGATTTTGTAAGTTTTTGCAAATATCCTACTTTTTTTTTTAAACCAGGTTTTACCTTTAATTTTAGTCTATAACAATTAATATGGTCTCTCATTCCTTCTGCATTGATTAATTAAAAGTCTTTAGTAATCTTTCTCTCATTTGTTTATTTGTTCAACTATTTATTTGTACTAGTATGAATGACTAGATATTATTGTTCTTTATTTTATTGCTCAAATTATCCCAAGTTTGACCAGTGAGTATTTCTCCAGATTGTCTTCTGTGTTCTTTGGCATGTCCCAGTATTTGTTGAACAATATTATTTTCCTTAATTTTTTAAAAAATTATTTGTTCTTTTTAGACATACATGACAGTGAGGTATATTTTGACATATTATACACACATGGAGTATAACATCGTACACTTATTTTCTATTACCACAAAATGTTCAAAACTCCTTTTGTGTTCTCTCTGCTGCAACCTTTAATCTCCCAGAGACCACTGAGATATCATTTTAGTATTACTGGTGTGAGACAGATTCTTCACTCTTAGGAGACAGAACTGGAAAATATGTGCACGTGTGTAAGAATATGTATTCCCATTTCTGTATTTTTTCCATTATGTCTCTATCACATAATTATTTTGCTACCTTCAATTCTAAATTAATGCCATAGAGTTCATTGTTGCCCTTCCCTCTTGATTTGTAATTTTTCAGACGGGGGTAACCTTGTTTCATTATCCACATTGTATTTAATAGTTTTTTCAGTTCTAGTATACATGAGATTAAGAATTGTTATCTCATATTCCTATGAAAAACAAATTTACTAGCCAATGTACAACATGTGAAGTATAGCATGTTAACATGCTATAATCCTAGTGGTTTTGGAGGCTGAGGGAGGAGGATTTCAAGTTCAAACCCAGCCTCAGCAACTTAGCAAAGCACTAAGCAACTCAACAAGATAAAATAACATAAAAAAGGGCTGGGGATATGGCTCAGTGGTTAAGTGTCCCTGAGTTCAATCTTGGTACCAAACAACAAAAACAACACAAAACAAGCAAACAAACAAAAAAACCTCTGGATTTACCCTTATAATATAGAGTCGATTTAGTCTTTTAGAGTTACTAAAGTTATTTCCTTCTTCCACACCCTTCATGGGGGTATACTGTTTAATTTTAATATAGGTGTTTATTTTTTAATTTGTATAAATTGGTGTTCCCTCCCCTATCCTGATTGTTATTTTTCTTATTTCAAGGTTTATGAAATATTATGGTTATAGCACAGCTACTAAAAAGGTATGCTTAGAGAAATATGGTAGTCCTGTCCTTCCTACTACCCTATTCCATTCTGTTCCAGTCCATCCTCTATGGGTAACTAATATCATTAGTGTCCAATTTATCCTTCTTGTTTCTTGAAAAAATTAGCAGATATCTCATATGGAAACTAGAGACAAAAGGGGAAAGAAAGATGTCAGGGGAGGAATAAAGAAATTAGCAGGTATACTGTACATATGTATTTTTTTATAAATTTTTTTTACTAGTGCATTTTAGTTACAAATAACATTAGGGTTCATTTTGACAATTATACATGCATAGAATACGATTTTCTCAAATTCAGTCCCAGTACTCCCCTTCTCTCTCCCTTAGTTTCTTTTTCTCTAATCTACTAGTCTTCCTTCTATTGACTTATCTTTTTTTTAATGAGCACTTTATAGGTCTATATAAAGGTGAGATTTACTGTGGTATATTCATGTATCTACATAGGATAGTTTGGTCAATTTCATTCCACCATTCCTCCATTTTTCTGTCTTTCTTCCCACCCCTTCAGTCCCCTTCATCTGCTCCACTGATTACCCTTCTACTTTCATGAGATATCCTCACCTTTTTTCCTTATTATATCTCATATAATAGAAAACATTTGATCCTTGACTTTCTGAATCTTGCTTATTTCACTTGGCATTATGTTCTCGACTCATCCATTTACCAGCAAATGACATAATTTCATTCTTCTTTATGACTGAATAAAACTCCATCGTTTATATAACCATATTTTCTTTATCCATTCATCTCTCGATAGGCAGCTGGGCTTGTTCCATAACTTGGCTATTGTGGTTGTGCTACTATAAACATTAATGTGACTGTTATCACTATAATATGCTGATTTTAGTTCTTTTGGGTAAATACTGAGTAGTGGGATAGCTGGGTCATATGGTGGTTCTATTCCTAGTTTTTTGAGGAATCTCCATCCTTCTTTCCAGAGTGGTTGCAATAATGTGTAGTCCTACCAACAGTGTATGAGTCTATATTTTTTCTCACATTCTTGCCAGATTTAATATTATTTGTATGTGTGATGATTGCATTCTGACTGGAGTGAGATGAAATCTCAATGCAGTTTTGATTTTCATTTACCTGATTGAGATGGATGTTGAACATTTTTTCATGTTTGTTGGCCATTTGCGTTTCTTTCTTTGAGACGTGTTTGTTTCGTTCTTTTCCCCTTCATTAAATGAGATATTTGTGTGTATGTGTGCATGTGCGTGCGTGTGTGTGTGTGTGTGTGTGTGTGTATGTGTGTTTTGAGTTCTTTATATTCATCCCATCTGAGGATAGGTGGCAGGATCTTTTTCCATTCTATAGGCTCACTCGTCACACTCCTAATTGTTTCCTTTACTGTGCAGAAACTTTTTAATTTGATATTGTTCCTCATTGATTTTTGGTTTTCTTTCTTATGCTTTAGGAGTCTTACTGAGGAAATCAGCTGCTATGACAATGTCAACATAGGTATTGATATTGCAGTAGTAGTGTTGAGCCTATTTATTTTTTTCCTAGCAGTTGCAGAGTTTCTAGTCTAATTCCTAGGTTTTTGATCCACTTTAAGTTGACTCTTGTGCAGGGTGAAAAATGGGGACCAAGTTTCATTCTTCTATATATAGATAAACTGTTTTCCCAGAACCTTTTGTTAAAAAGACTTCTTTCCTTCCAGATATATTTTTGGAAACTTTGTCAAGTATCAGACGACTGTATCTATGTGGATTTTTCTCTTAATCTTCTTATATCCCACTAGTCTTTGTCTGTTTTGGTTCTATATTATGCTGTTTTTCTGTTTTCTGTTACCATAGCTCTGTAGTATAATGTGAGGTGATGTATAATATTGTGATGTACAATTTGAGGTGAGTACAATATTGTGATGCCTCTAGCATCGCTCTTGCTCAGAATTGCTTTGGCACTTCTGGGTCTTTTTTTTTATTTTTTTAAAATATTTTTTTAGTTGCAGATGAACACAACACCTTTATTTTATTTATTTATTTGTTTGTTTGTTTATATGTGGTGCTGAGGATCGAACCCAGTGCCTTACTCGTGCAAGGCAAGAGCTCCACCACTGAGCTACAACCCCAGTCCCTCTTCTGGGTCTTTTATTATTCAAAATGAAATTTAGAAGTGGTTTTCTAGTTCTATGAAGAATGTCACTGCCAGGCAGGTGGGACACGCCTATAATCACAGTTCAGGAGGCTGAGGCAGGAAGAACGGGATTTCAAAGCCAGACTCAGCGAAAGCAAGGTGCTGAGCTATTGGAAGCTATGTATGAACTATGGATTTGTTTGAGCCATCATAAGTCCAGAAGTCTGCTTTTCTGGGAACTCCTGGGTGAAATTCTCTGGTTCAAGAAAGCCCAGTTCATGCTGGTGTCCTGCCTCAGCTCACAGCCTTAGGTTCAAATGCAGCCACCTGGAGATGGGCATAACCTGCCAAGCCCCGAATGACCTGTTTCCCTTTGTTAGGATCAGACTCATCAGGTCTCTTCTACCTGTCAATGCCCCAGCTTTGAATATATATATATATATATATATATATATATATATATATATATAATTCTCATGTTTTATATTTATTTCTTAATATTACTTTCCTAGCCTTTATTTCCAGTTGGTCCACACCTCCAATGATTTCCTACTCCCTCCCCAAGCATGTTGTGAGCAACTCAGTGAGACCCTGTATCTAAATAAAAATAAAATACAAAATAGGGCTGATTTCAATCCCTGTACCAAAATAATAGTAATAATAATAATAATAAAATAATAATAATAATAATGTTACTAGTATTTGATGGGATTGCATTGAATCTGTATAGTGCTTTTTGTAGTATGGTCATTTTGATATTAATTCTACCTACGAACATAGGAGATCTTTCTAGTGGCTAAGTTTTTCTTCAATTTCTTTCTTTAGTGCTTTATAGTTTTCATTTTAGAGATTTTTTACTTCCTTGATTAGATTCATTACAAATATTTTCTTTATTTGATATTTTGAAGTTATTGTGAATGGGATAGTTTTCTTGATTTCTTTTGCAATAGATTTACTATTGAAGTATAGGAAAAGTGTTTGATATAAGATATGATCTTGTATCCTGCGACTTTGCGTACTTTATCAGTTCTAGAAGTCTTCTGTAGGAGTGTTTTGGGTGTTCTAAATATAGGATTATGTCATCAGCAACAGATATAATTTGGTTTTTTCTTTTCCTATTTGTATTCCTTCATTTTCTTCTTGCCTGATTGCTCTGGCTACAGGTTCAGTGACTATATCCTCCAGATTTTGACACTTTTTATTTCTCTCTCTTCTTGATTGTTTCTTGCTATATGTATATAAAATTTTTAACCATTTCAAAGAATTAAACTTTGTATTTTTTACTTTTCTCCAAGTAAGTTTGCTTTCCACTTCATTGATTTCTAACTATATTATTTTTTTTTCTACTTTGGGGATTTATTTTGTTCATTTTCTCTTTATATGTTTGAGGCATAAGCTTTACTTCAAAATTCCTAATTTACTAATATGTGCATTAAGATCTGTAGATATTGCCCTTGTAGGACCCCCCCTTACTCGAGTCTCAGGATGGTGAGCTCCAGGAAACACGAGAGACCGGCTTGATGCAAAAGCACGAGGCACTTTAATAACGGGAGCTCCGGGCCAACACGTATCTCACGCAGGAGATAGAGGAGTTGACCCCGAGGCTAGAAATCAGGGGTTTATATAGGAAAAGTTAGGGAGTTTGGCGCGGGTACACATAATTGGCTGATTCAAACATAAGCGGGCACATGATTACATTGATTACATCAGCAAGTAGTACGTGCAAATTGACATTCCAGCAATGTGGTAGGGCAGTTTATTTTGGTTAGCAGGGGTCAAGTTAACCTTAAAGAAAAGGGAAGAAGGGGGAAAGTGGGTGACACCAGATGGTCCACGGCCTTGTGGAGATTGTTTATCCTCCATGGCCAGTTAGTTTTTTATGATTTGGCAGTCTTATTTTAGGCTTGTTTAGGTATGTTCAGGCCTCAGGCCTGTCCCTGTTTGTTTCTTTTCCTAAGTTCATTTGCTAGACTACAGATTCTGTGCTTTAATTATGGGCACTTAAATTTTAACTCCTTCACCCTCAGAACAGTGATTTAGCTACTTCCCACACACTTTGAAATGTTAACATTTATTTTTACATTCAAATTTATTCCAATATTCATTGAAATTTCTTCTCTGATCCATATGGTACTGAGAACTGTGTTTCTTGCTTAATTTCCAAACATTTTGTTGATTGTCTAATTATCTCTTACTGTGTTTGAGTTGAGTTCACTAGAGTCAGAAAAATCTTCTGAATGGTTTTAGTCCTCAGAGATTTTGTCTTCTTTATGGTCCACAATATGCTACCTTTTGAAAAACATCCCATGAACATTGAAAAGAATGTTTGTGCTTCCATTATGAGATATGACATTAGTGATCAAGTTGATTGATGGCATCATTCAAATGTTCTGTATTTTGATTGTTTCCCTCCTTGTTTGGTTCATTGATCACTAAAAGTTTGCTAACTTCTTCAAAGTTGTGGGTTTACTATTCCCTTTTGTCAACATGTCTTTTATATTTATTCCAACTTGTGATTAGAAGACTACATACTTAGAATAGTTATATATTCTTAGAAGTACCTTTTAATTATACAGTAGCTCAATTTCTAGCATTACATCTTGTCTCACAGTTTATTTCGTCTGATATTAGTGTAGATAATACTTTATTTCAGTGTTTGCAAGGAATATCTTTTTCCATTCTTTCAACCTTTGTGTGTCCTTATATATGGAATATTCCAACAGACAGTGCTGGGATTTTAATAGGGCTTCTTGTTCTTAATAGACACCATATATTTTCCCTAGGCACTAAATCTGTTGAAAATTCAGCTGAACTTTGCTTCTTTTCAACTATCATTTTTGTGTTTGGAATCTCTAATTTCCTCAAAGGGGAAATTCACCACAAAGAAGGTTCACTTCTCCCTCTGCTCTTCCCTCTCCTCCTAGTTATTGGTTCTACAGGCCTTTTTGTCTTATATTTTTCCAGTGATTTCAATCAATTTTGAAGTATTTTATGTAATTTTTTCAGGTTTTTCTTTTCTTTAATCTAAACAAAACCAGGCTATTATTGCTGGAAGTGTGACCTTTTATTGCAGATTATAAAGGGAATACTTTAATATGTTACCAATAATATTTTCTGTATACTTTTCCTGAATTTCTCCAATTAAGATGTTTTTCTTCCTTCTTCTAATATTACTGTTCTCTTTTCATTACAGACTTAGCTTGCTTTTTGCCTTTATGAATTGCCTAGCTAAGTAGTATGCATTTCCCCAAAAAAATGCCCACCAGATATAATTAATATATCACACAAAAATTAACTGTGCAGTATTTTGGGGACCATGTAATTAAACTTATCTTCTAAATTCCAGTTTAATTTCTCTTTTGATGGAGGGTATTTCAAAATTTGTGTACATAATTTTCCTAGTTATATTTTAATTATCTCTTCTAATTTCATATTATGGTGTACAAAGAAAGCTATCTGGTTGACTTCTGTCCTTTGAGATTTGTTGTGTTTTTGCTTGTTTTTATGATCTGGTATTTGATCAGATTTTTAAGTGTTTGTGATTGAAAAGTATGAAAATCCTGTTCTTCCGTTACTGAGTACTTATGAAGGTAAATTAAGCCTATTTCTAATCATACTGTTCACATGATCAATAGGCTTTCTGTTTTTCATTTTTGGTCTCCATGGCAGTTTGTACTATGTCAAGTTAGTGAAGCTGGAGTTTTATTTCCTCAAATGTTTCCTTATGTGATATCAAATAACCTTTGCCGAAAAGGTGGTTAGAAGTCAAGCAGGAGCCATTTTTTCCTGAAGGTCTTTGAGTATCAACATGGTGAAGGACACATGGAAAGGGGTCCAGAAGGCTCTAGCCTCTTGCACTCTCCTTTTCTTGATGCCCACCTCTTCCTGATCAGCAATGGGCCCCAGCGCCATGAGTGAAACTTGGCTGCAGATTCACAGCAGAGGCAGCTACACAGGAACAACCCTTCTCATGGAATTCGCAAGCTCTCCTTTCCAGTTACTCTTCAGCACTGAGGTGACCCTGCAAGCTCCAATTTGTCATCCCATGACAGTGTTGCAGGAGAGCTGAATGGTGCCTTTTGTCAGATTTTTTCTGATCTTCCTTCTAGTCATTACTCCCCTGTATTTCTACAATTCCCAAAAGATCATAATTGTTAATAAAAATTTCCTTTTCCCCCTACAGTATTGTTATGGTTTAGATATTAGGTGTCCCCCAAATGCTTATTTGTGAGACAATACATGGGAGTTAAGAGATTTTTAAAAATCTGCTTCCCCAGAGACTCTACTTTTAGAGATCTGGGATAGGCCTGAGAGGTCTCACTTCCAACATGCAGACAGATACTTCCAATGGAAGTGGTTGGGGACTTCTTTTTGGGGAAAATGAGACTGGAAAAAAATGGAAATTATTTCAATACACTGTTTTTCCTTGTGGCCTTTCTGTTCACGCTTATCATCTTCCAGAGTAGAAAAACTAAAGAAACAGTAAAATAAAAACTACCACATTCTCCAATTTTTCTAGACCCTTCAGTTTCTTACTCAATATGTTAGTGTGTAATTTCCTGAATGAAGCACACTGTATGTGTGGATTTTAACGTCTCTAAATAACATGAGTTAAAAATCTTAAAAGCACTCAAACTCAGAAAATGTATATCTGAGTTTTACTTGAAAAATAAATTGAGATTGTCAAAAGTTTGTTTTAAATATTATTTTATTCACTGAGCAAGTTTAAGTCTCTTGTAACTTATGTACATATCACTTAAGAGACATTTCCTTGCATACCTGTGTATCCCCTTCCTGAAAAGAGAAAAGAGAGTAAACAAAAAGGAGCACTTATTTTGGGGGTTAGTCCCAGGGCACACAACCTCACACACACAGATATGTCTAATCAAACATTTTGGGAGACTGGAAGCAGGCATCTCACACAAATACTTTTGAGTATTCTCATCAAGTTTTACATAATGACGGAATAGTTACACTTGGAAATTATGACAAAGAAAATGAAACATTAAAAATGTGCCTAGAAAAAGAGCAAAACAGTAGTCACAGGATTCCTCATGGCATACTTCCAACCCGGCTAATGGTCCTTCTGCGAGGCCATTGCTTTATAACCTTCTTCAGTTACATATGAACCATTACTTAAAACACAGACTAGAGAGGTTCTTTCTTTCTTTCTTCTTTCTTTTCAGTACCAAAGACTGAACCAACCCAGGGACTCTTAATCACTGAGGCTTTTGTTATTTTGAAACAGGGTCTTACTAAGTTGCTTAGGGCCCAAGTTGCTGAGGCTGGCTTTGAACTTGCCATCCTCTTGCCTGTCTACAGTGCAGCTGGGATTACAGGTATGTACCACCAGGACCAGGCTGAGAGGTTCTTTCAAAACAATAGATTCCCTTTATTAATGGACAGTACAAATCCCTCACCCTCAAAAGGAGTAAGTCCACAGAAATCCATAGCTACTCATAGGAACTAACATGACTTTGGAACCAACTTTTACTTTTGATACATAATAGTTGTCTCCTTGAAATTTCTCGTTTTTCTCCTAACCCTTACGAGACAGCCTGAGAGAGAGGTGCCTCTTCCCACCCACAGTGGCTATGCATCTGCATAGCACCTCTCTCTCCCAAAGGAACACAAGCAGAATCCAAAGGAAAGAACTCTTTCTTCTTCCTCCTTTCCTCTGCTTCTTTTTCTACATCCTCTCTTTGAGAACTTGCTTAATAGTTTGGACAAAAGAAGACTATTAAAGCCCTGAGGATTCATGAGATGCAGCAAAATTAAGAGAGCATTTAATTAGGACCCTTCCTTTTAGATGGATTCATCTAAAATAAACGTTTTAAAGGATTCTGCTTCTTGTACGCAAACAAAAATTGATGAAAGCAAGAATGAGAGAGAACATTTGAAAAGTTATGTTTTTTTTTTTGTCTTCAACACTTAAACATTTTATTTCACATAAGATCCCAAATGTTCCCTGGAACATTTCTGAAAAGAAAAAAAATGAGTATCAGTTTGATTAAGGGACAAAAATAACTCCCATGCTGATAAATATGAAGTTATATTTGGTGTTCAGGTGCTCTTAATTCAGCCCTTCAATAAAAACCAGTGGATTTGGTTAAATGAAACAAATATATTTGAATACATTTGGCTTCTGATTTTGGTTAGCAAACTATCAGGAAAAGTGATACCAATAGTTCATTTTAAAATCTGTAAAACAAGAAGAAACTTCTCAGTAAATCACAAGGTGAATACAAAGCATTTATCAATATATTTTAAAAGGAAAATATCCATCAATCATAAGGATTAATTATCTTAAAACAATTTCTTCTTTTGCTGGTTTCTCCATATATACTCTTAACCCAACACTTGGGTTAGTTTGTTTTAAAGCTGTAGTGGACAGATAATTTTGTGAGTTAAATTTATCTTTATCTTACTAACTAGCTCTTCTAAATACTTTAAGCAATAAAAATCAAAGTGTATATAACTAAAATCTATGCTCTTCCTTATTTTCATCAGCACCCAGGAAGGAAGCAATGTACATTGTAATAATGTAGTTTGATTTGTCAAGGTAATAATAATATTGTGTCTGGGGCTTATTTCATGGTAACCCTGACTGATTTTCTCGAGCAAGAAATATATCTCCTCTACATATAAAATCATCTTTAAATTATGAGTGCATTTCAAATTACCCAAACATGTTCATGAAATATACCCAGTGGATGACAAATTAGTTCTCCCAATACTGGGGTAACTGTCTTATAGTTTTATAAATTCCATAATCCCCAGGTCTAAATGCTTAATATTAATCAGTAGTTAATTTTGTCCATCTGTCATATATTTAATATTGGCAATGCTATAAAATTTGTTAATATTAGATTAATAAATATTACTTTAAAAAATCTTGTGGTAAAGTTTCTTGGTGTGTGATAAACACTGTTCCTTTGGAACTGAATTATAATTTGAAACTAGAGATTCATATGGTATATAAGTGGACTGCATCTCTCTGTTTCTAGTGGTAACAAACTCACACAATATTTTGTTAAACGGAATGAGAACTAAAATTGTTTTGCACTACACAGGCCTAAATTTGAGAGGAATAATTTAAGAAATATTGTTCATTTAACTATCAAGTTCACCTCGTTCTTACTTGGTTGACTTTTCCTTGGTGTTAAACTTTTTGTTATTTCTCTACATTTGATACATTACATCATGTCAAATCAACAGCCAACAGTATGATCTCTCATGTGTCAAAGGATAGTAACAAGGCACTGAGCATTGTTTATGATGATACATCAATATGAAAAGACTGTAAACTTATTAAGAGTAAAAATTCCTTTAAGCAAATAGATTACATTTCATAAATAACTTTACCTAGCTTATATAAATAGCTTGTGCTCAAAAAGACTTCATGATGCAAAAGAGGCATTCCAGAAAAAAAGTAATTTTAAAAACTTTTAACAGTTTTCTAGACTGAAATGAATAAATCAATATGCATTGCCTTGCATTCTTTAACTGCTAAGAAAACACATGTAGTTTTCTTCAATACCTTTCATTCATTTGAAGACCTAACAACTTTGTAATGTGGTTTCCCAGATAAGATAATCTAGAAATTATAGTTACCAAAGTGTTATCATTAAGAAACTTGTTAGTCTCTTGTTGAAACATTCGGTCTTTAGAAGAAAATGAATTCTGCATTTGCCTGGAAGAACTACCTGGGAGTTTGTCGGAGTTTAATTTGTATTGGACAATTTCAGGAATAAACACCTGCTATGATATATAACCAAAATTCTTTAATATGTGAGGTTTATTATGTCATCTGATTTTGGTGTTTCATTTGCAGATTTTAAAATGGCAGGATTTATGTGACTCAGGAGGCCTCTTTGCTCCATTTCTTTTTGTAACATTTTTCTTGATGGGGAGGAGATATAAGCAACCCAAAAGAGGACCATAAAAATGTGCAGATGCACAGCAAAGAGAAGGGACAGCCCCAGTCCAGTGTTTCATTCTGAACTGCAACACTCCATGATTTCCCATAAGCTGATTCCACATGTGCTTTCAACAATCATTTATAGGATCCCAGAAAACAGTATCTGGGGAGGGCCCAGTGGATTATGTGAATAAGTGGTACTCAGCCAATAACACAAAGTTGGCTTCTATGAGAGTATATAAAAGTGAGTTAAAAAAAAAAAAAAAAAAAAAAGGAATAAAATTGACACATGGCTTTTGGCCTATGGCCCTAAACCCAGAGAAAAAAAGTGAAGTAAGACAGGCAACCAGCTGTTTTTACATTGTGCTGATTAGATTGTTGATTTAGCCAGCTGTGCTTTGCTTTCTTCCATCAAGACCTGCTTGGAAAATACTTCTGAATTAATTCCCAAGTTCTCTTTCAATTTCTTGAGCTCGAAGTCATGGAGAATCTTGACAGTCATTAACTTTTCTCGTTTGATTCTCTCCTCAACATCTTTTGGAACATCAGGGATCATCCAGGCCAACAAAAATTTAACCAAGAACACAATGTGCTAGAGGAAATATGAAGGAAACCAGAAACACTGTTAGAATTGTTAACCATTTGGCAGAAAATCCTTACAGATCATTTCACTCATTCAACCCTGTCACACTATTGTCATCCATACACTGGCATTTAACAAATATATAATTTAAATAAATAATTACAGAAATTTCAATTGAATATAATTACTGAATATACATTTTATTTCTGTCCCTTCCTGAAGACCTAGTAAAATGCTTGTGAAAGAATTAGTGACAAGAATAAAGCAAACATTTAAACCTGCAATTAGTGATATGGTGGTTGAGAGTAGAAACCAAAAAGACACAAGCAATTTTATTTTAGATCTTCAGAAAAGTTCATGAAAGAAAGTATTATATAGGTTGGACTTGAAAACAAGAGTATTAATTAACAGTGGCTCATGCCTGTAATCCCAGCAGGTCTGGAGGCTGAGGCAGAAGGATCGTCAGTTCAAAAACAGTCTCAGCAACTTATTGAGGTCCTAAATCAATTCAATGAGGACCTGTTTCTAAATAAAATATAAAAAAGGGCCGAAGATGTGGCTCATTGATGAAGCACCACTGGGTTTAATCCGTGGTACAAAAAAAAAAAAAAAAAAAAAAAAAAAATTAAGGTGCAACAGAACACTCAGGTCCTCTCTCCCTCTTCATACTCCACCCATGTACCAGGTGAAAGGTTTACTTTAACAGAAGTCAGCTATGAACTTAGAGACACAAGATATAACCAAGAATGGGGAGTGGCACATACTGAAAACAAAAGTTTATAAGAAGTAAAATTCAGCATAACATACTATGAGATCCCCAAATTCACTTGCCTTGCTCAGCTCTCAGAACACAGGCAGCCATAAAATTTTCAATGAACCAGAGGTTGGAGGACTTTTTTTTCCCTGGGTAAAATAACCCACTGATGAAAGTAGAACTACATTTACAAAATTTTGTGGTTTTCCAATGAAATTTGTGGTTTACCTCCTTGTCAGTCTACCGTGAAACCTCTCAAGTGAAATTTAACTATAGTAATATAAAGCTTAGAATCACCTTTTCATTGCCTCATTTATAAGTATGAGCAAAACTACCAACTATGAAAGAGTCTCTAATGTAAAAGAAACAGAAAAATATACAAACAGGAACTAAAAGCAAAAAAGAGGTAATGTAGGGAGCAAAAAATACTAGAATAAAAAAGAGTATCAATCTATCATATTATAGAAGAGAAAATAAATGGTTATTAGAATTTCAAAATATGAAGCATATTACCTGAACAAAAAGTTAGAAACTGAGAGGTACAACAAAGAAAAGGAAACACTGATTTAAAAAAAAAACGATACAAGTAAATGTTCTCAACTTGAGAGGTAAGTATATTTTCAGACCTAAGGGGCTCTGTGAGTATTCACAACGACTATTGTCAAATAGCAAGGAACTGTGTTGTCAAAAATCATGAAAGGGGTTATTAAGAGAATTTCTAAAGCTTATTGATCTTTAAAGGAGACCCTAAACAAAGCCCAGGAAATCAGAATGGCACTCAATTTCACAACATGGGAAGCTGAAAGAAGATGAAGAAAACTCTTAAAACATTTCAAGAATACCTAAAGGTGATGGAACAATTCTTAAGGAAATAACTTTCAATCTTGAATTCTGTAACAAGTAATAATGTGCAAACAAAAAGCCCTTCTGGAATATTCAAGATCTCAAAAATTGACCATCCAAAACTTTTCCTCAGAAAATTACTGGAAGATGTGTTTCAACATATTAAACTATCAAACAAAAAAGAATTCCAGGTACAATTTACTGGATAGAAAGGTGATCTAAGCTTCTGATAGAAAAGAGAAGTGAAAGAATGATAAATTAATGAACTAAGCTGGGAGGGAAAAAGTGTGAAAGAGGGAAAACAAAATTATAGTAAAATAAATGTATTCAGAATATAATCCAAGAAGCAGATGTGACTAATATTTATAAAGTCACAATTTATAAAACTTGCCTCTTGACACTCATTTATAATTTCTTACTCAATACTCTGATGAACAGTATTTCAGAGTTGAGAGGGATTAAATATTTAAAAATATATAATTAAGTGTGTAAGCCATTTATCACTCGGGTCTGACATGTCACTCTGTAGCAAACACATGTATATCTGTAGCAAAATAAATAGTCCCCATAAAGGAAATGAATAAAGATCAAATATAAATGCCTAGTAAGTTATCAAAATGCTGTTTTTTTGAGAATTTTGACTTCAGAATAAGAAACTATGATCCATATAAACAAAATATTATGCCATAATTATATTGAAAGGTAGGAGTAAGATGAAACTTCTTTTTCTTTTTCTTTTTTTCACAGTGCTGGGGATTAAACCCAGGACCTTGTGCTTTACAGATAAGCACTCTACAAACTGAGCTGTATCCCCAGCCCAAGGTGAAGTTGCTCTGTGTACATGCAAGTGCACCTTGTGGGTATGTGTGTGAGATCTGCCATAGTAGGAAGTCAACAATTAATATCTAAAACTAAAGCACAAAAAGTGACTGCATAGGTATGTTATTTTGCTAGAGATAAGATATCAGAAAAATGGTTTTAAAAGTTGAAATATTTTCCTTTGGCGATTAAGATGAGGATGAGGAGAAATGTGTGAGATGCTCTTTTACAGCCATGTAGAACTATTTCATTTTTTAACTTCCATGTGTAACCTTGATGAAAATAAAAACGAAATTCAAAAGAACCTGAATGAAATTGCATGTCTATGGGTTATAATTGTCAATGTTGTGGTTTTCATATAGAGTGGAAAGGTGCCATCCTTTGTTTTCTCTCTCTCAATGGTCTTCCTAAGGATTTATAGCAACCAAGTGTAGGATTTGTAACATAGTCAAATACTCCCTCTGTATTGGTTATTCTTTCATGCATGTCTTGTCTCTATAAATATGCTAGATATTCCACAAGAGGGGATTCATAATATAATGAACAGAGTGAGAGATAAGTGGCATGGAAACCTACCAATAACGTTTAGTTGATTAACCTTAAGTCAATTACCTATTTTTTGGGGGGAGCATCAATTTTTTATCAAAGGTGAAAAAGTTCAATTTACAAGACTGCTGTGACTTAAAATTGCTTCTAGCACCAGGACATAAAAGGTGTTCTATAAAATCAATGGTCACTTTCCTTTTCTCATCTCAGGGAAATACGGCAACATTTTTCATTACCTTTTCTGTCACCATGGTCTCTTTGACAAGAGTAAGTAAAGAGCAGGCAACTTCATCTGCACTGAAAACATTCCTAAACTGCCTCTTATGACAAATACTTCCTTCGCAATAACTCATTGAGAAAAAGCTAACTTCCTTTTAATTGATTCCTTTTAGTTACATGTAACATTAGAATTCATTTTGAAATATTATAAAAAAGAGATGATTCTAACTTTCTGATGAGCAAGTACCTTTAAAAATATCTACCTAAAATGAGAAGAAAGAGTAACTGGAAGGAAAGTTAAGAATAGCTTACTTCCATAACTATAATGAAGGTCATCTTAGCAGCAAGGACATGCCAGAATTGCATATTATGAAGGTATTTATGCTCATCATCTTCAGGAGGATGTCTATAATCTCTGTACCTGAAAAAGTAGAAATAAATACGAAAAATTAGCTAAAGCTTCAACTAAAAAGACTTGGCATAAGTTCTTATTATTTCTCTTAAGAGACCCTGTTCATTGACCACAAAAGTCAGGCCACAGGAAGATAAAACAAATATTCTATTTTTTGATAATACAAAACATTTTCTTATTTATTTAAAACTATGGCCATATGCTACTTATATGCATAAGTCTCTAAAGAAAACATACAATTGAAACATCACTTCTGTCCTTCAAGATAAACTTCCATTACCAAACTCTGACATTTCCATTTTTCTCTCTTCCTTTTCACCAGTACTTACTTCCATCCCTCTCTCTCTCCACCAAAACTGCTTGTATTGTCATTAAATTTAAAGAATATTTTAATCTTCATCTTATTTGACCTCTGAAGAACAGGATTTGATATTGTTGACCATTTCTGTTTTCTTGAAACTGTTTTCTCTTAATGTGTACTGACATAGCATTGATCCTTGTTTCTTATTAATTTCTAGACTTTTCTAGATGTTCAACTTTGTGAGAACTCATTCTCTTCTACAAATCACTACATACTGATGCATTTCTACTGATGGTAGAAAGTGATGAAAACAAAAATTCAGTGCCATGTTCTTAAACATTATGCTATGATTCCTTGATATCTAAATATGGAATACTATAATGTTTTGGTCTATTTGCCTTGCAACATTTTTCTCATTCTTTGTTGGAATCCCAAAAGAGGAACTGGTTTAAGGCTTAAGTTAAGGTTAAGGAATCTTGGTATATATGGGTATCTACCTACCTATATATTATCTTTAAATTCAAATAATATAAAGATCCTCATAGTACTTGATTTAATGAATGTGGAAAAAAAAGTTCACATATCCCATTTCACACTCCCCATACAGAAAATCCTTAAATGGGATGACTCTCGGTTTATTATAATATTAATTCTTTCTCATTCTACCTTTTTTCTGAATACTCATAGCTAAATTCAAGTAAGTGAAATACACATATAAATAGGATCATGCTGTGTGACAGACAGATATTACACATTGAGACCAAGGGGTATTTGTTGGTAAGCAATATTTTTGAAAAAAAATACCAATCTTTGGACTAAAACATGAAAAAGATGATAGTGGGGATTAGTATTCCAAGATTTTATAATTGTAAAGTGGCTGAGATGGGACTTGAACCTACATGCATATGTCTCCCACCAAGCATGCTCTTTCTTACTTTTCTGATTATTTCTTTTAACAGTTCTATCCTTAACCAAAATGAGAAACTATCTGATATCAACATATTTACCCATAATATATTGTTAGTTTTTGCACAGTCTACTTTTCCAAATTGGAATCATACAATGTGAAAATTCTAGAATTAACACACATTATTTATCAAGGGTTTTTGTTGACTCCAGTAAATCCTTTACATTATAAGATGAGAAGGAAAGGGATAAAGTAAGAAACACAGTTAAAGGGCAAAATTAAAATTAGACAAAAAGAAACCTGCAAGTGGTGAAGTCTCGTTTTTCTGAAGGTGCAGTGTGGTTTGGAAAATCAGCTATCAGGAATACCGACAGACTGTTATTGACATATCCTTTGAAAGGATGTGTGGTATTGGTTGAGTAGGCGTAGTAGTACACCAAACGGGGGATGATGTCTGATGTAAATGCAACAATAAAAGCCTGAACGAAAAAGCAAGAGGAAGATAGTGAGCTGTTAATCTCATTTTAAAAATGTACTATCTATATATCTCTCAGTCCCCATGAGACATATGGATGCAAAATAATTAAAACATTATTATAAATCATACTACTTATATGCTAGTCTTTGTTTTGAAACACGAAACAGCTCTTTTATAGTGAGGGATTAGTAGTCCAAGATTTTACAACTACAAAGTGGCTGAAATAGCTGGACCTAAATGTATCTGTCTCCAACCATGCCCTTCCAACCATGCCTTGCTCTTTCTCACTTTTCTGATTGCTTCCTTTCACTACTGTCTGTAATCCAAATTCTTGTGACTAGACCAACTCCGTAAACTAGGAGTGTGCACATGTGTATGATACCTGTGACAGATGAGGAGGAGATGGAAAAACAGACCATGTGCTGGTTAACCATATTTAATTAATTGCTCAGTATGATTAATCTCAGCATTCGATTTCATGTGAACGTTAGCCTTCCATTCTTTCCTAAGTGCTTGAATTACACAGACAGCATGTTTCCTTTAGAATACACGAGTCAATTTAAATTCATCTGGCTCTGCATCTTCATTATTAGCAGTAGATTTTTTTTTTTTTTAAAGCCATGGTTATTACTTTTTTGGCTACTAATCCGTTTAGGTTTTCTACCACTTATTGAATAAATTTGACATATTTTTATTTTCTAAGAAAGTCCTAGTTTCAAATAGATTTTCTTTTTTAAAATAAATGGCTACATAGCAGTCTCTTATAATTTTTTTCAGAATTTTGTGTTTTGATTTGTCATTCCAACAAAACAACTCTTGGTTTACTTAGCAATTATGTTACTTTTGTTTGTTTTCTAATTTGGTTATTTGTGATTATATTTTTATGTACTTTTTTTTACATATCTTCTACTGATTTGTTTCATAAATTAGTATCTTAAGACACATACTCAGCTCATGTTTTCCAGTTTTATTTAAAAAAAAATAAAAACATGTACAGGTATGAAAGTTTTCTCTGTGTGGTTTTAGTTCATTCCCATATGTTCTTCTATTAATTATGCTCTGTCTATAATTTCAGCTCTATTTCCTATTATACAAAGCTTACTTAGAAGTATAAATATTAAGTGGTTAGATTTTCTTCTTTGATAATGTTAGTATCACCTTCAGTTTTAAAGTATATTATGGCTAACTATGCACTGTAAAATTTGTGCTTTTGAGAATTTAGTCTTCCTATTAATTTTTCATAAATGCTCTATAACCATAAGCAAATGTGTGCTCTCCATATCATTATTTATTTTCTAAATTTGTCACATGCTATGAAACTGTATCTTGGAATGTCATGAAATTTTAATGAGGGTACAATTTTTCTTGTATTTTTAGGTGCTTGAATGACATAATTTTTTCCTTTATGGCTTAGTGCATGAAACTTTAGGATATTTTATCTTTTTGGCCTACTGCCATGATGAAATCCATGTAAATAAAGCATCATTCACATGACCCCATTCCTATAAAAACAAAATAGGATACAGTCACACCACCAAAGTAGGTCCACTTACATTAGTTGCAACAGAAACAACGGCCATCCCATAAAGAATATCTTGCCAAACACCTATGCTATGAGCTTTGGCAGCTACAGGTCTCCTATACTGAGTAGTAAGTTTCCAGGCATCCACTCGAATCTCTATGATGTTATTCAGAAGGGCAAGAAGAGGAGCCAAAGGAAAAGAAGCCACAAATAGTGTGACAAATCCAAACTGGATAACTGTAGAGATTTAAAAAAGAAAGATTAACTCATTAGAAGGAAAGAGGAACATTCTGTCAAATCCCTGCCACTTCTTTCATTTGAAGGGACATACACCAGTAAAACAATCCAGACCTCTTTCCATCTGCCCACTGCATCCTTCACATAGGAGGCAGAATGAGTTACTTCCTTCTAGAATTGGAAAGAACTCAGATGCACAGATCTTTTCTTGCTTTCTTTAGAGATCTGCTTGTCTGAAGAAAGAATCTATTCTTTGTCTTTCTTTCTTTTATTTTGGTACTAGGGATTGAACCCAGGGGTGCTTTGCCACTACATCACATCCCTAGATCTTTTAATTTACTTTTTATTAAATTTTTAATTTTGAGAAAGTGTCCCACTAAGTTACTTAGGGCCTCACTAAGTAGCTGAAGCTGGTCTCAAACTTGCAATTCTCCTACCTCAGGCTACCCAGTTGCTGAGATCATAGGCATGTGCCACCTCAACTGGCATTCTTTGTCTTTTATGTTAAGTTTAGGTTTATGCTAGTCTTCACATTTGTATTGGCATTTACATTGTGTTGGGGTAAATTGAGTTTTCTTTCTGTGTTGTTAATCCACATACATTTTGAGATCAATGACATCTGGATGCTTTTAACATACACACACATAAACATATCCCTTATATGCAGGCAAAGAAATTGCAAAATTTCTGGAATAAGGTATTTGCTAAATTCCTGATCTATGTACTACCTTAGTTATCTTTCTGAGTTTTACTCTCTCCCCTCATTAAGACTTAATGGAGGACTATATCTGTGCAAGTGGGCTTCTCTTCTCATTTTTGCTCTTTTTATTCTAACAAGGTTTGAAACCATGCAGTTGACAGACTGCGCTTTTCTTCACATGAGTGAATAAAATATAATGAGAGATAAAAAAATGACTTTCCATTAAGAAGAAAGAATCTTTCACCAATTTTCTATTTTTAAATTAACCCTGAATGTTTCTGGATGTCACCTTTTTTCATAATAACAAATCAGGCTTATTATTAAGTGGATACATACTCTCTCCTCTCCTGCTTTCTTTACTGACTTAATAGAAAATTAAGAGGAAGTATGTGGTTGAAGCAGCACAAAATTTCTAGGATCGAATCTCAGATATCTGCCTAGAATATTTGATTCAGAGAAAATTAATATTTGATTCAGAGAAAATTAATTAGCCTAATTAAGAAAGTTTCAGTATCCTCAAAAAATGTCAAATAATGACTAGTCTACATAATTTTAAGATTAGAGATAATGTATGAAAGTTTCCAGAATAAATCAATTCTCAAAGGGTCTCAATAAAGAGTATCTCATGCATTACTCCATGATTTTATGGGCCTTGGAAATAAATGAAAAAAAATGTCATTTATAATTCCACTAGAAAAGGAGATATAATCACTTGGGTGGAATACTCAAAGCAGATTATAGAACAGTCTTCAGCATTAACTTTCCTAAAATCGTCTCTCAAAGTTTCATCTCTATTCAACCCTTGAATATATTATGCATTTATTATGTTCAGCTTGTGTCTACCCTGCATCACTGCACTTAGCATTCTTCTCAGTCTGACATCAAGGATATACACACTAAATGCATGTCAAATTTTGGAAATGTTTTTCAACTTATTTTCTCTCTGAACTTATCACTGAGACAAATAAGTAAAAATAGCCATTGAAGTAATTTCAAAAAAGGTTAAAATGTGATTCTGACTTAACTAGTTTCAACAATATTAACATTCAATCAAAAGGAAAAATATTTCTAAGATTTTTGTTTTGAAACTAAACTTTAATCTGCATTCTGTTTGGTGAGAAGGAAAATGGTGGATTAACTTTTCCATCTCCATCCATTCATCTTTTCACCCTCCATCAAATTTGCACATGCAGCAAAACAGAAAGAAAAATAATAAGAGCTGAAAAACCACTCATTTTATTCAAGCCGACTCTTTCAGAATGCGGGCTAGAAATTACCTGTTTCTAAGTACTCATAGAACAACCCAAGTTGTCCAAAAGTTTCAAGATCATGATCCTGTTCCCAGCGACTGTACAATTTCTCAGAGTTGGTCCGAGCTTTCCGGCGTCTCCACCAATTAAAAACCAAGCTGTTGGAAATGACAGAAGTAAACACATGAAAGAAAGCGAAAAAGGAAGAGATCAGAGAGATAGTGTGTTTAATCTGGAAAATGGCAGAAAGGATAAATAACTTAAGGTTACAGAACAAGAAGTTTTATGACTAAATTCCAAGTCAAAATCTATTGTTCTTTTCACCACAAATGTAGAGATCAAGATTTCCTTATTAGAGTGATTAAGAAAACAAGACCATTCTGAGACTGATCATGGAAATATATTTGCTCAGATACAGGTTCACTGAAGAGTATGTGAAGAAGTAGATTACCACTAGAAAAATTTACTAAATTTTATATTATTGCAATTCTCAGAAGGACATTCAAGGAAATGAGAAATACAGAGTGTTTATGAAGGGAAATGCAAAGGCATATCTAACACATAGAAATAGATGTAATAATACTATAAACTTTAACCAAATAAATTCTGTACATTATAAAAATGTACTGTGATAAAGTTGGATGATAAAGTGAATAATAAATATTTTTCTTTTAAAGTAACATATCTATGAAATAGACCATAATGACAGACTGAAGTATAAAAATATACAATCATTTGGTACATTTCAAACAGCTTTTAAAACCTACTAAGAATGGAAGAGAAGGTATAACAAGAAATTATCTTAATCTGATCAAAAGTGTCTAACAAAAACCTCAGGCAAACTTCATTCTTAATAGTGGAAAAATGAGAACTGTTCCCTTTAGAATCAAGAACAAAGTGAGAGTGTGCATGATCATATTTAAGATTCTAGTGTAGAAGCTGAGCCAGTACAATAAGACATGCGACAAGTGAAAGAGAAAGCTGTGATTAACAATGATATGACTGTCAGCATAGAAAACCCAGATGAAGTTAGACAAAAACTATTCAAAGAGGTAATGGCATTTATCAATATGTTTCATTCCTATATACCCCCAACACAAAGGGACAATATAACTTTTAAGAAGATATCATTTACAAATAGCAACTAAAATTAAAAGTACTTAGAAATGGATTTGACAAAAGATTTATAAAACCTGTATGCACAAGGTTAAAATCTGCAGTTAAATTCATTAAAGTCCAAAACAAATCTCCATGAGCTGGCAGCAGTGGTGCATGCCTGTAATCCCCAGAGACCCAGGAGGCTGAGGCAGGAGGATCCTGAGTTCAAAGCCAGCCTTAGCAAAAGTGAGGTACTAAGCAACTCAGTGAGACTGTCTATAAATAAAATACAAAACAGGTCTGGGGATGTAGCTCAGAGGTAGAGCACCCCTGGTTCAATCTCCCAGTACTAAAATAAATAAATAAATAAATAAACGAATAAATAAATAAATAAATAAATAAATCTCTCCACAAATAGATTGGTATTGTAAAAATATCGATTATTTATATTGAAATAACTGAAATGGAATTTCAGTAAAAACCCAAAACATTTTCATGTAAAATTAACAATATATTTCTTCAAGCTTTATAGAGAAAGATAAAAGACCAAGGGATAGTCAATACAGTTCTACAGATGAAAAATTTGGTAAAATTTGCCCCTTTAGATATCAAGACCAATTATAAGCATAGGTTAATTAAAAGACTATAGTATTAGTGCAGGGATAAACAAATTCTGGAATAGAATGGTGACCTAGAAATAGTTTTGTACTTTGTATTTAAAAAAAATGGTATTGTAGATTATGGAGTAAAGGGAACAGGACTCTCAGTAAGTAGTAATATGACAATTTATATATACACATATGTAATTTATATATACTATATATATACATATACATAAAAATTGGATTTTCACCTCATATCAAAGGTAAAAACTGTTTCTACATATTAAGAACTTGACAGTAAAATATAATAATATTAAAATATATTTTAAAATTTAGAAGTAAGTATAATACAGTAGTTTTTTTAATCTTGGCATAGGGAAGAATCTTTTAAACAAGATGTTAAAAATGTTTAACCTAGAAAGGACTGATAAATTCTACTACAGCTATTGAGTATCCCTTATCTGAAAAGCGTGGGACCAGAAGTGTTTCTGGATTTTGGAATATTTATGTGTACATAGTGAGGTGTTTTGGGGATAGGATCCAAGTGAAAACATGAAATTCATGTATGTTTCAAATACACACAAAATACATAGCCCGGTGGTAATTTGATGTACTACCTTATGTGAATTTTGCATGACATAAATCAGAAGATCATAGATCAAAATATTACTACAAATATTAAAAACTTAACAAGTCTTTTCTTAAATTTCTACAAACAGATTGCTGAATATTCTTCAATTTTCAGTTCATCATGAAAGAATCTTGCTTGTTTCCTTATCAGCATGCCATGAAGGGGCCTGTTCCCTGTGATGTTGAAGGTTCCTTTCTTCCAATACACAAAACAGATTTTAAATTTTAGCTTTTTGTAGTTTTTCTTTTTTTCATTAATTCTGTAAATCCTGTTCAGCAACCTAATGAAGGTCTATCTCTCTGTTTCTCCAGGTCATATATAGTGGTCATTCCAGCCCCATACTCATCTGTAAGGATATTCTGCACTTACACAGCAGACCATTTTCTCCAACAGCTTAACTTTCTGTGCTACAGATAAATTTAAGTGCTTCCTTTTTTCTTACTATTACCCATACTAGTATCTGCAGTCTTCTGAAATTTCCAACAGTATCTTCACACCACAGGAAAAGAATAAGCAAACAATGCAGAGTGAATAATGCATATACATTTTGATCCCATGTAAAGTATCATGGAGAAACTGTTGTTGGTGCATCTGACCTGGCCTTTGATTAACATTTGTGAGTGTGTTTGTGTAGGGAAATTTGGGAATGTGTGGAAAAGATATATTGTAGCTGAAGGGGGCTGGGAGGCATTTTTTCTGGGTGACACTAAATAGACCAGGTATTAGAGACTGCATTTTGATTGAAATTGTCACAGGAAGTCAAGTGTGGAATTTTCCATTTATGGCAGGCTAATGTAGGAGTTCAAAAAGTTTCAGGGTTTGAAGCCTTTCAGATTTTGAATTTTGGATCAGGGATTGCTCAGTCTGTACTAAAATTATGTACTTTCATCTAGATAAAGCATTGACTCCCAAATGAGAGTGAATTTGCTAACAAGAGCACATTTTCACTATCTAGAGACATTTTTGTCTGTCACAACTATGGAGTAGGTGGCCTGAAGGCATCTAGGTGGTACAGACCAGGGACCTTTCTAAAACTCTGCAATGCAAGCCTGACCCAGTGCTTCAGTTCTTCAATCCCAGTTAACTCGAGGGGCTGAGGCAGGAGGACTGCAACTTTGAGGCCAGCATAAGCCACTTAGTGAGACTCTCAGTAACTTAGCAAAAACCTGCCTCAAAATAAAAAAAAAAACAAAATGGACTGATGATGTGGCTTAGTGGTAAACCAACTTGGATTCAATTCAGGAGAACAGCAATAACAACAACAAAAATCTACAATGCAAAGGCTATCCCACTAAAACGAAGGATTATCTGGCCGTAACTGAAAATAGTACTGAGACTGAAAGACTGGTACCTATGGATACTATTAAAAAATATAAAGATAAAATTTGTTAGGAGAAAATATTTTCAACATATTTAACCAAGAAAGAATAAAAGAAACAATGACCAAAAAAAATTTAAAAATTCAGAAACCAGAACTTCTGAAGTTTTCTTACAGATGTTAGGGTAAAAAAAAAAAAAAAAAAAAAAAAAAGTAGAAAAATCATTAAAAAACATAAATAAGTACTATAAGTACTTCATTATAGTAGCTCAAATCACAATAGCTAAACTATGGAACCAACCTAGATGCCCTTCAATGGATGAATGGATAAAGAAAATGTGGAATATATACACAATGGAATATTACTCAACTTTAAAAGAATGAAATTCTAGCATTTGCTGGTAAATGGACAGAGTTAGAGAATATCATGCTAAGTGAAATAAGCCAAAACCAAAGGCCAAATCCTACAACATTTCTAATAAGAAAAATGAGAGATTACACTCCATTTATGTATGATCTATCAAAATGTATGAATGCATTCTATTGTCATGTGCAACTAATTCAAACAAATTTAAAACAAGATAAGGAAGCACCCATGGCCAAGATATTTTCTTTCATGTTATTAAGTGGGGGAAAAGCAAAATAAGACCAAAATGATATCTCATTTTTACTCTCCCAGTTGACAAAAATAAATAAGACAACATTAAGTATTGCAGCAACTGTGGATTAAAAGCAACATGTGTACATTGCATACATACAAACTGAAAAACAAAGAGACAAAAGAATGATGAGAGGGAACAGCAAACTTGAGATTTTTTTGAGACAATACCAAACAGATGCACATATGTATAACTAGAGTCCCCTGAAAAGGAGACCATCAGGTTCAATAAAAAAGCTTGTGAGAAATTCCAGAAACTCTTCCCTGTGCTTCATACCACCCAAACCCCTCAATTCCCAGAGCAGCAACAATTATCTTAAATTCTGTAGTAATCACTTCCCTTGCTTTCTTATAATGTTTTATTATCTGTGATCTGTTTCACGTTGGTCTTTGAATAAAGTTAATATGGAATTTGATATTTTGCATACAGATGCCCAATTATTTCAACATTGTTGCTGAAAAACTATTTTCTTTACTCAAGTTTTTGCACATCTTCAAAAATAAAATGACCATATTTGTGTAGATCCAAAATTTCTCACTCTCTCCTATCTCTACTCTTGGGATTCCTATTCTGTTCCATTGATGTATACAATCATTCCTTCATCAATTCCACACTATTCTGATTAATAAAATGTTAAAATAATCTTTTTAAAGTGAGTAGGATAATTCCTCCAACTTGATTCTTCTATATCACATTTTTTGAGCTATGCCAATTTTCTGGTCTTCTATATAAATTTTAGAATGTGCTTGTCCATATCTACAAAACCCCTGCTGATATTTTGATTAAAACAACAAATGTATATATCAATTTGGAGAGGTACTAACATTTTTAGTATGTTAAATCTTCTAATCCATAAACAGGATATTTCTCTGCATTTACATAATTTTTCTTTCAACAGGGTTATGTATTTTTCAGCAAACAAATCTTGTATGACTTTGAGATTCAAACAACATATTAAATTTTTTGGAGAAATAAATTCTGTGGTAACCAATGTTTCTTGCATCCCAACTTTTACTGTGTTCTTTCTGTTCAAGTACATGTTTTAGTAGTTCTTTCCATGAGGTTCCATGAATACTAAGCTCTACTAGTATTTTTTTTGGATACCGAGAGGATTGACCTTAGTGACACTATGCCACTGAGCCACATACCCAGTCCTATTTTGTATTTTATTTAGAGACAGGGTCTCACTGAGTTGCTTAGCACCTCCCTTTTACTGAGGCTGGCTTTGAACTTGCCATCCTCCTGCCTCAGCCTGAATTACAGGTGTGCACCACTGTGCTCGGCTTCTAATATTTTTATATGTTTAAAAATGGTATCCTTTCACCTACACTTTAAATGATAGTAAACCTGGTTCCAGAAAACTAAAGTGAATATTATCTTTACTTGGAAACTTGAAAATATTGTCTTTTACATCAAATGCTATTGAGAAGAAATCTGTTGATAGTGCAATGACACCTCTTTAAAGTATTTTAATTTGAATAGATTTTGAGACTGTCTTTAATGTTCTATACATTCCATAATAAATCTGGGTGTGAATTTTTTTTTAATTTTTAATTTTAATTAAAAATCATAAATTTACATAGGGCAATGTTGATTGATTCATTTTGTTATTTTTTCCCTTCCCCCCTCCCCTCCCACCCCTTTTCCCTCTATACATTCCTTTCTTCCTCCATTCTTACCACCCTCCTTATCCCTAACCCTAAACATAACCCTAACCCTAACACTAACCCCTCCTACCCCCCACCCCTGTATGTCCTCATCCGCTTATCAGCGAGATCATTCGTCCTTTAGTTTTTTGAGATTGGCTTATCTCACTTAGCATGATACCCTCCAATTTCATCCATTTGCCTGCGAATGCCATAATTTTGTCATTCCTCATGGCGGAGTAATATTCCATTGTATATATATGCCACAGTTTCTTTATCCATTCATCAACTGAAGGGCATCTGGGTTGGTTCCACAATCTGGCTATAGTGAATTGAGCAGCTATGAACATTGATGTGGCTGTATCTCTGTAGTATGCTGATTTTAAGTTCTTTGGGTATAGGCCAAGGAGTGGGATAGCTGGGTCAAATGGTGGTTCCATTCCAAGCTTTCTGAGGAATCTCCATACTGCTTTCCAGAGTGGCTACACTAGTTTGCAACCCCACCAGCAATGTATGAGTGTACCTTTTTCCCCACATCCTCGCCAACACCTATTGTTGCTTATGTTCTTGATAATCGCCATTCTAATTGGGGTGAAATGAAATCTTAGGGTAGTTTTGATTTGCATTTCTCTTATTACTAGAGATGGTGAACATTTTTTCATATATCTGTTGATTGCTTGTACATCTTCTTCTGTGAAGTGTCTGTTCATTTCCTTAGCCCATTTGTTGATTGGGTTATTTGTATTCTTGGTGTAGAGTTTTTTGAGTTCTTTATAGATTCGGGATATTAGCGCTCTATCTGAAGTATGATTGGCAAAGATATTCTCCCACTCTGTAGGCTCTCTCTTCACATTACTGATTGTATCCTTTGCTGAGAGAAAGCTTTTTAGTTTGAATCTATCCCAGTTGTTGATTCTTGCTTTTATTTCTTGGGCTATGGGAGTCCTGTAAAGGAAGTCTGCTCCTAAGCCAACAAGTTGAAGGTTTGGGCCTACTTTTTCTTCTATAAGATGCAGGGTCTCTGGTCTGATTCCGAGTTCCTTGATTCATTGTGAGTTGAGTTTTGTGCAGGGTGAGAGATAAGGGTTTAATTTCATTCTGTTGCATATGGTTTTCCAGTTTTCCCAGCACCATTTGTTGTTTTTCTCCATTGCATATTTTTGGCCCCTTTGTCTAGTATGAGAAAATTGTATTTATTTGGGTTTGTGTCCGTGTCCTCTATTCTGTACCATTGATCTACCTGTCTATTTTGGTACCAATACCATGCCGTTTTTGTTACTATTGCTTTGTAATAGAGTTGAAAAACTGGTATTGCGATACCACCTGCGTCGCTCTTTATACTGAGGATTGCTTTAGCTATTCTGGGTTTCTTATTCATCCAGATGGATTTCATAATTGCTTGCTCTATTTCTGTAAGGTACATCATTGGGATTTTAATTGGAATTGCATTGAATCTATATAGCACTTTTGGTAGTATGGCCATTTTGACAATATTAATTCTTCCTATCCATGAACATGGGAGATCTTTCCATCTTCTAAGGTTTTCGTTAATTTCTTTCGTTAGTGTTCTGTAGTTCTCATTGTAGAGGTCTTTCACCTCTTTTGTGAGATCGATTCCCAAGTATTTTATTTTTTTTGATGCTACTGTGAATGAGGTAGTTTTCCTAATTTCTCTTTCTGAAGATTCATCACTTATGTATAAAAATGCATTGGATTTATGAGCATTGATCTTGTAACCTGCTACTTTACTGAATTCACTTATGAGTTCTAAGAGTTTTCTGGTGGAATTTCCAGGTTCCTCTAAATATATAATCATGTCATCAGCGAACAGGGATAGTTTGAGTTCCTCTTTTCCAATTTGTATCCCTTTAATTTCTTTGGTTTGTCTAATTGCTCTGGCTAGAGTCTCAAGAACAATGTTGAATAGAAGTAGTGAAAGAGGGCATCGCTGCCTTGTTCCAGTTTTTAGGGGGAATGCTTTCAGTTTTTCACCATTTAGAATGATATTGGCCATGGGCTTAGCATAGGTGGCCTTCACAATGTTAAGGAATGATCCCACTACCCCAATTTTTTCTAGTGTTTTGAGCACGAAGGGATGCTGTATTTTATCAAATACTTTTTCTGCATCTATTGAAATAATCATGTGATTCTTAACTTTTAGTCTGTTGATATGGTGAATGACATTTATTGATTTCCCCATGTTGAACCAACCTTGCATCCCTGGGATAAAACCCACTTGATCGTGATGCACTATCTTTTTAATATATTTGTGTATGTGATTTGCTTAAATTTTATTGAGAATTTTTGCGTCGATGTTCATTAAGGATATTGGTCTGAAATTTTCTTTCGTCGATGTGTCTCTGTCTGGTTTAGGTATCAGGGTGATATTGGCTTCATAGAATGAGTTTGGAAAGGTTCCCTCCTCTTCTATTTCATGGAATACTTTGAGGAGTATTGGAATGAGCTCTTCTTTAAAGGTTTCGTAGAACTTGGCTGAGAACCCATCTGGTCCCGGACTTTTCTTTGTTGGTAGGCTTTTGATGACCTCTTCTATTTCATTGCTTGAAATTGATTTATTTAAGTTGTGTATGTCCTCCTCGTTCAGTTTACGTAATTCATATGTCTCTAGAAACTTGTTGATGTCTTCGAGGTTTTCTGTTTCGTTGGAGTATAGATTTTCAAAATAGCTTCTAATTATGTTTTGTATTTCACTCGTGTCTGTTGTGCTATTTCCTTGTTCATTCCGATTTTTAGTAATTTGAGTTTTCTCCCTTTTTCTCTTTGTTAGCGTGGCTAAGGGTTTATCAATTTTGTTTATTTTTTCAAAGAACCAACTATTTATTTTGTTAATTTTTCCGATTGTTTCTTTTGTTTCAATTTCGTTGATTTCAGCTCTGATTTTAACTATTTCCTGTCTTCTACTACTTTTGGTGTTCGTCTGCTCTTCTTTTTCTAGGACTTTGAGCTGTAGTGTTAAGTCATTTATTTGTTGATTTCTACTTCTTTTGTTGAATGCGCCCCATGAAATAAATCTTCCTCTCAGTACTGTTTTCATAGTGTCCCAGAGATTTTGATATGATGTGTCTTTGTTCTCATTTACTTCTAAGAATTTTTTAATTTCCCTCCTGATGTCTTCTGTTATCCATTCATCGTATAATAGTGTATTAGTTAATCTCCAAGTATTGGAGAAGTTTCTGGTTTTTATTCTGTCATTTATTTCTAATTTCAGTCCATTTTGATCTGATAGAGTACAAGGTAGTATCTCTATCTTCTTGTATTTGCTAACAGTAGCTTTGTGGCATAAAACATGGTCTATTTTAGAGAAGGATCTATGTGCTGCTGAGAAGAAAGTGTATTCGTTCTTTGTTGGATGGTATATTCTATATAAGTCGGTTAAGTCTAAATTGTTGATTGTGTTATTGAGATCTATGGTTTCTTTATTCAATTTTTGTTTGGACGATCTATCCAGCGGTGAGAGAGGTGTGTTAAAATCGCCTAGTATTATTGTGTTGTGGTCTATTTGATTTCCAGAATTGAGAAGGATTTGTTTGACGTACATGGATGAGCCAATGTTCGGGGCATAGATATTTATGATTGTTATGTCTTGCTGATTTATGCTTCCCTTAAGCAGTATGTAATGTCCTTCTTTATCCCTTCTGACTAGTTTTGGCTTAAAGTCCACATTATCTGAAATGAGGATGGATACTCCAGCTTTTTTGCTGTGTCCGTGTGCATGGTATGTTTTTTCCCATCCTTTCACCTTCAGTCTATGGGTATCTCTTTCTATGAGATGGGTCTCTTGCAGGCAGCATATTGTTGGATTTTTCTTTTTAATCCAATCTGCCAGTCTATGTCTTTTGATTGATGAGTTCAGGCCATTAACATTCACAGTTATTACTGTGATATGATTTGCATTCCTAGTCATTGGACTAATTTTTGTTTTTTGACATGATTTGGTTTCTCCTTTATTTGGCTATTCCTTTAGGCTACTTCCTCCCGTTGCTGATTTACATTGTTGTTTTTCATCTCTTCCTCATGGAATATTTTGCTGAGAATGTTCTGTAATGCCGGCTTTCTTTTAGTAAATTCCTTTAGCTTTTGTTTATCGTGGAAGGATTTTATCTCATCGTCAAATCTGAAAGTAAGTTTTGCTGGGAATAAAATTCGTGGTTGGCATCCAATTTCTTTCAGGGCTTGGTAAATGTTGTTCCAGGCCCTTCTAGCGTTTAGGGTCTGGACTAAAAAATCTGCTGATATTCTTATTGGTTTCCCCCTGAATGTAATCTGATTCTTTTCTCTCGCGGCCTTTAAAATTCTTTCTTTATTTTGAATGTTAGGTATTTTCATAATAATGTGCCTTGGTGTAGGTCTGTTGTAATTTTGCATATTTGGAGTCCTATAAGCCTCTTGTACTTGGTTTTCCATTTCATTCTTCAGATTTGGGAAATTTTCTCATATTATTTCATTGAATAGATTGTTCATTCCTTTGGTTTGTTTCTCTAAGCCTTCCTCAATCCCAATTATTCTTAAATTTGGCCTCTTCATGATATCCCATAATTCTTGTAGATTCTATTCATGATTTCTTACCATCTTCTCTGTTTGGTCAACCTTGTTTTCAAGATTAAATATTTTGTCTTCAATATCTGAGGTTCTGTCTTCCAGGTGATCTATCCTATTGTTTATGCTTTCTATGGCGTTTTTAACTTGGTTTATTGTTTCCTTCATTTCAAGGATTTCCATTTTTTTTTTTTTTCAGTATCTCTCTCTTTACTGAAATGGTCTTTTGCTTCCGTTATTTGCTCTTTCAACTCTTGATTAGTGCATTCATTTAATGCCTGCATTTGTTCTTTCATCTCCTCGTTTGCTTCCCTTATTGTTTTAATTATGTACATTCTGAACTCCCTTTCGGACATTTCTTCTGCTGTGCTGTCATTGGGTTTTATTGATATAGTATCTAGGTTTGTTTGGGACATTTTCTTCCCTTGTTTTCTCATATTGGTCAGATGTCTGTGGGACTCTGTGATATTGTAGATTTCCTCTATTGGCTTATAGTGACCCTGTAGATTTCCAGTGTATCACCTACCAGCCTTCAGTAGCCAGAAGTCTTGGATTAATTTGATAATGCAGTGCTTCCGAAGAACGCTGCCCCTAGCCCGCTACCGGTTCCAGGGAGAGAGACCTGGAGAGGTCTCTTGTTGCACAGCCCTGGTTCCAGAGGCTGGTTGTAGGTTGGAGGTCTCCACTGGCTTGGGGACTTGTGGCTGGCTCTGTGTAGACAGGCTCTCACTGGGTGATTTGCCCCGAGAAGCTAGCCTAGAGAGGCGCTTCCCGCTGGAGTGGGGCTGGGCTGCTTGGGGAAGTCCCTGGCGCCCTGTGCTGGTCACTGAAGCAACCTGCGGGTGGGCTGGAGGTGGCAGTGGGGCGGGCTGGAGCTGGCTGGGGCGGGCCAGAGCTGGCCGCACTTCTTCTGTGCAGAAGGGCTCTCACTGGGGGGCCTGTTCCGAGAGGCTGGAGGATCTGTCCCTGTAGGCGGAGCCCACCGCCAGACTGCACCGAGCTGCCTGGGGGAGACGCTATCTGCCCTGTCCCACTCTAATAAGCCACTCGAATCCGGGCCTGCCGCCCAGCTGAGCTTCGCTGGGTGGGGGAGACTCACCCCGTGGTTCAATTTTAGTCCGAGACTCTCAATGCCTCCCCTTCTTGGATCCTGGGTTCTGGGGCAACTGGAGATGCAGTCACCCTCTAATCCACCATCTTGGGTCGCCTGGGTGTGAATTTAATTCTATTTATCTTACATCATTTTCAGAATTTATTTCTAAATGTCATTTTTTTCAGATTTGTATTATATTCAGCTACTGCCACCTATTTCACCTATTCAAAGAGTCTTTCCCTGTATCACTTTACTAAATTACCTTTTTCTGGAACTACTGGTAGATTAAGAGGGAAGCCTCTTAATCCTACAGCTAAAACTTTTTGTCTTGGGCTGTGCCAAGGATCAGACCCAGGGCCTTGTGTATGCTAGGTAAGCATTCTACTAATGAGCTACACTCTTAGTCCTTCAGTTTTTTGAAAATCTCATCTTTCACTATATAATGTCAAAGTTTCTCTGTAAAATTCACAAATGTATTCTTAAATCATGTTTAGTCTGGAATTGTACTCTGGAATTGTCATATCTACTGTATTTTTTATTTAAGGTATCATTTTCCACTTACATATAATTGATTCCCTTTCACATTTAGTTTTTCTTATTTATTTCAGTTTATATGCAATTACTTCCTGATTCTTTTTAATGACAGTATCACTTCCCCTTAGTTTTTAGTATAATCAATGTAAATTTTATGGGCATTGCCAAGAGTTACTAACTATAACAATCATTTAAACTAAGTTCACTTTCTAAAAAAATCATTCTCTTTATAATATTTGTAGCATTAAATCTGATATAATATTTTGGTATTTAAAAAATTCTTGTTTTATTTATTTTTTCATTCATTTTTCCTTCCCCATCTCTCTCTCTCTCCTCCTCTGTGCATGTTTATAATCCTTCTTGTATTTGGTTTAGGGGTTACCTCTGTTCTGTTCCCTTGGATTCTCAATCCAGAGCTAGGATACAAAATAACAATTTTGAGTTATTCTCTATAGGGATGTGATGCATCCAATCATGAACCCAGAAGAGCGCGTGGCTAACCCTATTACTGTTTAAAAATAAGTTTATGTTTATCCTTCATAAGCTAACCAAATAGAATTCTACTTGGCACTATGACTGTGGGTATTTGGGGCAGAGGGAGTTCAAGACAGTACTTGTAAAGTTCCTTCAAAAATAAAAGAAAACAAATAGGAGAAAAAACTCAGTCCCTGGCTTTGAGTGCAGTTAATGTGACCAGTCTGGTCTTGAATGGGGCACTATTAGTCTACTATATCCAGCAGGTGCTAAACTCTGACATTGGTATTTCCCAACAAGGAGCTCTGCAAGGTAAGAAACATGATTTTATAATTCTTTCCTTTTCCGTCTAAGAGAATATTCATCTAATAATTGAAAACAACTGCCATTTATTTTTCTCTTTTTATTATATATTCATTATTACTGTTTTTGAATCAGAGAGTAATCCTTTGACCTGAAGTTTTCCAGCATTTTATTCGCAACCAGTTTTTAATGCCTAGATTACATTAAATATGAATATATTTAGAAGTTCAACTTTCAGTAATCTTAAGAAATAATATGTAAAATGTAAAATAATTTATGAGGACATAACTTTGAAATTTCCCAGTGAAATATAAGAACAATTACTTTTCCCTCAACCTTACTCATGCAAGAGAAATGCATATTTAAAAGCCTGTATGTAAAACATTACCCTATATTCCACTAGTATACAAAATTATTATGTCAGTTGAAAATAAAAGTAAATAAAAAACTTTGTTAGCT
Organism: Sciurus vulgaris; assembly: GCF_902686455.1. NCBI lineage: Eukaryota > Metazoa > Chordata > Mammalia > Rodentia > Sciuridae > Sciurus > Sciurus vulgaris. The sequence continues at coordinate 49,990,598 of NC_136472.1, forward strand.
ATGCAGTAAAATAAATAATCAAATAAATAAATAAAAGTCTATATTACTTTAAAGCATCCTTTAGAATTGATTTAAAATTAAGAATTTTTTTGCTTTTTGTTTTATGCGTAAATGCTTTGTAACAAAGGCGCCATGATAATAAAAAAAAATTCCATTTTCTTCAAGAGAAAAATTTCTCATGGAAAATTGTCACACAAAAACTTATAAGTCATACATACGGATAAATGGCTTCTTTAATGTTTCCAAAAATCTGTTTCCCAGTCATTATGATGGTCAACTGGGTTGTCAACTCTATTAGACAGCCTCCAGGATCACACTAGTTGGAAACAAGTGGAGAGAAAGAAGTGAATGATGAAAGATAGAATTTAGCAACAATTTAAAGAAACCCTAACTAGAAGATGAGAAACTCAAAAGTTTAGTTGGAAAGTCTATCAAGGGGATAAAAGAAATATTAGCCCAATAATTCCAAGCATGGTCACAGATCAGTGCCAAGTTAACTCTATTACATTAACCTGTGGACTCTGTTTAAAACACAAATTTCTGGGTCTAGTTTCAGAAAATTATGAATCTTTATGCCTGGGTTAGTTGACCATTTTATTTTCCATGTGATTTGCAAGATCACTGAGGTTCAGAAACCACTGATCTTGTCTAACTCTGTAGCCCACAGTGGAGTCATTTCTCCAAAAAATAATAATTGGTCTTTTCTATGAAGTCTCAGGAATCAAGATCTTATTTATTTTGTACTTCATATTTCACTATCAAAGTCACATAAATTCACCATATAAATTCTTGCCCAAAAAGAACTCAAAAGTCTAGCAAATGGCTGAATTAATCTGTGTAGTCAGTTGTCAGATTTCTCTTGCAATTTGGTAACATCTGAGTTACTGCTGAGCCTGAAGAAAATTCTTAGTTAATGCTAGTTAAGTCACAGACCTCAAGTTTCAAGAGAACACTTACCTCTTCACTTCTCCACACATTAAACAAATATGTGTATTTTCCAGGATAGCCCACAAACTTCCCTTTAAAGAAAGCTACGTAGAAGCAGGATGAGTAATAATTTACAAACTGAAACAGGAACATTTTCAAAGTAAGACTACTCTCATACTCCTGGTAAGTTCGAGGAATTTCTGGTAAGTAAAAAAAAAAAAAAAAAAAAAAAAAAGTAAGAAAGAAAGAAAGAAAAGAAAGAAAGTCAAGGTTTAATACAATTTCCTGGTTTTCCTTGAATGATATACTCACTGGAATAAGTGAACACCTAGCCATATTATTTTGAGAGTCAAATAAAATGCTCCCCTCTGATCACAGTAGAATAATATTGAGTAAATATGAGTTGTCTAGGCTCTCTGTTGAACCCTTGCTGTTAATCTAATCACTGTGAAAGCCCAGAAAGCTCCATTTTCACATTTCAAGGGTAAATACTTGTCTGGGGGTGGGTTTGTGGGGGGTCACATAGTCAGAATGTGGAATTCAAATCCCTTTAAGACTGAAGAACTGTGTGATCATCCTCAGATCCCATATTCCTGTAAACTTGCCAGAACTCCCTCCCATATCAAAGTGATTCTACATCAAGAGCAGAGATGATTTCAATTGAATTGTTTCTCCTCAAGAATTAAACTGCTTTATCAATTTTGAAAACAATGTGATGGCAAAAAGTAGCATAAATGGTACACATTTTTCCTCTCCTTTACTTAAAATGCATGATCATGATTTTACATTTAACATATTCAAATGTAAGAAAATATTAAATTATCTTCACATTACCTGGAATATCATGAAGCAAAAGTGTAAGGGAACGTGTTTTTGAGCTAATAATCTCCCAACAGCATAGCTGATCCCCCCAAATCCAAGATATTTTTAGAAATACTGCAATAATAACAAGTTATTCTGAAGATACAGATAACTCCTCCATTTTAGCAAAATTCAGTTGCCCTCCAAAAATCTCTAATATGAACTCATTGATTTTTCTCCATGAAAAAAGCTATGACTTGATATGAACTTTTAAAAGCAGATTATCTGCCATTCCTTCCCCTTCTCCTTCCCCTGCTCCTTTCCCTTCCCTTTCCCCTTCCTTTTCCCCTTCTCCTCCTCCTCCTTTGTTTTCTTATTCTTCTTCCTTTCCTTTTTCTTCCTTTTCTTCTCCTTCTTCCTCTTCTGTTTATCCTGCTTCCATTACGATAGGCCTGAATGTAGTTATTAGGGGATTCTGTACTACCAGGAGTGGGTCTACTTAGAGAGCAGAACTGCCTTAGACATGGTACATGAACTCCCTGAAAGATGATAAAAAATGGACGTGTGGCATTTGTTGGGACCCATTTTCAATTACAGTAATGATCTGGCCAGCTTACCCATTTTTGTAATCCAGGCAGATATCTTTTCATAAAAGAAATTCAACATCAAGATGACCATAAAGTTCAAGCATGATCCTGAAAGTGATGTGGCTAATTGAGGAGTAAAGTAAACTTTGACGTGCTGCAAGGATGCTTCACTTTCCATGAAGCTAGCAAATGTAGCAAAGACGGACAGGCGGTACACAATCACAGCTACCATGCTGCTGACAACAAGAGCCATCTGTGGAAGGGAAGTAAATAATTCGTCACTCTGGTCTCTGTCCATCTGTGATACATACATATCTCTTATGGCATTATTCAGTTTAGCAACTCTTATATTCAAAACAAACCAAACCCATCTCTCCTATGGATGGCAGGAAACAAACAGTGGCAAGGTAAAGGGTAAAAGGAAAATCATTGGATAGCAACTGGTTAAGTATAAAATAGAAAAGAAAATGTATTCACAGCTCTTCCTCTAGGCTTATTTCCTGATAGCATTTAGGAAACAGCAGCCAGAACACCAAACCTGTTCTTCTATGGCCCTTCAGTTAATAATTTTAAATAAACAGGTTTAAAGGTTGTAAGGAAAAAATGAAGACAATTATGTGGCAGAGATTGTATGTGGCCATAAAGCTTCAAAGTATGTGTATTCCCTTTAGAGAACAAATTTACTGATTCATGCTCTAGGTTTAGTTAGAGAGATTACTCATAAATTTTTGTACACTTTCTATATCGTAAAAGCATAAAGACAGCCTTAATATCAGTGGTTAGAAAACTTTATTCTAAGCATTGAGGAAGAAGTCAAATTGAATGAGAACTAGAAAGCAAAACAGAATAATCTATCTGGAACCATACTTCAAAATGTTTCTCAAAGGGTGTCCTGAATTGCCTCCTCCTCATTTATCACATTTCTACCATAGTTGTTGGATAGCTAAGAAAAAAAAATTTCTGCTAACTTTTTTAAGAAAAAAAAAATAACTTTAACAAGAACTGTTAAAAAATACAGTATATATGCATTGGGAAGTTAAACTACAGTCAACGATTATTAATTTACTTACACTTCAATATACTAATCCCTCCAAGGGTAACATTACCTCCTTTCCCAAATTAAAAGGCCAACTATTAAGAAGGCACAAATGTAGAAAGGGAAGGAAATGAAACAGGTTATAGCGATAGAGAAGTTTGTTAACTAAAAAATATGGAGAAAAATTGACTCCCACATATGAGATATATTAGTTAAAATTTTTGAGTACATAAAGGCTTATTTTCTTGTGTTTTTTCTCAGCAAGATAAAGACATTTAAAGAGTTCCTTATTCATTTTATATAAATATTTTAAGTGTAGCTAAAGATACATTAATGATTTTTCTAAAACTAACCAGAGTCTGCAATCAAAATATCTGATGTTATTCTGTTCTGATTTCAAGTTATCACTTAATTAATGAATTATGAGATAGAGATAGGCTGTAAGATAAAGTTTCTCTTTATTCCCCTAGGTCTTTCTCCAAAGTCCAATTTTGGAAAATCCATGTTAATTATAGTTTATTTTATATAAGCGATATAAACAAGATAAAAAGACCAGGAACAGGAAGAGCAGGAGGGATTCCAGAGTCACCTCAGATGAAAATGTTGGAATAATATTGATGATGCCTGTTAAAGACAGGATAATGGTTTTTTGTTTTGTTTTGTTTTGTTTTGGGTTTTTTTTTGGCATCTTTTCCTCACTTTTTAAAATATTTTTATTTCTTTTTTTAGTTTTTTTTAAATATGAGAACATTATTTATTTAATTATCAAATTAAAATTATCACATCTATTTATGAAAGTCCAAACATAATGGTTTTTAAGGAAATGCTTACCCAAAATGTCACTGTGGCTCCTGATAAAAAGTACCATGGAATACGATTCCACAGAGGCATGTAAGGTTCCATCTCCTGTAACATCAAAAAAAAAAAAAATCAGAGAAAATTTCAAAATCTGCCTTCGAAGTTGATAATCCAAGGAACAGTGAAAATCATACAGCATGGTTAAAGTAGAATTCCCCGCACCCAAGGGCTCACTATATAGCTAGGGAAAGCTACCTTCTAGCAATGGTTCCCTCCTATGAAGCAGAAACCATCTGGTCTCTTAGATATTTTACACAGGGTAAGGGACAAAATGGACTCATATTAGCTAAGTTAAGAGTTGTATTCAGGTCCTGATAGAGAGGAGACAAAGGTCAAAACCTCAAAGGTACTCTTAAGTGGACAAGATTTAATGAATTTATTTTTATTCCCATTGAATTGAAATGAATGGCATTGCTCTGTAATTGCTCTGGATCATATTAAATTTGATGTGTTCTTCATAGTGTACTTCATAGCGTAAGCTGTGTTCTTCCACATAGTTCAGATCAGATTTCCTACCTGCAATGTTTAAAGTCACCAATGAAAGGTTACATTGCTAACATTCTTAGCTATATTCAAATGTAGCTAGACTTTACTAAAGACTACTGTCCTGCAGTAAAAAAAATAGTTGCTGAGAGAAATACAAGATTTCATATTTTATGTATTTTCAGGATGGACTGAAAGCAAATAATTCTCAATGGGCTGAGCAGATCATCCACGAACTCTACAGAAGTTTAGAATGTGTGTGCCTGTGTGCATATGTGTGATTTGTTTTATGTACTGTACTTTCTTGTGTGTACATTCAATATGTGTGCCAATGTGTTCTTGTGCATATTTGCAGGTGTGCCTGTGTGTGCCCATACATGTATGTTGTTGTCAATGTGAGAGCTCTGGTTTGCTTAAACACCAAAGAAACCCCACAAGTAAAAGAAAAGAAATTCTGCCTCTTGATTAGAAAACCAAGCGGATGAGTCAATGTGAATCAATACATACTGCTTCAGTTCCAAGTGTTTATTCAATGTATCTTTTGTTGGTGGTGGTATTAATTTTGGCAAATCTGAAAGGCTTGCCTTTGTTTTTTAAATAACATGAACATAAAATAGGAATAAATATCAAGCCTATATATTAATTTTAAACTACTAAATTATTCATATATTTTCTGAGGTGTTTTTAATCCTTTTTTCATTTACTAAACTTTTGTGATCTTTCAATGAAATATGAGATTGGGTGAATACCTATATAGTGAAAAGAATTTTCAGTGTTATACTGAAAGAATAGTGTCCTGAAGAGGGGATGGAATTGTGCTAAATAGGTTGTGTTTATTGTGTTTGAGACTTATTCAACACTCTCTTTCAAATAGCAGGTAATGGACAAATATGTGACCAAAATTCTGGTCTCTGAAGGCAAATCATCTTCCACTTTCCCATGAAAAAAGTGAGAGACTAAGAAGTTGAATGACTCTGTCAAGTACATAAAGCCTGTCAGGCATAGGGGCACATACCTATAATCCCAGAACCAGGAATTTTAAGCAGGAAGAGGAGAAGTGCAACGCCAGCCTGGGCAACTTAATCCCTTAACTTTGGCCCTGAGCAACGTAAACCCTATCTCAAAATAAAAATATAAAAGGAGTAGGTATATAGTTCAGTGGTAGAGCACCCTTGGATTCAACCTCTACTGCTGGAAAAGAAAAAAAAAAAAAAAAAAAAAAAAAAAACAAACACAGTCTGTTTGCCAGTTAAGGATCTATAATATAAATTCCCTTACTGGCCAGGCTCCTACTCACATCAATGTAATGATTCCACTATACTCAACTGAAAGAGACGACGTGAAGAAAATCTGCTCTAATGAACCATTCACTCATAAGCCCAGTATCTTAATACAACCATTATTCTAATTGTTGGACATTAACTATCATTTCTATTTCTATGTATTTATAGACAAAGCCCAAAGTATACACATTGTTGTTCATTTTCCTTTTATTTGCCTAGTATTAAAATTACATATTTCATGTTTAATGCTTTGGGCTTGCTTTAAAATAATCTAGTAGCAGAAAGGTTTAAGGATATAAATGAAAAAATTGCACAAATTAAAAATGATTGAAGCTGTAGGTAAATGCAAATCAAAACCACACTGCAATTTCATCTTACTCCAGTCAGAATGACATGATTGAGAATATAAACAATAATTGTTGGCAAGATTGTGAGTAAAAGGCTATATTAGTATATTGTTGGTGGGACTGCAGACTAGTACAACTGGCCTGGAAAGCAGTACGGAGAATTCTCAAAAAACTAGGGATAAAACCACCATATGATCCAGCTATTTCACTCCTTGGTATCTTCCCAAAAGATCTAAAATCAGAATACTACAGCAATACAGCTACCTCAATGTTTAGTGCAGCACAATTCACAATAGTTAAATTATGGAATCAACCTGGGTGCTGGACAATAGATGAGTGGTTTAAGAAATTATGGAGTCTTATTCAGCCATTAAAAAATAAATAAATAAAATTATGGTATTTGTCAGTAAATGAATGGAAGTGGAGAATATCATGCTAAGTGAAATAAGTCAAACTCAGAAATTCAAAGGTCAAATGTGTTCTCTCAAATGCAGAAACCAGAGTAAACTAAAGGAAAGAGGGAGGGAAGGATAAAGAAATATAAAGATTAAGGGAAGATCAGTAATGTAGAAGGAGACTGAAAGGCAGAGTAAAGGGATGGGTAAGGGGAGGCAAAGCAGAAAGGCTTCTTAAAATCCCATATTATATGCACGTATAAATATATCACAGGGATCTTCACCTTTACATAATCAAGTATAAATAAATAGATGAGTGAAAGGAAATCTAGTAGAATAGAGAAAGGAACATAGGAGGACAGAAAGGAAGAGGGAGAGAAATAAAAAGGGGATCAACAACCGAAACTGAATTCCATGCATGAATTAGTTTGTGGGGATGAACTCAACTACTATGTATAACAATGAAGCTCTAATAAAAATTAGAAAAATGACTGAAACTGGATAATAGTTCCACCCATTGGGTCGTTATAGTTTTCCATCTATTTTGAAAGTATTTGAAAATTTTCACACAGACACACACACACACACACACATATGAATAATATGTACATATTAGAAATAAAGACGTTTACATGATTTAGATTTTAGGGAGTATTTTCAAAGCAAATTAAGATACACATTATTAGTTAAGAAGCAACCTGAAGCAGAGTGACCACTGAGAGGAGCTGTCCATTTCACAGTCTCCTAATGTACCTTTGTCACTGGGTTCATTTTCCTGTGTTTACACATAGCTTCAAATTCAGGTCTCAGCTGAAGCTGCTGCTGCTCCTCTTCAAAGTCCACTAAGTCCCACTCATATTCCAGTCTGGCCTGTCGCTGTTTCCAAAACTCCAAAAACAGTGTGACTACAGGTAAAGAGAAGTATTTTTTTTAACCCATAATAATAAAAGAAACAAAATTAATAAGAAAATTATTTTCTATCACTTTTTAATTATTTTGGCTGCAAGGTGGTTCATATTTTTCAAGTGGCTATCTTCTGTCATTGTTAGACTATGAAATTACCAATGATTGACATAAAATCAAGTAATAACATTCAAATAATTCATATACAAAAAAATCAAGCTAATTTCTTAGTTCAACAAGAAATTTTATTCAGGCTTATCATACTGTTTCTTCATTCACATAATTTTATGTAATATTTAAACTTAACATTTTAACAAACACTAAGATTTCTTTTAATGTGTTTTTTACTGAAATCATTCAAGTTAACATAACATTTTATCAAGTTTAGGGAAATGTTACTTAAGAATATTTAAGAAAAAAACATAACAGCTACTTTCCAGCATAGTGTAATCTCTCGTTTCCTCTCTCTCTTACACACACACACATACAATCACATATGTGTACCTTCAAATTTCAATGGACGAATGACGTATTTATGGAAAAGTACATAAAACATAATTATACAGTTAGAAGAATTTTCACAAAAAACACCCATTTATCAGCACCAATATATTAAAAAAAATGGAAAATGAGCAACACCACAGAAACTCTCCTTCTAAATCTTCTAAAATGTAGAAGTAACTAATAGAATAGCTTCTAAATCACAGGATAGTTTTACTGTCTTCAAACTTTATATAAATGGTGTCCTACGACAAAGAATTTTTGTTGAGTATGTCATCTTTTAATTAAACTACAAATTCATTTATCTATTCTCGGTTTGATGAACATTTGAGCTGTTTACAGTTGTTCACTACTGACAATGTTTCTTCTTTGAACATTCTAGCATATATGAGTGGGTATATATGTACCTTTTATGGAATATATATCTGGGAACAGAATACTACAATAAAATCAGTTTATTACTTTATCATTTGTGAAAGACTCAACTTTTAAAGTTTCTTCTGACTCAATCTCTACTTTTAAATAATAACTGTGGATTATATGTGAACATTTTTAAAGTCCTAATTATATCTTTTCAAAATCTCACTATTCTCATTTAACTGCTCTCTCTGCCTCTAATATATGTTCTTTTCAATGCAAAGATATCTATCACCCAAACACCAGTTTTTTTGTTGTTCATTTGCTCATATATACATTTGATTATATGCTCTTTTGCTAATTATAAAATACATTTTTATTTGCATCAAGAAAGCTTAATATCATATCTACCATCTTAACTAATTTTAAGAGTACAGTGCATTATTGTGAACCACAGGTACAATGTTGTGTGTATCTCTAGAGCTTATTTATCTTTCTTAACCCAAATTTCATGCCCATTGACTACTGATTACTAATACCCCAATTTCCAATCTCCCAGTCCTATCAACCACCATTATACTATTTGATTCTATATATTTGACTATTTTAAATATTTCATATTTAAAATATGAAATGCTCTGTTTATCTTTCGGTCACTGTCTTATTTCACTGGGAAAAATGTCCCTAAGTTTCATCCATATTGTTACATATTGTAGAATGTCCTTGCTTTTCAAGGTTTAGTAATATTCTATTACATGTATATATAGTGGTTTTTAATCCATTCATCTATGGACATTTTGATTGTTTCAACATCATTATGGCTAATGCTTCAATGTAGCATTTCTTTGAGGCCCTGAGTTAACTCTTTTGGGTAAATATGCAGAAATAGGAATACTGACATAAAGTAGTTCAATTTTTAAGTTTTTGAGGAAACTTCATACTATTTTCATATTTACTGCATCATCTTGCAATCCTAACAACAGTATGAAAGGGTTCCAAACTCTATTCTCACCCATGCATTATATAAATCCAGCTTGAGAGGTATGAGTTGATATCTCACTATGGTTTAGACTGTAATTTTCCTGAAAATTGGTGACATCAGGCACTTTCCCACATATGTGTTGGCCATTGTATGTTTGTATGTCTTCTTTGGCCATTTGTATATCTTTTTTGGAGAACTTTTTACTGAAGTTCTTAACCCATTTTTAATTAGGTTGCTAGGGTTTTTCTTTTTTCTTTGCAGGATTGAGTAAAGGAGTTTTTTATATAGTTTGGATATTAAACTCTTATCATATAAATGGTTTGCAAATATTCTCCCATTCCACAGGTTTCATTACATTGTGTTTCCCTTTACTATAGAAGCTCCTTAGTTTGGTATAGACCCACTTGTTTATTTTTGAACATTACTGCCTGTGCATTTGGTGTCATGTCTATGAAACAACTGCTCACAGTTATTGTGTGTCAAGTGTCATGAAGCATTTCCCCTGCATTTTATTCTAGGAGTTTTGCAGACTCTGGTCTTATGTTTAAGTCTTAAACCCATTTTCATTTGATTGTTGTTATAGTTTAAGGGTTCAATTTCATTGTTTTACGTGTAGATAACTAGGATTCCCAACACCATTTGTTGATGGGATTTGTCTCACTATAACTTCCCCATTGTGCATTCTTGGAATGGATCCTGAAGACAGGTTGACTGTGTACAGGTGAGTTAATTTCTGGGTTCTATATTCTTTCCCATTTATCAACCATTGCAAAGTGTACTTCCAAACATCATACCACTCATGACAAATCTATACTATTTTGTCTATCAATTTAAAAGAAAGAATAATTCATTTAGAAGAATAAGAGACCCAAGATAGCCAAAGCAATCCTGAGAAAAAGAGTGATGCTGGGTCACAATCAGATCTCAAATTATACTACACAGTTACAGTTTAAAAAGAAAAAATTCAGCATGATATTAGCATCAAAACAGACATGAAGGCCAATGAAATAGAAGACACAGAGACAAAGCCACACAGATACAGTCATCTGATATTCAACAAAGGTGCTAAAAACATGTGGAAGAAAAGATAAACTTTTTTTTTTTTTTTTAACAAATGGAGCTGGGAAAAGTTTCATTCATATGTAGAATGAAACTTGACCCTTATTTCTCACAGTGCACAACAGTCAACTCAGTGGATCAAAAACCTAGGAATTTTACCAGAAAATTTGCCACTGCATAAGAAAACAGACTGAATACTTCAATACACTGATGAAGGCAGTAACTTTGTTTTAACAAGATTCCTAAAGTACATGAAATAAAAACAAAGAATCAATAAGTGGAATGGCATCAAAATTTAAAAATTCTACATAAAAAAGGGAATGGTTAAGAGGATAAAGAGTAGTCCTACAGAATGGGAGAAAATCTTTGCCAACTGCACTTCCAACAGGGGTTAATATTCAGAATATATGAAGAACTCAAAAAATGACACCAAAACAAAACAACATTAACAATATGAATTAGTTCTCAAAAGAAGAAATTCTTTTGAGAATTACTTCTCAAAAGAAGAAATATAAATGCAACAAATATATGAAAATTGTTGAACACCCTGGAAAACAAGTAAATACAAATCAAAACTACTACTGAGATTTCTTCTGACTCCAGTCAGAATGGCAATCAAGAACACAAATAATAATAAATGCTGGTGAGTGTGTGGGGGAAAATGCAGACTGATACATTTGTAGTTTTTTAAACTACAAATAAATGGAAGACTAGTAGAATAGAGGAAGGGGGACAGAAGGAGGAGGAGGGAAGGAAAGAGGAAATACTGGGGACAGAAATGGAGCAAATTATATTTCAAACTTGTATGGGTATGTCAAATTTAATACCAGTATTAAGTATAACTATAATGCACTAATAAAAACATTCAAAAAGTAATTCAGTCCTCATCTGACACTTCACACCAGAAATGTACTTCTATGAAAGTAGTCTTTATAGATTGTGTCCCAAATTAGACCGTGTCCCAAATTAGTCCATAACATGTTATATTTTACACAGACATTGATTCATTTTATCATGTAGTGCTGATTTTCAATTTCATGAGGCACATATTTTTACTCTATTCATTTCTTTCTCTTGCATATACTAGACACATTTAGGGATAAAAATCTTTCAAAAGTCTGATACAAGTAAGCAGTGCTTTAACATTTGTTTGTTTAAACTACAAGGCAACAACTACCATAAATTTCTAAAGTATTATTTGGTTACCATGACTATGTAACAGAATGAATGTTCTAAAAGTGTCAATGACCTAAGCATGTACTAATGGAAAACTGATTACACAAAATGTGATAAATTCTTAAAAGGCAATTTTACTCATAAATACAGATTTCTACACGTGCACACATACATACATATGCATTTGCACTGTGCCATATATTCTTTGATATGGAGTCCCATTATTCATTGTTTGTTGAATGGTAAAAGCATGCTTAAAACTTTATATAATATTGGCATTTATGTAAAATTACATGAACATAAGTCCCACATACTCAGAGTGAAAGATTATGGAAAATTATGGCCAAAATATTTATCACATTTTGAGTGATTGGAACATTTTTCCTATTGCTATATACTGCTCGAATTTCCTATGAAGGTCATGTGTTTTCATTATTAACAAACCAAAACATTGAAAGAAAACACTCCCTACCTTCAACCACAAATTATCTTTATTTTGAGGTTTCAACTAAATAACTATAGTGCTAGTCCTTTAACCTGAACTGTCTGTTTTTCACATCTACTCCACAAAGATATCATTTAGCTTAGCTTGACTCTTCATCAGAAGTTGTACAAACTTTTGTTTTCATAGAATTTGTCCAAGATCTTCAAAAGTCAAAGGTATATTATTCACTACAACAAACTTTTCTGAAGGAAAAACTGATGGTGACATCTCTGAAATATTTTCCAGTGTGTTTCTTCTTGTTGATGGTGCACATTCTCTCCCAGGAGGCAACTGAAATCTCTTACAATATATTTGTTGAAATCTGTCATTCACTTTATTTTATGTTTACAAAACAAAGTCTTTAATTTTAAGTCCAAAGAAGAAGAAAAAATTCCAAAATGTGTACAAAGTACTTTCCAGATTTTGCCTATGTTGTATTCTAACAGTTTATTTGTAAGATTTTTGGAATACATAACACCTTTTCTAACAAAATAATATCCATTGCTGTTGATGCTCCCGCTAGCGTAAGCTTGACCTACCTCTGTGTCCTCTGCAGTCACTTCCCACGTAAAGCATCCGAATCCTGCACTTCTCTGCCTGAGAAACCTATTCAAGCTATCAAAGTTACCTTATAACCTGAGAAGGATACCTGAAGCTAACAGGGTTTTCATGTCCAAGGGAATCCCTTATCCAATGTGGGTTGAGAATTAGTGGGTAAATACTCCAGCTTCCCATCCCTCAAGAGGCAATTCTGAGATGCTTTTTATATAATCATTAAGAGGATGAAGACCCCTAACAAGACTGAGTTTCAAATGCCTACAAATGGCAACACATTCACGAACCCCTTCTACCCTCTCCTTCTTCCCTGTCTCACTTTCCTCACCTGTCACATGTGCTTCCTGGCATAAACTATCTGTGATCAAGTCTTCATCTCAGTGTCTGATTTGAGATAAACAAAAAGTAAGATTTTTCAAAAAGGAATAGGCACAGTTCCTGCCCTCATGAAGTTCCCAGTTTGTTGGGGTTTGCAGATGCATACCATTCGCTTTTTATTGCAAGTAATGATAGCAACAAGATTTGGCAGCCCTATATTGAAGAGATGTCCATATGCTAACTTAATAAACCTGGGATTGTGGTAAACTTTTAATGAGATTTCTTGATCCTCTGTTCTCTCTTTGAAACTAGAACTGCTCTCTTCAGAACACAACAGCTAAAGAAATGTTAGAAACCCATAAATCCTTCTGATGGACAAATCCATCTCATTGATGTTTTTGGGGGGGTCCTGGATAAAGTAATCCTTGCCCAATTTTGAAATGCACATACTTATGTTGGCTAGATTTTTCTATTAATAGGAAAGAAAAGAAGTCTATTTTCTCCTAGAATTCCCAAGTTTTGATATATAGTTTAGACAAATCTTTAAGACCCCTTTTGATGAGTTATTCTTACAGAAAAAAAAAAAAAATCTTTTTCTGATGATAGGAACAACTCTATGTCATGTCAGCTTCCCATCTGAAATTGAAAGAATGCACTGGGTGGGACATTTCCAAAGTTAAGGGAACTCCACTTTATATGGACAATTTTAAACAAATGGAACTCTAAACCAAAACTAGAACAAGACACAAGGAATTCAGACTCAAACACTGTTTTGTAGCTTTGCACAGTTTTTGATCTGTGTTGCAATTTGGATCCATGAATCCATAACTTCCAGCTATCATGTATTTAAACTAAGTCACTTCTGAATTAAGTGCTTAATGAGGCTGTCTGTACTACAGCACTGGGATATAGTGGGAGTCTAATATATCTGATACCTCAAAAATTATACTTTGGGGCGGGTGCCAGGGATTGAACCCAGGGATGTTTAACCTCTAAGCCATATCCCCAGTCCTTTTCATATTTTATTTTGAGATAGGATCTTGCTGAATCACTTAGAGCATTGCAAAGTTGCTGAGGCTGGCTTTGAACTCAGGATTCTCCTGCCTCAACCTCCAGAGCTGCTGGGATTACAGGTGAGAGCCACCACATTGAGCTAAAAAATCATACCACTTCTTAGAGAAACAAACAGATATTTAATAGGCACCTTTATTTCTCAAGGACTAAGGGGTAATGAGTTCATCTGTGTACTGATTTGAGTGAAGAAACAGTGGTCTGAAACCACCTTTTGTATCTAAGATATGTCATCTGAATATCTTATATGGATAAGCTGTAGAACATATCATAGAAAGAAAACTTTTGTTTTAATGGGACTATGTACTCACCCCAAATTCCCATGAATATTGCAAAGAATACGGTAGATTCATTATCAAATAAATGGGACAACTGCAAAAATAATAACAACAACATCACAAGGACCACTTAGTATCAAATGCAATACAAAAGGAGGAAAATTCCAAGCTTTCTCAATAGACCACAATGTCTACATACCTTTGAAGTCAAGCAGGTACTATTTAGTCTCCAATAATCACATACTTGATCACAGAGTGGGCACATGATCATCTGACCTCCAATTTCAGGGTCACAGATTTCAGTACTACCCAGAGAACAGTAAAATTATTTTGAAGGCCATGTTTTAGAATGAAAGTCTAAGTTACTATTATTAGAACAATTGTTTATATAGCTTATCACATAGAACAGAAGGAGCAATGAAGTAGCAGTTTCTATAATGGGTCAAGTTACATTTTGAAGAGTCAACTTTTTAGAGCACACATTAAAAACATATTTTCAAGAAAGCGCGTGGAGAGGGGCAGCTGCTGTGTTTGGGTCCTCTTTGGAAAAAAAATCAATTAACTCCCACCATATGGAAACATTCAGGGACAATGTGCAGGGAAATAATAATTGTTTCAGTTAAAATAAGAGAAGATGTTTTCTCTGAGGAACTCAGCTGTACTTTACCTGCTTTCATTAGCATCCATTGATAATATCCCATAAATAAGACAGGCTAAGCCAACTGCAGCTGCAATTAGGAGCATTTCAGTATAAAATCCAAGAAAAACAAAATAGATACCAATTTTTTCTCCAAAATAGTTCCTGTGAAAAAGAATGAAAAGAAAATCAGAAATTAGAAGAAGATTATAGTCTGGGGAGCCTTGGTTTTGTATTCAGACAGGCAGGCATTCTAATTTTGGCACCACTACTTTCTAAATGTGTAATTTTGGTAGAGTTCCCCAACTCTCTAAACTTCCTTTCCACATGATAAAACACAGGAAAATGTTTATTCCATTGTATAAGGGATTAAAAGAAGCAGCACATAGATGGAGTTGCTGGAATGTAATATAAATTTAAATTTTTGAAGAGCTTCTAAATTTTTGAGATAGTAAACATTTTTTTTTATTTAAACAAATGGGATACATGTTGTTTTTCTGTTTGTAGTAAACATTTTTTAAATAAATTACAAGGTACTCTGCAATGCAACTTCTAGCAAATAATCTGACAAATTAAAATCATAATCATAATCTGCATGGATTTTTGCTTTACTTAATTTTTTTCTTTATTTCTTTATTTTTTTTAAATTTTTCATAGACTGTTTTTTGATTCATTGTACACAAATGGTATACATCATTTTGTTTCTATGGTTGTACATGATGTAGATTCATACCAAACTAAAAAGCTTTTTCTCAGCAAAGGATACAATCAATAATGTGAAAAGAAAGCCCATAGAGTGGGAGAAAATCTTTTCCACACCCACTTCAGAAAGAGCACTTATCTCCAAAATTTATAAAGAACTTACAAAACTTTACACCCAAAATACAACGAACCCAGTCAATAAATGGGCCAAGGAACTGGACAGACACTTCATAAAAGAAGACATACAGGCAATTAACAAATATATGAAAAAGTGTTCAACATCTCTAGTAATTAGAGAAATGCAAATTAAAACAACTCTAAGATTTTCTCTTACTCCAATTAGAATGGTTTTACCTAATTTCTGATATGGACAAAAATACTTTGAACACACTGTAAGTATACATTTTCATCTTCTTCCTAGTTTGAATCTCTGAGGGAGGCACATAGGATTGTGACATAGGTAGCTGATCAAGGAACTTAAAATGACTGTTTAATTAAAATGTCCACAAAATATGTAGTTCAGTTCTTGCTTCACAAAAGGTTGATATATGACAGTATTATTGAGCATAAATGTTCAAGTCTCAGATTCAAGTTCATTTTCTTTTAACTAAGTCTTCCTTTAGGAACCTAAGAGCATAGTTTTCTCTGATTCAGAAAACCAGGTTTTATTGTTGCTTCTTAACTGCTTATTCCTCCTCCTTATTCATATAGAGACTAGCTCACCAAATCTGTGAGCCTTTCAACAGCTTCCTAGACAGGTAGATGTGATTAGTTTTGAGTTCAAGAGCATTTCTATGGAAGCATGTAAATTTCTGTTCCCATACATGCATCCAGGTCTATAAAGGTTATAAGCATCATTTCCCAATGAGAATTTCAAAATATATCTCTCTCATATTCAATATTAGTTTTACTGAACTCCATTCTTCATTTTTCAAAACTGTTTTCTAAATATGCATCTGTTTCTATTATCTTCCTTCATTGCTTTCAGTAATGATAAACCTTTTGTATTTTTATTTTCCCTTCTTATTTTCCAAATCACCATGATGTGAAATTAAGCTATAACACTCTACTAGTTAATCCACCATTCATAACTTCCTTATAGTTACTCTCAATTAGGGTGAATGAACTTGCTTTATTTTTGGGGGGGCAGTTTTGGGGATTCAACTCAGGGGCACTCAACCACAGCCACATCACCAGTCCTATTTTGTATTTTATTTAGAGACAGGGTCTCACTGAGTTGCTTAGCACCTCACCAATGCTGAGGCTTGCTTTGAACTTGCAATCCTCCTGTCTCAGCCTCCCCAGCCTCTGGGATTACAGGTGTGCACCACTGCATCAGGCTATCGCAGTATTTTACTGACGTGTAATAATTACTATAATACTATATAACATCAAAGTCAGGAAAAAAAGGTATGAAGTATTTTATATTTTCTTTTGTGGAAGATCATATTCACTATGCTTCTTCTCCTTTGATGTTTTAACAATTACAGAAGCAAAAATTTTAGGAGGCATAATGTTATGTTACCCCCATAGACTTAAGAATTTCTCAGAAATTCAAAAGAAAATTGAATATTTCAACAACCTTATTTTTAAAGGACAAACTACTTTCCAGATTTCATGAATATTTTAAGGAGAAAAAATAGTTAAAACACTGATTAGAGGAAATCATGAGAATTTATTATATCTGGAAGTCTAGCAAATATTTTACTAAACTTTGGACTTAAACTATAAGAGTGTAGAAATGTATGGCAATGACAAATTCTGGTATTACAATCCCCTCCCAATATATTATTTAATCCAACAAAATGATCATTGCTCTGGTGACAGAAAAATCACTTAAAAATATTCGGACACTGGAAATGAAATTTGGTATGGAGATAACATAAAATATCTGACATCTAGGGATTTAGATTCCTGTATTCTGACTCTCTTTCTAGGCACCACAGTCATCCTGACTTCTCTATTATTCTTCATGTGTAGTCACCCACTAGATCCCACAAAAACTGTCATAAATAGTTTTCTGACCCATGGTCTCTCCTCTATTCTGTTCCCAACGCTTTGGATAGGATCTTCAATATTCATTGCTGGACAATTTCAATAGCACTTACTTAGCTGACTGCAGTCTTTCTCCCCATCTGGGTTTTCCCATTGCACCCCAAAATTACTCTTTTATCCCAAAGGTAAACCTTAAGAGGAGTTTTTTGTTTGTTTGTTTGTTTGTTTTCAATCAAACCAAATAGAGTATGTTATGGTTTAGATCTGGAATTGTCCCCAGATTGTTTGAAACCACTGTTCCCAAGGCATCAAGGTTCAGAGGAAGGGCTTTCAGGAAAAGACTGAATCATGTGAGATATTACCTCATTTGATGGATTCATCATTTGAATGGACCACTGGGTAGTTATCTGTAGAAAGGTGGAAATGGCTGCAGAAAGTAGGACATTGGAGGGACATGTCCTTGGTGCCCCTCTCTGTGTATGTGTGCTTCCTGGCTACCTTGTGTTGAGCAGCTTTCCTCCACTGTGCCCTTCTGCCATGATTTCTGCTCTATCCCAGGCCCAAATCAATGAAACAGGCAACCATGAACTGAGACCTCTGGAACCTTAAAGCCAAATAAAATTTTCTTCTCTTCAAACTCGTTTTTGTCAGATATTTTGGTCACAACAATGAAAAGTTGACTAACAGTATAATTCACATACAATAAGTACACTTGGTTCAAATGCAGGCCTTCGTTTCATGTAACTACAAGTCCAATTCCAATTATATACACAGCACTTCCATCAACTAAAATGTTTCCTTGTGCCCTTTGTAGTGAACCCTTCCCCAATACCCAGCTCTAGGTAACCACTATTCTGAAGTCAGTCCCAATAGCTGTGCCTTTTAAATAATAATGTTTTTAAATGAAAATGCAGAGTATGTATTTTTCAGTGGTCTGCAATGTTAATGCAACCCCAGGGATGAAAGGAAGATGTGGCATGCATTGTTTCTGTTTATTTCTGAGGGAATATATTCATTGTATGAATGTATGAATGATCATTTGTTTATACATTCATCAGTACATGGATAGCTGAGTTGTTTCCACATTTTTATTATCACTAGTTAAGCTGCCCTGAATATTCACATAGTGATGCTTCTGTGGACATTTGCTTCCTTTTCTCCAGTTCTTCATATGTGAAACTGCTAACACTGAAAGTATGCATTTAAAGAACCTTCACACTGGTTTGTAAAGGTGCAGTACCACAATGTATTCCCACCAGCAGTGTTTGAGATTTCACATGATGCTGCAGCCCCACCAGTGTTTCTTATGAGTCTTTTTGATTTTAGCTGAACTAGTAGTAGGTAAGAAGAGGTATCTCAATAACATTTTAATTTTCATTCCTCCTGTAAACCACAATATTTTGTCACTGAAAATTATTTTGCCTTATTAATGAGTTGTAAGAGTTCCTTAAATACTGTAGATAAAGTCTTCTATTGATGTCTATTATAAAGATTTTCTATCAGTCTATAATTTGTCTTTTGATTTTTGTAATTGTTAAGGAGATAATATTTTCAATTTTGATTAAATCAAACATCATTTTCTTATGCTATTTTTGTATCTTATCTTAATTCTTGCCTAAACCAAAATCATATAGATTTTTCTCTATATTCTTTTGAAAACACTCTCAGTTTTCTGCTGGGCATGGTGTAACACACCTGTAATCCCAGCAGCTCCAGAGGCTGAGGCAGGTTCAAAGCCAGCCTCAACAACTTAGTGAGGTCCTAAGCAACTTAGTGAGACCCTGTCTCAAAATAAAAAAATAAAAAGGCCTAGGAATGTCGCTCTGGTTATGCACCCCAGGGTTCAATCCCTGGGACCAAAAAAAAAAGACTTTGCAGTTTCTGCTTTTAAACTTAGTTCTCCAATCCATTTCAAGTTAATTTAAATCTTCCTATGGTAAAGTATCAAGATTCATGTTTTGGATGCATATGCACATATCCATTTATACCAGCATCATCCCCATTGAATTTTCAGGCACCTTTGTAGAAAATAAATTGATCATAAAGGTATGAGTCTGTCTGGACTCTCCTTTTACTAAAGTTTTATTTGGAAATGATTCAAACACAAAAAAAGTTGGAAGTACAATTCACAGAATGCTTTGATTCTTTCATTGTAAACATTTTGCTACACGTGCATTTTCTCTTTCTCTTTTTGTGGGTGTATGTTGGGGGCTGTGCCATGTTGACCCGCCAGGGCGGCACCTGATCACATTGGCAGCGAGGAGGTTAATTGACATAAGCACACTCAGGTGATTTATTGTCCACGCACACAATGTATGCGCATGTGTTCTTGAGCACTCCTAATTGTGCCTGCTCAAGCGTCTGGCCTAATCTTTGCGTAAGAGGCGTGGCCCTGCTCTCTGCCTCCTGGAAGTGATATAAGCGTAGGGGGAGCAAGATAGCGCGACACACAGAGCAGCAGCTAGTAGAAGAAGACACACAGCGGCAGCTAGTAGGGAAAAGCCGCGGCAGCTAGCAAACACAGCAGCTAGTAAAAAGAAGAACACAGCACCTAGTAGAAGTGGCAAGCAGAAAGACAAGACAGCGGAATGGCAGCTAGGAAGAAGAAGTGGCTAGCTGATAGAAGCATCGAGTAGGGGCAGCGGCGGAAGGCAGATCACAGAGCAGAGAACTGAGATGCATCACTAAAGCACCTTAGGTAGACGTACCCTTAGTTCACAGGATGCAGGACGCACCAGTAAGAAGCAGCAGACCTTAAGTGAGGCGTAGCAAGTCTCTCTTCCTCTAAGCTCTAAGCAAAGTCTGTCCTTCTCTCAAGGTCCCTCTCTCTCTTAAGCAAAGTCTCTCTCTCTGATAAGCAAAGTCTCTCTCTCTCTCTCCTCTCAAAGCAAGTAAACCTCATTTCCTCTATCCTCTATAAACAAGCAAGAAAGCAGTGCACTAAAGAGAAAGATAGAAGTAGCTCAGTTTCCAGTCCACCACCCATAAGACCCGTGCAAGTTGTTGCTGCAGGCGGTGACAAATATCCACGGATTTTGTACCGCAAAGAGCCAGCGACAGGTGTATATGAGTGTGCACACATATAACTTTACCTGAACCATTTGAAAATAAGTTGAATACATTGTCATCCCTTACCACTACATACTTCATTGTCCATTCTTAAGAATGAAGATTCCTTTACACAATCACTGTGACAAATTCTAGGGATAATGGTTCTTTCCTGCAGTTGCTACTTCTGTGATAACACAGTTTTTTTTCTTTTGCCTTTTTGGTTATCTACTAAACACCTTTATACTCAGTTATCAATTACTGACAATAAATTTTTTGCTAAAATTTTAAATTTATTTAAAAATTACTCCATTGTTGAAAATGAAACACACTGAAATTTACTATCTGTGGGAAATGATTCAATTATAGGATGAAAATTTTTATAGTTATCGAATTTAAGACACACACTGTATCCAGTGAAATATCTGAACTTCCTTCCAGTTGTAAAAGGAAATTAGCAGGTGTCAGCAAAGTATTGTAAATACACCAGCAATGATCTGTAACATAATGTGTCCATGGATTCAGGGATGTGAAAACCAACCCTGGGGAATACTTATAGCCCTGCTCACATATGGTAGACAGCTGAATAATGTTAAGTGAATAAGCACATTTTGAATAATGTAAAACATGGAAACCTTCATTCTCACAATTTTGTTTCTTAAAAAATATCCTACCAATATATTCAACAGCAGATGTTTCTGACAACACTGAATGAAACAGGGAAAAATGTGAAACAATCTAATGCTTTTCAACAGAAAAACTCAAATTCCCTATAAAAATGCATAATAAAGCTTTCGCTTTTGCATTTAAAGAGAGAAAGACCTTTGTACATCTACAAAAAAGGATATCAGTGATATATTACTTAGTGGAGAAAAAGAAATTCTCAGTACAATAAAAGAGATAAAAATGCCAAAAGACTGTAACAGACACTTTACCAAAAATTGTTTATGGATAGTTAATGAGTACATCAAAAAATATCATAGGTGAAAAATATATTTATGTATGTTCTCTTATGCAAACACATAAAAATAGAACTAAATAGACATTACAAAGCAAGAGAAATTCCTTCTGTGGAGTTTGCTAGAAATGGAATTTCCACTTAAAACTTTTCACATCTTTATTACTTACTTTTTCTCACAAATAAGCTATTCTGTTACTTAAAAAGTTAAGTGACCTTTATTCAACACTTAAAATCATCATCCAAGAATGAGTTTGAGTAATGACTGACTAACTGGCTATGTGCAAACATCACAGTACAAGCATAAATTATATAAAAAATACTGCCTCTAGTGGCAGAAGGGTCTGTAATCTGATTTTTCCTTTCCTGATATCATAGCAGGTCTCTTAATGGCCTGTGTAATGGAATGCTGTTATCTTTCAACTTGAGAACCATATTCTTCTTGCTCAGTTAATAAAACTGCAGACAGTTGAGGTTATTGAGCAAATGACTTACAGGTCTCTAAGATCAACATTCACACAAAAATCCATTTGTTATCTTCCTCCTATCTTCTAAATTCTTATACCCTACAAGAAAATCTAAACTAATATAAACTGAGAAATAAGTGCTGGTTCCTAGGTTAGCAAATATGTGTCTATTTAATTATCAAGTAATTCCAAGAGAAAGTACTGTTGTTATTTTTCTTCTACAGATGAACCTCTCTTAACTTGAAGATGAATCCAGCCTAGGTAAATTGCAAGGCTTAATATCAACCACCATGTTGATGTTAAATATCACAGATTTTGGCAACAATATTCTGTTCCCAAATGAATTACTTGATAGTGAAAATTATGAGACAAAATGTACTGGATGAAAATGGTAGCAAAATACAATAGCATATTATTCATTGAAAGATACTTACTTAATCAAATCTAAAGGCTGCTCCTTGTAAAAATAGGAAAACCGTGCCCAATTTTGATAAAGGATATACCTTTCATTGACAATATTGGGAGGTTCTGCTGGCTTCCAATATTGGCCCTACAAATATTCGAAAGAGGGAAATAAAAGACAAGAGAAAAGCAAATGAATGTCTTTTTATCTCCAGGAGGCTAGTGGACAAGATTAATGCTCTCTTTTAGTTTTAGATTTATGTTTAACATTCCACTGATATAAAACTAATTACTAAAACCCATCAAAAACCATAATAAGAGCAATTATTTACTAAGTTTTTACCCAGTTATCTAAAAATAGGAGTTAGAATTTGAGGCTTAACCTCTGCTCAAGCTATTCCCTTCACCTAGAATGCCCTGCCTTCTCTATTCAAGTTCTCTTAAGTCTGAGCTTAGAGATTCAATTGCTATGTAGCTGGCTCAGAATTAAGAGATAGGCCAATGCTTTTATTTTACAGATGGAAGAATTATTAAACCCAAAGCAAAGTTAAGTGAATGATCTAAATCACACTGCTATGCCAAGAAAAGATTCTTGTCCTGTTCTCTTTGGTTATCACCAATAACCACTTGCCAACAAATGTACAATATTATTTCAAATTTTAGCATTTAAGAACCTCAGTATTATTTCATATATAAGTTCCCCACCTATTGTTAGATAATAAGTAGCTTTAATAAGATCCCTTCCTGACCTAGCAAATAAAGTACTGAGTATAGAGTAGCTATTTAATACATTCTCTTCTACTATTTGTGTAGATAACTGAACTACTGAAGACCACATTGAATGAACACCTAGTTTAACATTTAGCACATGTAAAAATTGACATGTATAATGTAAAAATTTTGTATTGTATAGATTCCAACTTCTTTCTTTTTCTGTAGCTAACTCTACTGAATTTTGAGAAATAAAATGAAAAAAAAAAAAAAAAGAAAGAAAAAATGTGGCTTATGTGGGAATCTTGTATAAGCGATTCTGTATAGCAAAAAGTGGAAAATCCAGTACCTCAACTTGCATTCAGAAGTGAAGGCAAGAAAAGTACAATTGACAGTAAGTTATAGGTATTTCTAAGGACAAGTCAGTATTTCACTGACAAGTCACTAAATTTCCTATGAGTATGGCTCTGCTAAAAAGTTAGATGTATAGATTAAATTTGCTGGTGAGTGAGGATGTTAGTTTGGCCTTATGACATGACATTGGAAGAAGAGAATTAATGCCCTAACAATGAACATACAAACAGAAAAAATCCCATAAAACAATAAGCCCTTTTGTGAAGAAAGACTGACACAGAATGTGTTGAAGCATATTGATTAATTTACTTTAGATTTCTCTACTTTACAAAATGCCTTTGGCATTTAGAATTCATAATCTCCAAGGAATGTTTCTGCCCTGGAGGAAAAATATTTGTGTCTTGGTGCAGTGTGTTTGTGTGGGGGGGATGGTCATTATAGGAGGGAAGAGGATGGTTGAGGTTTCTAAAACTTGTTAGGTGCAACTGAATTGATATTCTTATTGAAGATACCTGGCATTTTGGAAAATTCTACTCTATCCTTATATAAAACATGAAAATTAACAAACAAATCAGTGTTGAACTGGCCTGGAGTTAATTCTCATACTATCGATTAATAGAGCAAGGCACAGAAGCTTGGGAAAGAGTTTTTTGCTTTGGGATTTTGGAAATTGTTGTAACACCACCACCTTCAGAAAATGGGCAATGATTTATCTACTACTTCTTTCAGTGGAAATATTTGTTTCTTCTATATTGCTGAAGAGTATATTTCATGCAAAGAGCCTATCATCAGAAAGTCTTTAAGTATGGAAGATTAAGGTGGAATAAAAGAAAAGATCCAAGAGATGATCCCAAACTAAATTAAATGCATTCAGCCACATGATTCCTACTGCTAGCAGATGGTGAAATGCGTACACTGACTATCCAAATCAGTAGATTTCCCTCAGAACCCCCAGAAACTAGTTCTTGGTTGCCAGGCTGTTTTCAAGTTTTATTCAATGGGTGCATCATGTAAAAAGTCACTTCATTCTGGAAGCTATGAGACTCAGTATTTTTTGATTTGCCGGTCCCAAAGAAAAATTCTTAATCTCAATTATTAGTCTGAATGTCTTACAGAGTGAAACCTCTAGCATGTAGTGGAGTTAGTACACAAGCTTTATTTCTAGTCACTGCCTAATCTGTGAGCTTGGATTCCTGGTTGTGTTCCAATTACACCTAGCAGAATGTTTCCATGTAATTAAAACCAATTATGTATTTGATTAATGAATATATGAATGCATGTAACTTAAGTCTTTTATGGCTTCAAAACTTTTTGAGAAGACAGGCATGGTAGCGCACGCCTGTAATTCCAGTTACTAAAAAGGCCAAGGACAGAGGATTACTAGATAGAAGCCAGCCTGGTGAACTTAGCCTGTATCACAATAAAATTTTTGAAAAAGGGTTGAGAATGTGGCTCAGTGGTAGAGTATTTGAGCATATGAATGGTCCTGCATTCAATCTCAAGAGCTATAAAAATAAAATAAAAACTTTAAGAGAAAAGACTTGATGGGTTCAGATAGAAATTTCCAAATATTATCTTCTAAAATGTTTTCTAATGTGACTGTTTTCAAAATGGATTTAAAAAAATTCACATGAAAATGTAAATACTTTTTTAAAAATGAACTTCCATTGGAAATCTCAGTGTCAACAGTCATTAACAATGTTTTTCAGCACAGTTGGGGGAGTTCTTAGATTGAGGTCTTCAGGAATTTTCCCATCATGAGAGAGAATTAGGCAAATTATAAGAAAAAGGAAAGCAAGAGGACG